>NW_022107431.1:39218563-39245429 GCF_000313985.2 Echinops telfairi | reverse complement strand
GATGTCTCCCTTTACCCACTTTTCTGTTATCTGCCCCCCAGGATTAAGGCATATCTTACTAAAGCAAGGAGGGCATTAAAAGAGTAAGTCTATGGCAATTTCTGGTCACCATTCACTCAGCACCCTCCAAGCACAAGATCCGAACCAAAAGGCTGACTACCAGTTCTATACCCTTGGTAGAGCAGCCATCTGCTTCTTTTCCCATGATGAAGTTTCAGCCTTCTGAAGGGGTAATTTAAATGTAACACACACCCCACTTTCCCACAACTACTAGTCTTCTGTCTAAAGCCTGGTAGCTATGAGGTTGGCCGTGCATTTCTCATAATCACCCCAGTCTGGTCATTGTCAGGAGTCCTGGTGTCATAATGGGTACTCTTTGAGCTGTGAACTTCATGGTCAGCAGTTCAAAACTACCAGGTGTCTCACGGGAGAAAAATGGAGCATTCTACTCCTGCAGAGATTTACAGTCTCGGAAACCGACAGGGGCAGTTCTACTCTGTCCGAAATGTCGCTATGAGTTGGCACTGACTTGATGACGGCGAGTTTGGTTCTTGATTTTGATCCTTGTCAGGATCTTTGTTGTCAGTCAATTAAAGGCTCACTGCTATTGAGTCAATTCAGGGTAGAACGGCTTCTTTGGGTTTTCAAGACTGTAACACTTTAGAGGAGTAGAAAGCTTCATTTTTCTCCTGTGATGCAGCGAGTGCTTTTGAACTGCTCACCCTGAGGTTAGCAGCCCAACATGTAACCATTATGCCACCAGAGCTCCTTTCAGTCAATTCGCTCATTCAAATTAGACATTGTGTGTGTGTGACTAGTTTTATCTCTGCCCACTAAAGTAAAAGAGAGACTCCTCAAATCAAGTTCACTGCCAGTGAGTCCATTCTGACTCACAGAAACCCTACAGGACAGAGTACAACTGCCCCTCTAGCTTCTGAGTAAGTCTTTATGGGAGCAGAAGGCCTCATCAATCTCCTTCAGAGTGGCTGGTGGCTTTGAACTGTTGATCTTGAAGTTAGCAGCCCAACATATAACCCACTGTGACACCAGGGACTGTTCTATAGTGCTAAAAATCAGATTCAAGGTGGCTTCTTCCATGTTAATGCCTTCCCTGGTATCAGTAATATTAACTCACAGAACTACTTGATTTAGCTAATGATTAAGCATCTTAATCATATGGGTCTTGTTCAGAATTAGGCATTACCAGCTTGTTGTTGCTGTTAGGCGCCATCAATGGGTTCCGACCCATAGCAACCCAATGCACACGACCATCCCTACTATTGTTCCTAGGCCCGAGTCCAGGGATGCAGCCGCTGTGTCAACCCACCTCCTTGAGGGCCTTCCTCTGTTTCGCTGCCTCTTCACTCTACCAAACAAGATGTCCTTCTCCAGGGATTGGCCGCTCCTGACAATACATCCAAAGCATGTAAGATGAAGTCTTGCTACCTTTGCCTCTAAGGACCACTGTGGCCATACTTCTTCCAAGACAGATTTGTTTGTCCTTTGGCAGCCCATGGTACTTCCAATATTCTTCTTCAGCACCACGATTCAAACACATCACTTCTTCCGACTTCCTTATTCAATGTCCAACTTTCACATGTACATGATGCAACGGAAAAGTACCATGGCTTGGATCAGGTGTACCTTAGTCATTAAAGTACCATTCCTGTTTTTCAACCTCTAACGAGATCTTGTGCAGCAGATGGACCCAATGCAGCACAGCGTTTGAGCTCTTGACTGATGCTTCCAGGAGCATTGATAGTGGGCCCAAACAAGACAGAATCCTTGACAACTTCAACCTTTTCTCAATTTATCATGATGTTACCTATTGGTTCAGTGGTCAGGATTTTGGTCTTTTTTACTAACCTAAAGTAAAGGTTACTTTACTGAGTCGTAATCCATATTGTGGGCTGCAATTCTTGATCTTCCTCAGCAAATGATTGAATGAGTCCTCCTCACTTTCAACAAGCAAGGTTGTGTCATCTGTATATCGAAGGTTATTAACAAGCCTTTCTCCAATCCTGATGCCACATTCTTCTTCATATAATCCAGCTTTGCTGATGATTTACACAGCACGCAGATGGAACAAGAGTGGTGAGAGGCTACAACCCTGTTGCACATCTTTCCCGGTTCTAAACCATGCAGCATTCCCTTGTTCTATTGATCTGCTTCTTGATCCTGGTACAAGTTCCGTGTGAGCACAGTGAAGTGTTCTGGAATTCACATTCTTCTCCAGTTTTTCCGGAGTTTAGCATGGCCCACCCACACAGTAGAATGCCCTTCCACACTCAATGAAACACGAGTAAATCTCTAGGCAAAAACAAAACACAAATGTGTTGCTCTTGGGTCAATTCTGCCTCATGGTGACTCCAGGTGTCCCAGAGTTGAACTGCTCCGTGGGTTCCTCTGGGTTGTAACTGTCATGAATGGCAAGCCTTTCTTCCATGGGGATCTGAGGCGGGTGTGAACCACCAACCTTTAGGTTAATCTCGCTGCCACCAAGTCAATTCCCGACACAGCGACCCTATAGGATAGGGTGCTTTTCTGAGAGTGTGACTCTTTATGGGAATAGACAGCCTGGTCTTTCTCCTGAGGAGTGGGTGGTGGTTTTGAAGTGTTGACCTTATGGTTAGCAGCCCAATGAGTAACTACTTTAGGTTAGTAACTTGGTCCAAGACATTCACACCTCCTTCATAGGGACCTATTTGCCAGGGAGTGGGGCAGTAATAAAGCCTCTCCTCCATCTACATATGTGCCTCCCGGGGCCTCCTGAGCCACTTGGCACTCACCCAGAATGCTGTCATTGTGAATCAGAGAGTCGTTCTCCTCCCTCTGGCTGATTTTAAATAGAAGTTTGCAGACATTAAGAAGGTTCCTTTTACTCACTTTAAGCTGCAGAGAAAGAAAAAACACATTTCCGCTGCAGAGGGAAATCAAGGCATGCAATATATATTAAAAAACACTAACAACTATTTTAAGAATGCAGCAAGCATATTTTTAGAATGTTAAGTAGAAGTTCTAAAGAAGTCAACTTTCAAAAGTTCAGGTCAAGAATTTGCCAACTTAGAGGATATCACTCAAAAAGGACCGGTTAGAGACTGTAAGTTCTCTGGACAGTTACGGACAGTTTAAGAATAACAACCACGATGCCTGTCTTACTTCACACACTGTCCGATGAGCATCTTTCAGAGAGAACGTGAGGAAGAAAGGGGGTGATAGTGTCGAGACCTTTACATAAATGACTAATCCCTTAAAGACACACAAGGGAAAGAAGAGGGAGACTAGAATTTTAGATGAAATGAATTTGGAAAAGATGCCGTGTGTGTGAGTGCACATGCAAGCAAGAAAGCCAAGAAGGGGGCAGTTCCAACCTCTTTTGGTGTAAAAGAAACCACAAAGGTAATACTGCTCCACCAGATCATATAAACATTTATTTCAAAAGGTTATTTCTAGAATAACCTTGATATAATCACAAATAACAATCACAATTGAGAGATACCTTGTACATCAATCACACCAGCAAATTAAGCATGGGGCAGGGAGGCTGTGAACTTTGTTAAAGCACTGTATAGCTGACTAATGGAATCAAATATTCTAAATCAGATGCATATTTATCTGATAAGAAAAACACAAACTACCCTAAGTGCTAATACCAGGGACTAACAAACTGTAGGACACCGATGCTATTCACCACTAAGCAGTCACAAAATTCCTGACGGTGAACACCATGAATAGAGGGACAACACTCATCTCCTGCTAAGGGAACATACTCTGGGCTCCCACGGCAACCAGGTTAGGTGTGTCCGGAGAAATGAGGTCATCGGAGCAAGTCGGTATCCTGGTGTGACAAGGACGGCATTATAGGTGTTTTTCATCATTAAAAGCTGTTTTTAAAACGGATCTTTAATAGATACTTCTTTTTAGGTCTCTGGTTAGTAAACAAACAAGAATCTGGCAGACCTATTTTTTTATGTTGTTTGAAGCCTACATTTCCAGCAGGCTCCTATTGCAGGCACTGTGCTGGTCACAGGAGGAGCCACCAGGATGGCCAGCCCCATCTCTGCTGGAGCAAGGAGGGGAGCACTGCCCACAGAGCAGCTTGGGTGGGGGCAGCTCCTGCAGTGGAAACTTTGACATTGGTTGTCTTGGAGCAAGCCTGTGCGTTACGTCAAAGACCAAACCCCCTGCCGTCGTCGAGCTGATTCGGGCTCGTAGCGAACCTCTTGGACAGGGTAGAAAAGCCCCTGTGGGTTTCCAGGCTGTAAATCTTTACAGGAGCCAAAAGCCTCATCTTTCTTCAGGAGAATGGCTAGCTGGTGGTTTCAAACTGCTGACCTTGTGGTTAGCAGTCCAAAGTGTAACCCACTATGCCCACAGGGCCTCCTGCCCCGTGCATTAAGTGTTTGTTGTCATTCTCATTTTGCAGCTGTGGGTACAGTCTGCACCTCCAAGAAGTCATATAAAGTCATATAAGCCAGCTTGGCATGCAGAAATGCTGGGGGGGACGACTCGGGAGCTGGCCGTACTGAGTCAGTGTGCATTTGCACAAGGGCCCGGGTCATGGGACTGAACTTTAAAGTTAGCAGAGCACTGTTGCTAGTGGTAGAATAGAGTCCTTCTGTTCTCAGGAAGAAGAAAGGAAATCGGAACTTTCCTAAGTTTTAATGATAGGCGTTTAAAAGACATTATTGGGGGTGGGGGGGGGGGGAGGAAATAAGCTGACCTACTAGATATTTAAAACCTCAAAATCAGTGGAAATATGTCTTGCTGTGAGCCCTTTGAGGCCCAAACCATAATATAGTACTCTTTAGTGTGGTGCATGTATTAGCTGCTTGATAGAACCTGCCAAATAAATAAATGAATGCATGAAACTAACCTAACTCTTAACATTTTTAGTGGAAGGGGGAAAAGGACAACAACAAAAATACCTGGTGTCAGAGATTTCATTGAAAAGGAGAAGAAAAAACAGCACCACCGCACTGTCCATGCATGCCACAGGCCGGAAGGAGCCGAGATCCATCATTAGGACTTTGCGCCATGGGCAGATAACAAATACCAAGCATTGCAGGCGAAGATAGACGGCTTGACATACAGTTGCTCTTTCTCGCATCATTCTCCACTCTCTTTCCCCGTTTTATTTTCCGCTCTCAACACTCATTACTCACTCCCTGCCATCGAGTCGATTCCGACTCAAGGTGACCCTGAAGAGCATGGTAGTGGGCGTCTGAGGCTGTAAGTCTTTATGAGAGTAGACAAACCTCGTGTTTCTCCTGAGGAGTGGCTGGGGGTTTCAAACTGCAGACCCTGTGGTTAACACTGAAACACCTGACCCGCCGTGACACCACCAGGGAGCGCTATTGGGTAGGTGTTGAACTGCTAACCGCAAGGTCTGCGGTTCAAGCCCACCAACCGCTCCAAGGGAGAAAGCTGAGGCTGTGTGCTCCTGTGAGATTTCATTGCCAGCTGCAGGAATCCTCACGAGGGTCACTACAGGTGGGAATCGGCTCGATGACAATGAGTGTTTTCAGCTCGGCACCCACTAGCCCTCTCTACCAATGTGACTCTTCACCTCTTTATAGCATGTGGCCCTGCTGCAACCGGCCAACACAGGCGGAGGTTCGGCCCATTTTATTCACCTCGCAAGGCAAACATCCAGCCTCAAGCCTCAAGGCTCTTGTCATACGGTAGTTTCTTCATATGCTACAAACAATAATCTAGTCTTCTTAGTCTCCTTAAACTCCAGAGCCCTGGTGATCCCGTGGTTATGCATAGGGCTGTGATACGCAGGGTTGGCAGTTCAAATACGCAGGGTTGGCAGCTCTGAGGGAGAAAGACTGGGCTTTCTACTCCCATAACCAGTTACGGTCTCGGAAACCCACAGGAGGTCTCTATGATTCAGCACAGACTCGATGGCAGTGAGTCTACTTATAGCAAGCACTCTGGCAACTTAAAGAAAAGGTTTCAAATCACCCATGATGTTAACACCATGCTTAATCACTGTTGACGTGTGTATATTTCTTTTCTGATTTTTGGCCCCTTTTGTGCAAGGGGTTGTTACCCTGCTCCTGAATATAACTGCATTCATGCTGTATATATGTCTGTATTCTTGGGGGTGGGGCTGGCGGGGAGGAGAGACCTTAATGTAGGCTAACATGACATGTTTTTGTAAAATTTATCAATAAAAAGATTAAAGTTGAAATTGCGGCCTGGCAAATCCTCATCAAATCAAAGAAGGCATCATCCAGAGCTAACATCACGCTCACAGAAACGTTGAAGCCAGAAGCCATCGTACACGTCTGAGTTATAATATTAAACTGGAAGAGGAAATATTGGCAGAGAGAACTTACAACTTGAGTTTTTGCTAATTTTTTATTCTTCAGCAGTTGTTGTTGTTTTCCTTCTTTGTAACATGGTCATTTTGAAATTCACCTGGAGCCCCATCGGCAAGCCTATACTAAAGACCACTGTTCCTGGGCCAGGACGAGAGCTTGGGGCAGTAGGTGGGAAGTTGGGCTTGAAGCCCCTGCTGGCCCCTTCTGACCCAGAGGTCCCAGAGTGCGTCAGAGAGGAGGGCTGCCCCTGTCTGCACTCTGGGGTCCGCCCTGGCCCCCGACTCAGCAGGGCCTTCGGCGCCAGGCCGAGGGCTTCAATTCATCGTCTGCTTTTAGCTCAGAACGCGTTCACCGCCTGGGAGATCGCTTAGCCTTTTGCCCTAAAATCGTTAGTTGTGCCATAGATATAACTAAAATTTGAATGACACCCTCATAACCAAGATGAAGATTTTCTTCGCAAAACCTTAACAAGTTTATGGCATTCTTCTCCCACAAAACGATTTTTAGAAAATTTTGGAGGCTTGGTATGTTCAGAGCAAAAGCTCTTCAGGCTCAGATGGAAAGGGAAAATTAAGCTCTGGGCAGCCCCCAGCCTGAATTTTCCCCAGGGCAATCGTACCCCAGGCGGTTGGGGTTGGGGTGGGGGGGACACGCGCTTCCGGCCAAGATGGTGCCCTAACCCCAGGGCGCAGTACCCTTCGGTTCCTGCTTGCTCTCTGTCCTTCACTTGAAAGCCTCCCTGTGGTCGATGCGTCTGTATTGAATGAAAGCTAACGGGTCAAATCCCATCAGCAGTGGAGGAAATGAAACGCCACTGGAAGCCCTGCTTCAAAAAATAACAATAAAAAGGTTCCCTTCTGAGGCATTTAATACAATGTTTAAACAAATAGAGAGTGAGGCTACATTTAGGTTTAGGGCGGTAGGTAAATAAGCAGGCAGCCTCACGAAAACAGCAGCACATTCCGTACAAGAGACTCAGCCGCAGCACGTGGCCAACCTCACCTTCGTGGGGCCCTGGAGATGACGAATGACAAGGATTGCGGGCCGTGGACACGAAAGCAGTTACTTTGGGGAAACCAGGTAAACAGCGCTTCCTCCTCCGTCTGGTGAAGCGGCCCTGAGAATGCTCTCTAAGAAGGGTCTGATCTTCTGGCTCCCAGCTGCTTGTGGCCCTGACAGCAAAGGGTTCCCCTCAAACGGTGACATCATTTTGCAGGAGACCAAGTTTCGACAGACTTGTCTGTTGGTGTCTGGCTTTTCCGGGGAGCCTTCTGCATCCACTGAGGTGTGGGTCTTCCCAGGACCGTGGGCTGCGGCTTCTGTTTCACCCTGGTCCCTGAATGAAGGACCAGGCTGGCCGGCTGGCCGGTGTGTCAAAATGATCTGACGCTCTTCATTACATCTTGTGACAGAATCAAGCCCCCCCGCAGAAGCCACAGCTGCAAATTACCTGATCCTGACCTCCACTCACTCACTCCAGCAGCAGCTTTGAATGCCTGTGCCTATTGTTAAGGTTGGAGGGTGGGGGGACCCGAGTCCCAGTCCAAATGCGAGGATTCATTTGAATGTTCTCTAGGGACTCAGATCCCTAGAAAGTACTTTCCGGTCAATTTCGGGAATGCTACATTATTGCCTCCTTTTTCCCCCCTAAGATTCCAAACAAAGGCACTAACTTTTTTAACCTCTGCATACAATTTACGAATGAAGCATTCGACAAAGCTTTTATGGGCTAGAATCTACTAAACTGTAGGCAAGAAAAAGAAACACTTACTGCTAGAATAATCTTTGCGAGTTTAAGGCTGAGCAAGTCCGAACCAACATCAACTAGTTGGTAGAGGGTCCTCAGGAGAAGGGTTCTTCTCTTAAATCGGCTCCCAAGCATGCGCCCTTCCGCCAAGGCGAGGTGAAGCTGGGTGCACGCGGCACAGGCCGCCTCCACGTTCTCTGCTGGCAGGGGAGCAAAGAGAGAGTGAGTCAGTCTTCAGGGTCAGGAGGAGGTGAAACAGGCACAGCGCGAGTACAAGCGCCGTCACCTCTCATTCCATCAGGGTCCCGTTCCTGAGCTGTGGTTTGTTCCCCCTCTTCACGTTGTTTTCGCATCACTAGAGTTTCTCTTTCCTCTTCCAGCTATCTAAGGCTGCTCTTCACTTCTCGGGTCCACCTCCTACCACGCTGGCTGATTTACTGGCAAGTCAGCTCACTTACAGTGGCACAGTCTTTCCAGGAGGGCGCTGAAGAATGGACGTGCCACCTCTCTCAGCTCCCGCCCTTCACTCCAGATGGCCTCCCTCCCTGTCCAGGCTTGGGGGGTGGGGGGGCGGAATGCCACTAGGCGCCCAGCCTCCAGCCCTTTGCAATATGGTCCCACTGGCCCTTAATCTTCTCCGTACCTATGCTCCTACTGAGCCGGGCCCTCTGGGTCCTGTTCCTGTTCTAGCTCCGGAAAAGACGCACTGCTCCACAGGCAGCGCCTCTGACAGGGCACTGAACGAATGCTACTTTGTATCATTATTGTGCACATTCATGTATCTCCGTATTCACGTTATCATGTATTCATCTATCATGTATTCATGTTCACTTTCATGCTGCATGGTATGTCTGAGGCCCTCAAAGAGATGCCACTCTAACTCAATGGCAAGTGTGACCGGCCTAGTTTTGCGTCAACAGACGTGATACGATAAGGACACTTGACATCATTTCGCGACAGGGAGGAAGGCTCTCAACAAGACGGGCTGACACAGTGGCCGCAAGAAGAGGCTCAAACGGAAGAAGGGTTCTGAGGGTGGCGCAGGGCGGGTCGTCATGGGTCGTAATCCACTCAACGGCCCCTAACAATAACCACTGCCGCCGAAGGCAAGACAGATTCCGTTTCCGACCTATCTCTTGGTGACTGTTTTCTTTTTCATTTGTCCAACGTCCGAGTCCAGAGCGCTCAGGCAGTGCAAAACTCTCCAAATGTCACCAGATGCCCCCTCTTGGGGATGGCTGTTAGAGAGCGTCGCTTGGAGCTGTCCAGGCATAGAGCGTGCTCATCTGCTCATCGGAGTTCTGATGACCGTCGTCTTGGGAGTGGCAGCCACACTCACAGGCACCCGGGGAATACCGTCTGTCAGGGAGCGGGAAGGGAGCTCTAAGACTCTGAGACATAAGTTATTCAGCTGGGGGGAAAAACGGCCTCTGATAGATCCCGTCACAAAATGTCAAAGTAGGAAACCAATCTTAAATAAATACCATAATGTGCTCTCAAAAACCTGCATGGAGGAAGTGTGCTCCTGCCGAAGGAAGTGACTCAGGCCATTTTTAGCTCTTTTCAACAATAACATCTCAGAAAAAATGTTGAACCTCAATAGCTAAGTAACCTTCAGCGCCTTCAGTTATGCCCTGAAATAAATGAATTGATGGGAAATGACTTAGGCTGGCTTTCAAAAAAGGGGGGAAACCTGAATGCCATTGTAAGAAATCCCTAGGTGTTGTCGTTCTGTTCTCCTGTGACTGGCGGTTTCTTCGTAAACCCAAGTCCCGGCTGTGGATGGCCCTCAAGGTATCTGTTCAACACGTCCACAAACTCAGCGGTAGCCGTTTGGCTTAAAGGGGAAATAATTCAAGGGTGGCACAAGATTTAAACTACTGATCAACTGAATTATTTCTACCAAGTGGATTGTTCTAAATGCCACACGCCCTTCACGGAGAGCTCGAATCTAAGCGTTACAGAGATTTTCAAGAGGCTGATGGCGAGTGGCAGCTTTACAGTGGAGACACCTTCGCCAAGTGGCCAGAGGTAACAGCAGTGGTGCCGGGGGAGGACACAGGTGCCGAACTTGGAGCTGATCGTGAGGAAGGAGCACAAGATTCCAAACTGTCGGGCACTGAGTAAAACAACTGGCTGGTGTTCCTCACACATGTGTCCGATCACGAGAAAGGACGAAGAATGGCAACTTGGGAGCCATTCTGTTCCCCTGGAGGAAGTTACTGGGACAATCAGCCAAACTGGAAGAGGGTTTGTATAGCAGCCAAAAATCAAACTCACTGCCAGCGAGCCAATGCCGACTCATAACGACCCTTTAGGACAGAGCAGAACTGCACTGTGGGCTTCTAAGACTGTAACTCTGTACGGAAGCAGGAAGCCGCATCTTTCTCCCGGTGTGTATGGTACTAGTGTATCAGTTAAAATGGCCAGATGGGCAAGAGAACTCTTGATTACTATTTTTTATTCAGGCCACAGTCCTTAGGAGTATGGGGCATCATGTCTGCAACTTGTTCTCAAGCAACACAAAACAGGCCAACACAAGGTGTGTGTGTGTGTGTGTGTGACGCCGAGGGGGCTGGAGAAAAGCAGAGAGGAAAAGACTCCTATTTGGGGGATCTGGATGAAGAGCACACATGAGGGGGCACCTGCGTGAGGCGGAAGCCTGTCTGTCTGTAGTTCAGACAGACATGTTCCACTAAAGCTAGCGGGGCAGCGGAGGGCTGAGACCGCACCCTGTCAAAGCCAGATAACAGGTGAGCCCCGGGAGAACAAGGCAGTCCCGCCGAGTTCCGGCCCCCAGGGCCACTGTGCTACTTGGCGTGCCGTTCTTGCCACGTTTCTGTAAGTTTGACACCATGCCAAGATAAAAAGGAAAGGAAAAAAGAATCACATGGAGGGGCTCAGGTGGCAGCTCCTGAAGTGGCCATGTGCTGTCCCGCAGCGTGTTCGTGGGGACAGCTGCCACGCTCCTGTGCCTAGTATAATCTTCTAACAAACCCTAACTGCTGCTCAAGTGTCCTGCTAGCAGGGTCCATGGTGACAGACCCCCAGGGCCCTCTTTTCAACCAACCTCCATGCTTAAAGATCTCTTTCCTCCAAGACCACTCTCTGGCCTACTGACCCATTCTCCCATTGAATGCCCTCTTACCTACACTGCCCATTCTCCCTAGTTTTCTCAATCAGCCCAGAGTTACCTGGTCCATTAATACGAAAGCCAGAACCAGTGACTAGAGGGGAAGTCACCCGTCCCCACTCCTAGGACCTGCGAGCTCTAGCGCACTGAGGGGATGGTGGAGGCTTGCCCACCCCTCATGCCTAACCCACAGAGATGATTTCGCCCACAGGCATAGGCTGATGACCAGAAACCCTGTCCAGGGCCCTGCCATTTGACCCTTTGAAGAAGTTGGTCTCTGGCACAACTTCCCTGTTGGGTTGCTGGGGCAACCCGTGGCTACCGTGGTTCACTCATCCAGGGACTTTCCAAGCAGTAGTCCCCATGGTGGGCCTACTGTGTGCTGTGTGCCAGACACTGAGTGTCAGCCCTGAGGTTACAGCCCAGTTGGCTTCAAGGTACCTGCTTCCGTTTCAGCAAGAGAATTCAAGAAGATACAGGATGGCGGGGGTGAGGTGAGGTAGGTGGTAGGGAAGTCCACTCCTCTGCAAAGCTCTCTGTCCACTCCCTTTGGAGGTGGGCCTGCCCAGCTGGGCCACTCCAGGCTGCAGAGCATACTGGGCTACACACCAGGCCAGGTCCTGCCCTTGGGAACCCATCCCTGACACATGTGCTCCCCCTCAGGCAGCCAGGGACGCACAGACATTTGGATGCAGGGACCCACGGACACATCAGTCACAGGGGCCAGGCTAAGAAGCTCAGGCACAGCCACACTGTCAGAGGCCTGAAATCTGTTTCCTCTTTCAATTTCTTGCATGAACAAGAGAGTCCACTAGACTTTCTCAGGTAGGAGAGGTGGCCATTCGTCATTTACAAAGGGGTTTTTAAAAATTAAACCGTCTTGGTAAAACTTTTAAAATATAATTTCACTCTCTAGTACCCAATGACTACATGCAATATTTCGTAAAACACACCTATTGGCAGAGAAAAAAAAGATGCTGTTGCCATTGAGTGGCTCCCAACTCCCGGATGGAGACCCCTGTGTGCCAGGGTAGAACTGTGCGCCCTAGGGTTTTCCATTGCATGCATCTTGCAGAAGTAGACCACCAGGCCTTTCTTCCGAGGTGCCTGCCTCTGGGTAGTTTAGAACGACCAGCCTCTCGGTTGGTGGCCGAGTGCTCAGGCAATTGAAGGCCCCAGGACTCCACATGGACACATCGGCGAGTGAAAGACCGGGAGGGACATTTCATCTGTTGTTGAAAATGTCCACAGGGGTGACGGGAGTCACAGTGTACTAACGACAGCGGGCAGCGGTGAGCGTGGGAATCACTACAGATGTTTTCCATTAAGGCAAAAAACGGATACTTTTTTTTACCCTCTTTTAATTTATGCAAAATTGGCATGATCCTTGTATTCCAAAAGACTTCGTCCACTTCCTTTTCCGTGTCCTTTTCCCGCGGGTCGGCAATTGAGGCTGCCAAAGAAACTCAAGAGCAGAGGGACAGCCATGAGAAACAGCAGTTGCTAGACATCATTACTATTCATCTCTAAAATCAACAGACGCTGGGAAGACCCCAACCCCCTCCTCCCCCAAGGGAGAGCCGTGGTCTCCTCATCCAAGAATCCCAAATGAACCTCAGGTGAGACGTGCAAAGACACCACAACTTTCACATACAGCCTGGACACTTCACCAAGTGTGAGGTTTGGTACGTCATGGGGAAATTGTGATTGGTGAGGCATATGCTTCTGCTTTTTCCTCCCTTGAACTTTATCCTAGGGTGCTCGGACATACAGATGACCAGTGAGGTGTGCAGACCAAGGGCTGGTGCTAGCGCACATTCATGTGACATCAAACGCTGTCGTAAAAGGAAGGCCCAGAGGGAGAGCGGGAATGTCATTGTGGGCTCCGTCTTCTTGCTGGCGGTGGCAGATCACCCAAGAAGCAGGGCAAGCATGGGCTTACTGGTGCTTGCTCACTAATTCGTAGGGGGCCGTCTCACATGTCTTCCCAACATCAAAGGTTCTACTACAGGGTCGGGCTGGCAGATGTCTTTCCCAGGCTCACGGCACCTTCCTATAGAATGAAAGCCGCTTTTCAAAGCAACCATCCCGACAGGAGTGAGAGTCGTTTCACGTGTTTTTCCACTACACCAGGATGCTCGCTTTGGGCTTGTAAATAAGCTGTGCTTACCTTTCCGAGTGGGGGACCCACCCCTGGTGATTGGTGTTGCTGTTGCAGGTCGTCAGTCGGTTCTGACTCAGAGGGACCCCGTGTGACGGTATGGGACTGACACACGGGGTTCCGTGGGCTGCCATCTCTCTACAGCAGTGGATCAGCTGGTCTTTCTGCCACAGAGCCCCACAGTAGGTTTCAGCAGCCCACATCCTGGGTAGTTAGTCGAGCAGTCATGTAACTGTGTCCTTAACCACTGCTCCCTACGTCAGGGCTCTTAACTCAAACCACTGCGCTGGGGGCCATTCCGACTCACAGTGACCCTGCAGGTCTCCGAGGCTGTTAATCTTGATGAGCGGAGGGCCACAGCTTCCTCCTACTGAGCAGCTAGCTGGTGAGTTTGAACCACTAGCCTTCTGGTTAGCAGCCGATGGCTTGAACCACTGCACCAGAGGGCTCCCCTACCAGGGCTCTGAAACTGGAGCCTAGTCACTCCGTGTGGTGTCCTGGGGAAGTGCAGGCTTGGGGCTGACAAGTCTCAGGTGGAATCCCAGCTCCACCATTGATTCATTCTAACTGGAAAAAAAAGGGCAAGCTTTTCTGTATCTTCCCCAACTCCTAGTGTACTTGTATCACCCCTAGAGAGGGGAAAAAAATACACAAACCATAACAACTGTATGTGCTTAAGTCTTATCCGTACTCATATCCTTTGCCACTGCTAAAATGACATTCTCTGCAACTGAGAATCCAAGAAAGTCTCTTGTCCACGATCTGTGTAGATAGGAGAGAAATGGCAGGTACTACATGTGCCTAATGGGCCAGACCAGGGGTTGGCAAATGGCGGCCCTCGAGACATAGGCGGCTCTTTCAGTGCATACACATGACTCAGAAGTAAAACTGAAAATGTCTAACGGGTATTATTCAGATAATGGTGATTCCATTTGTTTGTAAACCTCTATTCCTGGCTCTCAAATAATTTTTACATTGTTGTGAGGGACGAGATTGGCTCTTCTGCCTCAAAAGTTTGCCGACCCCTGGTCAGGAATGCAGAAGAGTTGGTTTAACCTTTAGCAAGGAAAGCCCCCCCACGGGCCCTTCCAAGCCACTCACTGAGAAGTGTTCTCACTGCCCTCTGATGGCCTCCCCAGAAGAAGCAGGGAGGTTCTTCCCCTGATGCGAACCGGGTGTGTCACTCAGTTGCAGCAAGTCTAGACTTGTCCTGCCTGCCACCAACACAGGGCCATGAACACCAGGCACTCCAGGCTGCACAGACAGACAGACAGACAGAATGGTGTTCCCAGCACAGCGGCCACGAGGCAGCTCTGTGCTGTCAAGAGACTTAATTTTTGAGCATCGGATCATCGATCTGTCCCTCAGGTCCACACCACGACAAGCGCACAATCCCTTATTCAAAATCTTGGGGCCAGATGGGTCATGGGATTCCGAATTCTCTGGGTTTTCGAAAGGGTCAAACGGTACCCAAAACAAAACAAAACAAACCCCACTCACTGCCATCAAGTCGATGCCGACTCAGACCAACCCTGCCGGACAGGGTAGGACTGCCCCAGTGAGTGTCCAGGACTGTAATTCTTTACCAGAGTAAAGAGCTCAGGCTTTCTCTCAGAGCTACTGGTGGCTTCGAACTGCCAACCATGCAGCTCGCGGCCCAACCCGTAACCACTCTGCCACCAGGGCTCCTTCATATGGTACATACACAACTCACTACATACTGAGCCGGCAGGGCCTTCTGGGGCAGCCCCCTGCGGCAAACACGGACATTATCAAGACTGTAATTGGCCTGCCCTCAGTGCCGGCCAGGCGAGTCGCTACCAGATGGGCTTGGAAAGTCTCTGGGACTTCAGGGCTTTGGGATCTGTGAGTGAAAGACTACACTCAAACCACCTCCAATGTTTGGATCACGACTTTTTCCAGGTCTGCTTTAACTTCGGTAAATCCCAGTTAGGGATTCTGACAGCAGACCGGAGTACTAAAGCAGTCTAAAGAAAGAGTCCGTTGCTCCTATTCCCAGGTAACAAACATACTCAAAGTCTAAAGTACGGGAATACACTGAACATGTGCTGATGCAAGTGAAAGGCAGGGGCGTGGTGGTGAAGAAAACAGAACAAAAACGATAATCCAGAATGATCATTTAACCAACCCAATCATCCAATATTGATGACGATGCTCTTCAAACAGACTAGAAATACAGAGAGACGTCAAGCCCCGTCAGCTGAAAGCAGTACCTTCGATGCAATACATGCCTTAAGATGAAGGTGCTCTGCAAAACCATGGCTACCAAGTGGTGTTTCAAAACCATCAACGTATGAAATGTGTTCACTCTAGGAAGA
The DNA here is from genome assembly GCF_000313985.2 of Echinops telfairi. Taxonomy (NCBI): domain Eukaryota; kingdom Metazoa; phylum Chordata; class Mammalia; order Afrosoricida; family Tenrecidae; genus Echinops; species Echinops telfairi. Next base: position 39,229,717 of record NW_022107431.1, on the reverse strand, counting down.
ACTGAATGAGTAGGGCGAGTCAGGATTGCAGAAGTTTGTTGAACCTTTAGCAAGAAAAGCGCCCCACGGGCCTTTCCAAATCCTCCCCAGGCTGCTGTCATCTCAGAAGAGAACCTAGCCCCACACTGGGGTGCAAAGGTCTGCTTCTCACTCTCTCCCCGGCACCCCCTGGAACACAGTTGTGTCTGGCCCCTGCCTGCTCTCACCTCCACCCTCCTGCACCTCTGTTCTCAACAGAAATGCCATTTTAGACACTAGTCCCAAAGTCCAAAAGGGCAGCCTTAACGATGCTCTGCTAGAAACCGAAACACAGACTCATGTGATGGTTTCTTTAAACTCCACCAACAGAGATGGATAAAGCTTGCCTTCGTCCTGGGCAAATGGCCTGATACGTTAGAAAGCAATTTCATCGAGCTGCACCATTAGCTAAAGATAAATAAAGAAATGGTTCAACAGGAAATTGGGTACGACGAGCAACAAGTTCAGCATGTTTTGTTGGACAGATTGGGCTGTTTCGGTGGTTATCATTGTTAACCACAACTTTGAATTCTGAGCCCAAACACGTACCACCGTGCTGATTGGCTGCCGTTTTTAGCATGCAGATGTACAGCCCCCAGCAACAGTGCTGACCCAGAGACTTTCCCTGTGAGCTGCAGGAATTCCCAGCAACCCTACCAAACATTCTTTTTGATAAGAGATCCATTCGGAAGATAATGAAGTATATATGCTGTGTTACTTAATTTTAGTCTGGCTTCATACAACCTCTCCTCCCCAACCCTCTTCTTTGTATGTCAGAAATAGTTCAAGCTTACAAAAAGGTATGAAAGAAAAAATACTTGGGGCAATTCTTCATGTTTTGCCCGCTTTCCAGCCCCCATCTTTGTTTCCAAGAATAAGACATGACAGACCAAGTATGCTTCCCCATGATCCACTCCCCTTCTCCCTCTCTCTCCAGGGGGGCCAGCATTCTAACCTGGGCACTTATTGCCACCATACTTGACATGTTTAGGGCACAGCTTTGTATCCATGAACAACAGTATGCCCTGGTGCTTGCCACTCCTTTTCCCACTTGCTGTCCTGTCTGTACTTGCTTCACTCTGATCATAAAGAAACCCGAGTTCATTTTCTAGCTGCTCTCTGCCACTGTGAGGAGCCCTGCTGGGCTGCTTACCTCAAGGTCAGTAGTTCAAACCCACCAGCTGTTCTGCACGAAAAAGAAGGGGCTGTTGGCACTGTGCAGGTGGTGAGCTTTGGAAAACTACAGTCCTGCCCTGTCCTGCAGCGCTGCTGTGAGTCAGTCGCAGGGATGGCAGTGAGTCGGTGGGTGGGTACAGTCTACCGCGCGCGAATACAGGTGGTATCCATTTCAGCCTGGGGTTCATAGATGCATATTTTCTCAAGTTAACAACTTAAAGTCCACAAGGGCTATCTTCAAGACGCTGAGTTGGACAAATATCCAAATGCTTTTAGCAAGGTTTCTGTGGGGCATAAAGACTGCCACCTGTAGACACGGACGAGCCGGAGCTCGGTAGTGGGAGAATGAGTTCTGGAAACGAATGTTGATCTATGACCCGGGAGCCCTAGGGGTGCTGGGGTTAGGCAGTGGGATGCCAACCAAAGGCTGGTGTCTGCTCCCGGGAAGACTGAGGCTCTAAGGACTGTGAAGACAGCCCCCTCCTCTCTTAACAACACCAAGCAGACTTGATGGCTGTGGGCTGTGTCGGGGTCCTGGAGTTTTCACGCAGCGGGTCAACATCAGACATCTTCACTGGTGACGTTTTGCCTACGGCCGCAGACGCTGTCAGGGAAGGGGACTTGGGGACCTCTAAGAAGGGGAGCCTCACCTGCTGTGGTTTCCGGTTGGCTCAGGTCTGCGCGGCTGGGGCAGGAGGAGGCCCGGGCGCGCCTCCTCCCTTGGTCCCTGGGAGAGAGAGGGCAGACATGGGACTCAGCCCAAGCACCAAAGTGCAGCTCCCTCGGTGCGTGTCGCCAGGTGGCTGCCCAGTTTCTGGAGAATTCATCAAGCATTGTTTATAAAGTGGGATACCATGCTCTGCGTTCCTTTTTGATCAAAGCAAGTCAGATGTGTCTTAACAATACCAACGATGGCTACCAGATCCAACACCAACAACAGAAACAAAGCTCGAACCTTTACACTGAAAACTAAAAGAAAGGATTAAGGCTCTACACCACAAGAGGTCACTATTACAATAAGAACACCGCTGTACTGCAAGAACAGAAGCCCCACGCGTGGGAGCTGGGAGAAGCTGGACTTCCTCCCTGCAGACAAGGCCACAGGCGTCCCAAACTGGCCAGATGTGCCCAAGGTCACACATCAGGGTCAGATCTGGGAAGCCAGGTCTCCGGGCAATTTCCAATCCACTTTGCTGTTCACCACTACATCATAGAGTAGTGAATCCACACAGTGTTCAATAAAGAAAATAAGTAGAAGGACCTTTCTCTGGGAACCTTGGGGGCATAGTGAGGTCAGCCGTTCAAAACCACCAGCCGCTCCACTAGAGAAAGATGAGGCTTTCTAATCTCTTAAAGATTTCCAGTCTCTGAAACCCACAGAGGCGTTCTACCCTGTCCCACAAGGTTGCCATGAGTCGGAACCAATTTCCCCACAGTAAGGTTTTTGTTTTCTTTTGTTTCTTTGAAGATGTTGTATCCTTGGAAACTTTTCAAAGATTAACAAAACCAAAGTCATAGCAGGTGGTCCCTAGATGGCATATACTTTGTGTTCCAAATAAAAGTTTCAGTTGGTCAATAGTCGGAGGTCATGCTTTGATTACTTCAAAGGAGCCCTGGTGGCATAACCGTTACAAGTTGGGCTGTGATCTGCAAGGTCAACGGTTCAAATCAGCAGCCAGCTTCATAGGAGAAGCTCAAAACCAAGCTCGATGCCACTGAGTCATAGCTGACTCATAGTGACCCCTGTGGGTTTCTAAGACTGTAACTGTTTATGGGCATAGAAAGTCCCCGTCACAGCCCAACGCATAGCCACCATGCCACCAGGGCCCACAGGACAAAGACTTGCAGTCTTAGAAACTCCCGGGGGCAGTTCTACCCTGTGCCTACAGGGTCGGTATGAATTGGCAGTGACGTGATGGCAGTGAGTTCAGGTTCTGGCTTAGTGTCGGGCCATCTGTGTAGGACCCAACTCTTCTTTAGAGGAAGCTGACACTGAAGAGTGTGCACTTTCAGATTTATGTCCAAAGTAAAAACATGGAGGGAATTAAGAAGGCAAGTTGTAGGGAAAAAGAGCCCTTTGTGCTGTTAAATATAATAACAGCTCCGGAAACTGGAGAAGGCTGGTGTGTGTGGCCAATGCCACCCGGGGACACTGGGACTCGTCTGTGGCTCCTGCTTCCTTGGCCTCGGGCCTTTATCATTGCAGGACTAACTCCCCAAAATACCACCTTCCCCCATAAACGTGTCCTTTCTGTGGCTCTCGGGTTAACATTTTCTTTCATCATGAAGTAAGGCCACTCTTCTCAAATGTCTCCCTTGGACTCGGAAATGGTTGCTGTATGCTTGTAGGTCGTGAGGGCATAGGATGAGGGGGCATGCCCTCCCTAGTCATTCCAAGAGGAACATGGGCATGAGACCCTTTTGCCAGGAGTTGAGTTTCAAATGGAAGGGGTCTCAAAGAAAAATGAAAAGAAAATTAACTGTACGAGAAGGTGAAATAACAAGAGTTCAGTTTTTGGTGTGAGGGTGTGAGGACACAGAAGTTCCTGCATTTATGAGGAACGTCTGGGAACAATGGAGCAAGGGAGACCTTCCTTTCCAGACACACACACTTGTCCTGAACAATTACTGAAACCAAACAAGGTCATTTCGATGGACAGCCTTCTATCTGAAGTTGCTGATCTACCCTACCCGAGGTCATGGCCATGGCCAGCCAAAAGGTTCCTCCCTAAACTCCACATTTGCACACCCCCACTTATAGGAGGGGGGAGGGGGAAGATCCTTCCTCTTATCGCAGGAGTGGTTCCAAAGAGCTTGTGGGAAAGTTCCACTATCATTTCATTCCATTCCTCCCCTCCCCACTAGACCTTTGGGAAGCCCTTCACATACAAAAGTTCCGTAGTGCTGGGCCCAGCCTGTTGTGAGGAAGAGCATGCTCTCTATCACAGTGTAGTGGGTGAGTGCATGCAAGCTCTGAACCCAAACGACCTGTCCCCAATCCTGGGCTCAACCCTTGAGCAGCTATGTGACCTTGAGCAGCTTCACCTCTTGGACTTGGGTTTTCATCTTAAAAAGGGGTGATCCCCTTGCTTAGGCCAGTGACAACTGAAGAGTATAAGACGCGGTCAATAACATTTTTTTTTATCTGATCTATTAAGCACGTGTCTCAGCAGTCCAACGCTGGATGCTATTGGGATAAAGAATGCATATACAATGTGCTCCTCAAGAAGTTGAAAGCCTACTTTGAGGAAACAGAAGCCTTTTTAAATGAAAAATTTTAATGTAATGTAAAATTAAGAGAGATGCAAAATTCAGCAGGATACAAGACTAACTACAGGGATGCTGAGAAGGAAGTGGTCAGTGAGCGTGAGAAGGGGACCACCCGCACGACCTTGAAAGAGGAGAGAGTTGGACCAGCAAATAGCAAAACTGCTCTCGGCTGGGCAGCAGCGTAAGGATAGGTAAACAAGGGGCATGAGGAGCCGGATGCTCAGGGTCAGGGATTACCTGGGCTGGCAGGACAGGAATAGAAGGCTGATTCTGGGAACCACCGCCTAAGACCTTGAATTGGACCGGTGGACCTAACTTGGTGGATCAGAAGACACGGTCATAGGTTCGTATCCTAGGATAAGATGAGATTTGGGGCTGTGCAGTAACAAAAACATAGAAGGGATTTGGAGACAGGTAACAAGTGCTAATCATTTGGGAGTGACAGGGGGTCTGGGGAAGAAGAAACAAATTCAGATCAATGCAAATGTGATAGGATGCGAAGGCTGGTTTGAGGCAGAGGAAAGAACAGTGTAGACCTGGAGCAACTGGAGAGAAGGCTGTTCACCCACAGAAATGGGGCGCGTAGGGAGGAGACCAGTTAGAGGGGCAAAGCAATCCTGGGTTTTACCATGTTGTCCAAATACCAGAGACTCAGGACCAAGCTTTATGAGATACTCACAGGTAAAATCATCATTCTTACGATTTCAATTCCATGGTGCTATCCTTAGAAGATTCCTGGTGGCTCAGGGTGCTACGTATTGGGCCAGTAACCACAAGGTCAGAGGTTCAAACCCATGAACTGCTCTCTAGGAGAAAATTGTGGCTGTCTGCTCCTGTAAACATTCGCCGTCTCCGAAACCCTCAAGAGCAACTCAACCCTCTTGCATGGCACTGCTAGGAGTAGAATTGACACGCCGGCCATGGGTTTGACTTTGGTGCTATTATTTACTTGTTGTCTGGCCCCTGGGTAAGTGTTCTTAAACTTAAGCTTATTGTGAGGATTAAGTGGTACAACGTGTATATAACATTCTCTCTCTTCTTTCAGCCAAGCTCCACTGGCATCGCAATGATTTTCCTTGTTCCACATCGTCCTCTCAATCAGGCCCGACCCTCTGGCAGCTCCCTGTCAATGTACTGCTACAACACTTGATGGTTAATCTGCAGAAAAGTTGTACTTCCATGTGATATCGATGCTATTGTTCTATAATTTGAGCATTCTGTCGGGTCTCCTGTTTCTTTGGAATGGGTACAAATATGGATCTCTCGCAGTCAGCTGGGCAGGTTGTTTTCCAGATTTCCTGGCATAAGACGAGTGAGTGTCACCAGCACTTCAGCAGTTTGTTGAAACATTTCAAGTGGTAGTCTATCAATTCCTGGAGCCTTGTTTTTGGCTGATGCTTTCGGTGCAGCTTGGACTTCTTCATTCAATACCATTGGTTCTTGCTCATCTGCTACCTCCTGAAGTGGTGGGATGTCGACTAGATCTTTTGGTACAGTGACTGTGTGTATTCTTTCTATCTTCTTTTGATGCTTCCTGCATCGTTCAATATTTTGCCCATAAAATCTTTCAATATTGCAACTTGTGGCTTGAATTTTTTTCTTGAGCTCTTCCAGTTATTACTGGTTATTACTCAAGCCTATTTGCATAAACTTGCTTCGATGCTGCTTTGTGGCTAACTGTGTCTCCCTTAACTCAGAGTAAGAGCTCCCTGGTGTCATTTCTCTTAGCAACTGAAGTGCCACAGTTTCAACACATCCCACGTGACAAGTCCCGTAATGTCTCCCTCTTGCAGCTAAGAGTACTTTAGCACAGCATACAGGTGCCACGGAAGCCCTTTTCTTCAGCATGTGCCTGTGGCAGCTACCAAGTGGAATTTCGTGTCCGATTCCATTCTCAGCTTTCCACCCCTCACGTCCTCGTCCCGTGCTCCAGCTCCCATGGGACCATCTCCCTGACTGGTCTCGTGGTCTTCCACATGGCTGCAAGGGTGAATCACTGTGCTGCTAAAATCTCTCTCAGCGTTCCCACCCCATTTGAGCAAGAGTAAACCCACCTTCCCGAACATGGCATCAAAAGCCATCCAGCAGGTGCCCCTAACTTCCTCTTCTGGCTGCACTGCTCAGCACATAGCCTCGGGGCCCTCGGCTCCAGCTACCCAGGGCCGCCTGCCATCAGCTAAGAACAGCATGCCCAGTCCCTCTGAAAACTAGCCTTCAAGAAGCGTTCATAGCCCATGCCCTCTAGGAACCCTTCCCTGGCCCTCAGGTCAGAAGTGGGTGTTCTGACTTCTGACCTTCAGGTGACTTTCTCCTGTTCTCATTCTATCTATCCAGTGTTAGCCTGTGTTAGACAAGGCTCTCTAGACAAACAAAACCAGGACACTGATGGTTATAGATGATACAGATATACACAGCACAAAGGAATATAACAGCTAATTCATTAGTCCACACAGCAGTACCGAGGGCTCAGTTCAACTCACTTCTGTGGAACAGTTAATATACTGGAAGTCCTTCAACTCATGAGAGCTGCTGGCTCCAAGGTCAAGGAAGCAGACAGCTGAGTCTTCCCTGGGGCAATGCAGTCAACAAACAGCAGGGCGGGGCCACCAACAGTCAGCAGCTCAGGAGCTTAGCAAAGCAGGCCTGGATGGTATATTGAACTCACGCAATGCAAGACGATAGGATCCACCAGCCTCAAGCTCAAGCAATGTACACACCAGCAGTGTGGGGAAGCAGGTCTAGAAGGAACCTCAAGCTCTAGCGACATGATTCATGGGTTGGCAGTCTCACAGGTAATGTAGCTCACAAGTTGAGGCAGAGAATTAGCTAAAGCAGCCACATGCTGGTCCAATCACCCGAAAGCGAGAGAGAGGGACGGGCCTTGCCAAGCCATTTAGCTCTTTGCCCTCCAATCAAACTGCCACCTGATTAACCCCACATGTTCCTATTGGCCAAGTTGGCACAATAAACCTACCTATCACATAGCCCAAATCTTTGAACAGTGTTTCTCAGACTTTTGTGTGCCATGGAATCACCAGGAGACTTGTTAATATACAGATGCTTAGTTAGTGGGTCTGGGCTAGGGCCTCACAGCCTGCATTTCTAGCATGCTCCCAAGCTGCAAAAAAACAAACGCATCATGTCCCTTCTGACTCAAAGCAATGCTACAGGGCAGAGTAGAACCGCTCCTGTTGGTTTCCAAGACAGTAACTCTTAGGACAGTAGAAAGCTGCATCTTTCTCCCACAGAGCAGCTGGTGGTTTCGAACTGCTAACCACAAGGTAACCGTTGCAGAAAGGCCTGATGTGTATGTGCACCCCTTGTGGACAAGGACCATCTCTGTATCTGCCCCAACCCCACTAGAACAGCTTCACCAAAATCGGGGGCCTCTGTCAACCCATTCTGAACAATGTCTGTCTTTTCCAGGTGAAAATAATTTTTCAGTCATAATATCCTTCATTTCTTAAAACAACAGTGACTTCAATACTTTTGAAAAAAGGATTCATTTATTAATTTTTTTAAAGGGGAGGCAATGCAAGAAAAGTACAAAGAAGATTTCTAGAAATTACCCAGGATTCCCCCCCACACACCCATAAACAAACATAATTAATATACGGTGATAATTTTTCCAGACAAATTTTTGCAAATACACCAGTTGAAAAGGTAGAAGAAAGAATGAATAGGAGCGAGGACAGGCAAATGGATACATGTAAATGGGATGATATCAGACATTATTTTAATGTTAAATATTAAATACTAAAAGTCCTCAAATATAATAGGAGCAGAAATGAAACTGAAGCAGAGGTGAAACTGGAAGGAATTGTAGAGCTTCGGGTGAACGAGTCTTCCCAAGAGATAATGGTTTCTAAAAGATCTCTCTACAGTTAGGGAAGAAATAATGAGAAGCATTAGGATGTTACTTTGTAACTATGTACGTCAAGTTCAGACTGCAGTACTGACACTCTGTTCCCTATCATGTAAGTGATCCGTCCTGTACGTTCTCCCCAGCATTGGTTTCTGTTCTTTCTATGACCATAGAAATTGTCAAGGTTTCTGTTCTAGCTCCCCGTTTTCTGAGTTAAGCTTTAATTTAAACAACGAGCAAAGTTAATACTCACCACACCAAGCCTTTTACAACAGCTTTTTCATGTCTGACTTTTGATTTTGGTCTCATTGCCTGGAATTTGCTATTTAGGAGTTTTCTTGAAAATGCATGGGTGCTGAACTCCTCCAGTGGATTCGTATTCAAAAAGGCCCATCTGTTACCTTTTAACTGAAGGACAACTTGGCTGGCAATAAAATTCCTGGGTCATTTCTTCTTAGACCTTCAAAGGTACCACGAAGGCATTTTCTTCTGGCACTGTGAGCAGGGCTCAACAGAGCCAGAGACTGGCCCTTCTTCCCCTCCTTTCATGTGACTTGCTTGTTTGCCTGGATGGTCCGAGGGCGCTTCCTTCCATGTCTCCATCTGATCGCCATTTAGGAACTGAATGTGTACAGTGGGTTGTGGTCTAGTGCTGAGCACTGTTGGAAATGCCTTCATGTGCTACTCTCTATCAAATGTTGTTGGGATACAATGTATGCCCCTGCGCTTCAGGCTGTATTTATTTCAAAAAGTGGTCTTTTATTATGTTTTAATTATTTTTTCTTGCTCCATTAATTCTGTTCACTTCTAATTTTTAGTGGATTGTGGTAAAACTTAAGTGAATTAACATATGAAAATCACCTAAAAGGATGCTTGGCACTTACCCTGCTTGACATATGCTAATACTAAAGCAGGGTGTGGTGAAATTAGAGGGTTCTCTCCTTCAGAAATACAAGGCTCATGTCTTCTGAGAATCTCTGTAGTCATTCTTATAGCATTATTCTTATTCATTTCTGCCCCTATAATTTCCTCCTGTCAAGAGTTAGTCTCAAGAACCTGCAGGGGCATTTTTATTCTGTCAGGACAGACTCATGGTGAGTTTGGTTTGTTTTGGCAGTGAGTTTGGTATACACCTTACAATCTCTGGTGGTGTATTAGGCTACTATATTGCACTGCTAACCACAAGGTCAATGGTTCAAAGCCACCAGTCCCTTAGCAGGAGAAAAATGAGGCTGTCTCCTCCCATAAAGATCTAATGTCTCATAAACCCAAAAGGAGAATTCTACTCTGTTCTATAGGGTTGCTATGAATTTAAATCTACTTCAGTGGGTTTGGGATTTTTGGTGTCTGTTTTTGGGTATACACCTGTCTAATGTAAGAGGCCCACCTTTAATGAAGCGTGCTTCCTGCTGAAGGCCTGAGGAGGTATGTGCCCACCCTAATTACCCCTAATTACCAGCTCTCATCCGCTGAACTCTTTGGGTTGCAATGGTTCCAAGTGACAAAACCTAATGAAAGTAGCACAAGCTGTTGCTGACTGAAAAAGGAAAACAAAACAAAAAGGCGGAAAGGCAGAAAGGGAAGAAGGAAATTGAAATGAAAGGGGAACACACTGGCACCCTCAACAGAGCCATCCCTAATGTGGATGGAGTGGCTTCGTGCACAGGTGAACGTAGGAGTTTAATGTCCACTGAACTCGGTCGTTAGCTTCATTCTTTGGCTCAGCCAGTTTATACCTCACTTCCTCTCAGAGTCTCTAACTACATAGCAGCGAGTGGCTGCTGCCAGCTCCAAGACCACCTCCTCTCGTCACAGCTTAGGAACTTGGAGAAAAGGCATTTTCCAACAGGCTCTGACAGTGGTCCTAGGGAGGAACCAATGGACTGGCTCAGCTCATGAGCCCTTCTCTGGAGCAGTTAATGTGACCGGTAGGTTGTCGAAGTCTAACTAGCCAGCTCTGGGCATGCTCAGCCCTTCCCCAAACTTGGGTTGGGAAAGACTGACTGGCACAATGAGAGAAGACTTGTTCTCTGAAGGAATGTATGATAAACAGATTAAAAAAAATCAAGCCCATATGACGGATTTGGTTCGTGTGTTGTGGTCTGGGATTGTATCCAATTTTCTGCTCCATTGATGGGACTTATTTCTCTAGTTTTCGCTCTTTGTTGCTTTCATTGGGTTTCTGCAGCATAGTGTGCGTTGCCATCTTTAACCTGAAGCCCTCTTTTCTTGTTCCAACAATACTAACTTCACACAGCCCTTAGGAATTTATGAACGTGCTTTCAGCCTTGCTGGTCAGGACAGGGCCTACGGTGACTAGGGTCTTGGGAGAAGGGGATGGAGGCTGAGGGAGACAGTTGGCCCCATTCTTCAGACTGGGAAACTGAGCCCATGAAAGAGTTCAGAGATCTGTCGAAGGCCATGAAGTCAGATCAAACAGCTGAGAGAATTAAACCAAAGCCCGTGGATTCCAGCCCCAGGAAGAGTTCTTAGCTCTTGGAAACAAGGCCCTGTTCTGGGACTTGGCTCTTCCAGGCTGCCGTCTCTCCTGAGGACCAGCCACGCTCCAATCCTGGCAATCAGAACACCGTTTGCAGAAAACCCAGCAGAGGTTTTAAAACACGTATCTAACGGGGCTCATTGGATTGAACCACTGAGTGGATGGATGGAGATAAACGCATGCATTTTACATGGTGGCCTTAGGATTTCCCACCCAGTGGTCACAAGAAAGACAAGATCATGGAGTGTGTCGAGGAGCTGACCAACCAAGCCTCAAGAGCTTCAGCGAAGATCGTTTGCAAGGATACTTTGCTTCATAAATCCTT
>NW_022107431.1:39214940-39218214 GCF_000313985.2 Echinops telfairi | reverse complement strand
GCCCCACCCTCCACCTCACCCCCCACCCCCCACCACTACTCCTACTGCCCTTCCCTTGCCAGCCCAGCTCACTGAAGAGAGCCTGCCTTTTCCATTTAGGGTCAAAAGAAGGAGGGAATGTGAATTGAGGGGAGGGCTTTAGCGTGGAAACTGGGAATACTCCATCGCACAGCAAAGCTCACTTCTTGGAATGATTCGCTTCGCTGTTTACAAGAAACAATTATCAAGTGGCCCGGGCTGGTTCATAAAGTGTAATTAATGAAAGCACTGCTAAGAGTTGACATTTTCTAGTTCGTTTTGATTCTACTGTATGAGGGGGCTTCAAAAATTTGGAGGAAAAAATAATGAAAAAAAATGGAGGCTTTCCACCAAATTGTTGAAGCATCCTTGTAGAAGCACCCCTCCTCGCCACCCATGAACTTCAACAACATTCCATCCGATGATTAAAAGAGGGTCAACATTTATAAAGCAGCAAAGCTACTGAAAGTTAAACTTGCCTGGGGTATATTCCAAACCCAGCTCAGACAACAATCTTAATACAATGCAGAAAGCCATCCTGACAAAATAAAACAAACAAACAAAAACCAATCAGGGCTGCTGCCAACACCTCATAATTTTGGACAAGCAGGAAGCAGCGTTTCCGGTCCTAATGCTCTGTCTGCTGCTGTTAGCGGGATAAGATATATCACCAAAAATGCCTCTGTGCCCCGGGCTGCGGGGGACTTGATGAATCCTGGCTGCTGCCAAGTTCTCCTGTGACATCCCAAAGTTCATCAAATCAAATCAAACCGCTCATCTGCCTTGTCCTGGTCACCTTTGATCACCGTGAGGTTGGGTGAAGCAGGACAGATGTTTGCTTTTGACTTCAGCTTGCAAAGAAACACGCGTTTGCTCACCGTCTCTATGAGGAAGCTCAAGTGCCCACAGCCTAGTCGTATGCACCAACTGGAAAAGATTTGCCTGCCCCGGCCAGTTGGATATTTTGTGCTCAACTCCCAAAGCCCCCGTTGGTAGTCATTCTCTTCCATTAAGGAGACATTTCATTTCCCCTCTAATTGAAAAGCCAATGTTCTGAAAGCAAAGCGACATTACGAGGACGGCCAGGCCGCCTGATACAAGGCCTATGTGTGCGGCACTCTAGGGGATGCCAGTGGGAAGGGTCAGTTCAGCGCAGACCAACAAGCTGCCAGTCAGCCACTGTGGGGAACTGTTTCAAGCCTGCCATGTGTGTACAGCTGGGGTCAGACCCAGAATCTCGAGGGCGACAAAAACGCGGTCCTAAAATGTTCCTGGGCGTTTAATCTTGTTAAGCAAATTCAAACAGGGCAGTTGTCCACAGAAATTTCCACAATGGAAATGTCTAGAGAACGCCCCCCACCCCACCCCCACCCCAAGTGAGCCTATCCAGGTCGAGACCTTCTTCCTGTCTTAGCATCATTACTGGCAAAGATTGGAATAGGAAGAAGTAATGCAGCCCCATTCTCCTCACTCTAGCCCCAAGCCCAGGCTCCAACCACCCAAGGCTATAGTCAAACACCTGGATGAGAATTCCCGTGGCCAGGCATTCCTAATGGGAGAGGAAAATGGCTTCTCAGAGCAGCACTTTTTAGAACATGTGTTCAATAAAGCTGTTCTCAATCCTTCCATGGATGAGGAAATATCAGAAGGGTATACAGACAAATGGAATCTGAGGATTCTTATGTCTTAACCGTACGTTGGCAAAATAAATATCTTACCCGACATTTCTATCTACTGGAGAATGAATGGGTAAGTAAACGGACACAAAGTGGGTGCGGCAGGAGATTCTAGTTCAGGCAAGATTCCCAACCAACACATGAAGAGAACCATTAGCTGTCATCCAAGAGCCAAGACCAGCTTGTGACCGGGCGGACGATCAGGGCACCGACTCGGCAGGGATGAATGGATGTGTTCTTGAGGATTAAATAGGGGATGATGCGAAATCAACTCCATTCAGCCCTAGGAAAAGACCTCTCCCAACCCTGCGTTCATTAACTCAACATTCATTTCTATACAAGAGGGGAAACAAAGCAGTCATTTGCATTAAGATAGAGAACAAACCTATCGAGGAGACGGTTATCCTGACCAGAATACTAAATCGTAACGATAAAGAAATACCGACCCTCCGCTTCTGAGATGAGATGGCACGGATGCTGTCCCTTTGACCATTCCCTGGCTGTGGAGTTCGCTGAAGCGGCCGTCATCGGTTAACTGAAGCGGGTGACTCGGTAAGTGGCCAGCGGCAATTGCTTCTGGTACGTGCACCCCGTTTATTTTCACCAGGGAGTCCCCCATCATGGCTGTTGCGTGGGGTCCCACTGTCTTCTTCACTGCAATCACCAAGAAAGGTGTGTCAGGTTTTTGTGTTAGGAGTATTTTTTAAGAACATGTACATTTTTCCAACTTAAGAAGTAAGATGACTTTGAAGTAGTGTCTGACGTATAATCATCAGGTCTGGAGTGGTATGCCCCAAACCTCCCTGAACACATACAAGGCCCTGCCACTCTTTTAGATGTGATGTCATCATCGATTCGGCAGGTGAAAGGGGTAGCACTCTCTCTATCAGCTCTGAACCAGAAGTATCTGAGTGCAAGTGGGCTCTGTTTGAGCCACGATTAAGTACTTCTGTGTCCAATGATAAGTATTCCTCCTGAATTTGGAAGTAGCATGCCAGTTAGGGTTCATTTACATATCATGCCCGGGACCTTCAAAGAATTTGTGGGAATTTTTCCTATTTTTTCCCCCATTACATTTTTCCACAGACTTTTTGCAGCCCCCTGGTGTATTCTGTCTCCTCAGATAGAAAGCACTGTCCAAAGCTCATGGGATGAACCAGTGATCAGATTCCTGATCTCCTCGTGTCTGCCTCTTAACAGGGAGAGACAGGCAGCACACGGTAGTAGGTTATATGATGAACACAGTGAGTGCTGTGACGAAGAACATTTTAAAACCTGGAAATGTGGAGAAGGGCAAGGGGGCCAGCAGGGAGGGCAGGTCAACTTGTAAATAAAGTGCCAAGGTGGGCTTCATGGGTGTGTGACCTGTGCAGTTAGACACAGCCTGATACTTAGAAGAGTCCACCGATCACAATGATCTACATATAACCTCCTCCCAGGGGGACAGACAACAGAAAAGTGGGTGAAGGGATACATCGGTCAGTGTAAGACATGAAAAATTATAAATTATCAAGAGATCATGAGAGAGAGAGGGTGGGAGAGGGGGAAAATGAGCTGATACCAAGGGCTCAAGTAGAAAG
>NW_022107431.1:39203889-39214792 GCF_000313985.2 Echinops telfairi | reverse complement strand
CTCTCTAGAATAATTATTAAATCTGTTAAACATCAAAAAAGAACAAGAGCCTGCATTTGGTTTCATGTTCTTGAAGTCCTTAATTTTTGATCACAAATTAAGCCCCACAGTTACAATGTACAAAGGGGGCCTGATAGTAGTGGGGTACGCATTGGACCCACTGCCATTCCTCCAGAGAGGAAGCTGAGGCTGTCTGCTCCGGTAAAGACGTACAGCCTTGGAAACCCGTAGGAGCAGGTCCACTCTGTCCTTTTGGGACATTGTAAGTTGAAATCAATTTACAGGCTGTGAGATGCCTTTTTGTTTTTGGGTTCTAATGAGCCCAGCAAACGATGTCTCGGGGTCCTGCATGAACTTGGAGGCAGGGTGAGTATGGGGACTATAGGGGAAGGGGGAGAGATAAGGGCTCAGGATGTTGGGGGTGGGGGGAGGCCAGATGGGCTGCCTCTCATGCTAAGGAGTTAGGACTTCACCTCCTAAGACAAACTCCGGGGTGTCCCTTGTGTTTACACAGCCCACCAGCTGAGAATGGCCTTCCTATTCCCTACACGGTTAACAAACAGAGGCGAGGAACGCTATTTTGTGACTCGGGTTTTGGGTTGAATGGCAGCGTTGAGCAGGTGGAACAGAGGGTTGGTGGACAGTGAAGTCTTTTTACCATGTGCCCCTTCACAGAGAGGGTCTGCTGCCCTCTGCCCTCTGCTCAAGGCCAGCGTTTCTAACAAGACAGATTCGATGGTCAGGCAGGCTGGGGGAATGCTAGTTGAACTTGACCTAAGCAAGTCTTTGAGGCGTGACCTTGGCACCCTCTGATATGTGCACTGTGAGTCTTCAGGAAGGAAAGGAAGCAGCCAACGAGAGCTTCCCACAGTTATTTTTGCACTGAAGCCTTCTTCCAAAGAAAAGCTATTGGCCAAAAAGTATTCCCCGAGTGTCGTTTGGCAAGCACTCCTTTGGGCATAGGGGCACTCTGCGGGCTTTCGGCAGGGGTTGATACATTAGAACTTGAGCCTGCTTTGCCTCCCGACCCCTTGTCCCTGAGGATACACACGGCAAGGATGCCCACGGCTCTGCCGGATGCTCCGAGGGCCGACACACCCGCTGGGGCCGACCTCGGGAAGCAGGGCAGGAGAGCTGGAGGACTGGACACCGGACAGGAGGTACAAAGGCCTGGCAACAGTGAGTCCAGGGAGGTAAGGGGCAACAGCACAATCATCAGCTGCTAAGCCAAAGGTTGGAAGGCCAAGGCCACTCAGACGCCTCTTAAGAAAGGCCTGGTGATCAGCCGCCGTCAACCTGATGGAGCAGTCCCACGCCGACATCCACGGGGTGCCGTGAATCGCCAAGGGCTCAAAACCCACTGGTTTGGTTTCTTGGTGGCGGGGATGGGAAAGGAGAATGCAGAATCCCTCGGTTCTGAGGAGGCCAGAGAGTGATGGTGAGGATTGGAGAGAAGTGGAGACTTCTCTGAGTCTGTGTGTATGTGTGTGTGCGCCTATGTGCTCAGGAACACTGCCACCTTCGGCCAGAATCGATTTGAACACAAAGCAATTATGCCTCCAGCCTTGGAGATGACCGATATCCACGCTGCTCTTCTTCCTCTTGTATTTCCCTAACCCCAGAAGTTGAGACCTGCATGAGCGAAGGAACTGGTCAGCCAGCTTTGCCACGGAGGAAGCGCCAGGCCCTGGGGCGGCAGGCGCTGTATGACATCTCGGATGCTGCGCAAAGAAGGCTGCCTTTCCTCCACGACTGGGCGGCTCTGCGGTGACGCAGGGTGCTCCGGAACCCGGGGCAGAGCGTCCAGGGCTGGAGAGCTGAACCAGGCCTCACCCTGGGCGGCGCTTGGTTCAGAGGGGCATGGGCTTTTAACGCCAGGATCTCTGAGTGCAGCCATGAAGCTCAGCCATGGGCAGAATGGAAAAGTGGAGCGAGACACACTTCCGAAAGGCCCAGGAAAGAGGGTCACAGATGGCCGGTGAGGTGCTGTGGCCACTTGAGGGCCAGGTGGCCTAAGAGGGGAGAGCGTGCAGTCACAGTGAGTGGGGGAACCCAGGCGACGAGGATGGCAGGGGTGGGGGCTGGAGGTTGGAAACCGCTGCCTCTAGCCACCTCCACACAAATGCCAACACCTGGCAAGCAGCCAGGCGCCGAGATCCCCATGCGGAGAGAAGACACGCTCCCTTCTCATGTTTCACACTTCTACTTCAACTTCAACATCACCTCCCGGATGACACCTTCCAGAGCCACCTGAGCTGAAGCTCTCGACCCCACTCCCTCACTGATCTGCGTCCTAACAGCCTCCAGAACTCTTCATTCGCTTTCAAATTTGATTTTCTATTAGCATTCCATCTCCCCTCCTGACATTGTACCGACTCTGATGGCTGGGCTTGGTCTTATTTGTCCATATATATGGTGGCCTAGAACAGTGACACCTCAGCAGGGGCTCAATAAATGTCTGACTGACTGGGCTATCAAACACACACAAGGTAAGGTGACCAGGCGTCCTGCTTTTGGCGGGACAGTCCCGATTTTTAACAATTTTTCCCACTTCCCGTGGCATTTTTAAAAAGTCCCGGTTTTTGGAAAGAATGCACGACAAGCTAGGGTATGGTTTTCGGCTGCCATGTGGCTAGTGTGCCAGGATATGAGTTTTATCAATGATGTCCCGCTTTTACAATATTAAAATCTGGTCACCTTACCACAGGAGACGTCTAGGAAATATGAGCTGTCTGGTCATAAACTCCATGGCCGTTCCACAGGGCCCTGCGGACACCAAGTACTGCTTCTCGGCCTTCTCCGTTCTCCAGGTGTGATGGGTTTGATGTCAGCTCACCTGGGTCAGGATTCCCTTATGATGCAATCTAACTCAGTGCGGTCAATTTGATGATGGGATCGTCTGTGAAGCAGGTAAGCACTTGCGGAAAGAATAGGGTGGCCTATGGCCTCCTTACTCTGGTTATAGGCCTGGCACAATTGAGGGAGATTGCCTTTGGGGCGTGGCCTCCTCTTAATATACTTTGGCACTGTGAAGACGTCAGCTCACTTCTCCTGCGGAGTCTGGGTCCTGCATCTCGTTTGGTTCACCTCCTGCCGACCCCAGGAGCCATCAAGTGGATTGCCAACCTTGGATTCATTCCGCCACCTGGGATTCATTCAGCTCTTGATTCCACCAGCCTGGGGCCCTCCTGCTTCCTCTTTCTGCATTCTGCTAAGCACCCCCCGCGGCTACAAAAGTCAGGAGAAGCTTCCAGCTTCCATCTGACCCATGGATTTGAATCCGACTGGAAAACCCACTTCCACAACGGTGTGAGCCATTTCTTGGTATAATCTCTTTATGTACACACACAAGGGCCATTGCTTTAGCTTCTCCAGAGAACTAGCCTGGGGTTCCACCTCTTCATCTCCATCAGTAACTCCAAAGCCCCAATCAGTCCGACAGGCAGATGAGCAGGCTGGGTGAGGGAGACCCGGTGAACCACAGATCGTATCCCAGGCTGAAAGGGGCCAAGGCTTCTCAGCTGCATAATAAAAAAACATGAATCTCGATGCTTCCACGAGATCTTGTACTCCATAAACTAAGAGGGGAAAAGTTACATGTCAAGCAAGCGGGATCCTCAACTGGCAGCTTATACCCTTTGGGGTCTGTCTGCAGACGATCGCCTCTCTGTGAATGAGAGCCGACCTTCTTCACCGACGATTACTGGTTGGGGCAGGGCCACTGCTAGAGTGGTTTTCCAGCTTTGTGAGTATGAAGCCCATGTCCAACCTGGCCTTGGCCACACACATCGACACCTGCAACAGTCTCCCCAAGCAACACGTAACCTGCACTGTTTCCTTCATCAGCTGCGCGCTTTGGTTATTTAAAAACTACTGGTTGTGATCCATTAAGTTGATGGTCATCCCACAAGTGGGCTATTTCCCTGCAGTTGGACACACTGTCCCAGGGTGCCCCGGAGGAGGGTAGCCTGCGAAGTCTTTGGCCTCTCTGTCCCCAGGCTCAGATTCTAGCCAGCAATTGTGTGACAGGACCAACAAGGCACATGCCACCCAGCTTCACATGTTCCCATGAGGCCGGGGAGGCACTGCCCACACCCTCGGGTGCATCCCGTCCAGTTTAAGTATGCCTGCTGAAATGAGCGGCTTTCTGGATTTTCACTTAAAAGCATTTACTTCCTGTCGATGCAGACCCTCTCCATGATGAAAAACCCTATCCAAAGGCCCTTTTCCTACCAAGTCATTTAAAAACAACAGCAGCCACAACCGTGGCCGCGCCGCATTCTTCACAAACACCCAGAACAAAACACGGGCCGAGGGCATTGGAGGCAGGGCTTTCCACAAAGTTCCCTACAGCCTCCGTGAAGGCAAACACCACGAGGAGGCCGGACGCCTGCTGGCCTGCCATCGGGAATCTGTGTAAACCCAGCTTTTGTGTGCCTGGTGAGGAAGCTGGCCACCCCAGGTTGGCAAGGGCATTGGGAGTTGGTGGGGGTTGGGGGACGCCTTACTGTCAGGAAGAGGAGGGTTCCGGTCAGGCAGCAGCGCCCCCTGCGAGGCAGCTCTGAACAAGCGCGCCCGGGCACTGCTAATTCTTCGCATCTTCGCGGGGTCCACTGGGGGTTTCGGGAAGGGAAGGCAGGTGTCCTCTGCAGTGGGGGATGCTGGAGCTTTGGGTTTCTGGAAAGAGATTTACCACACGGTTGGTAGGAGTTTCTGCGTGGGGAAGAAGCCTCACTGTCCTGGAGCTGGCCCTCCCACTGGCCACCCCTGGGCCTTCCCCCTGGCTTCCTTCTGGCCAGGACCACCTCACCTCATACGCAGGTCAATCCCACCTGGTCACTGTTTCTGTCAATGATATTAGGAGCCCTAGGGACCCTGTCCATGGGACCCCCAGTGGCACAGTGGGTGATGTGTTGGGCTGCAAGCCACAAGGTCGGCAGTGTAAAATCACCAGCGCTTCGCAGGAGAGAGAGAGGCTTTCTATGCCTGTAGGGCAGATCGGTAGATCGCATCAGAAACCCACAAGGGCAGTTCTCCTTTGTCCTGCAAGGTCGCTGTGAGTCAGAATTGACTGGATGGCAGGGAGTTTCAGTTTGATGGCGCTCTCTGGTAAGCGCTGGACTGGCAGTTCTCCTTTGTCCTGCAAGGTCGCTGTGAGTCAGAATTGACTGGATGGCAGGGAGTTTCAGTTTGATGGCGCTCTCTGGTAAGCGCTGGACTGCTAACAGCACGCACCGCCGGCAGTTCAAAACCACCAGCCACCCTGAAGGAAAAAGATGAGGCTGTCTGCTCACATCAAGATGTAGAACCTTGGAAATCCTCGGCGGGCTGCTATGAGTGGGAATCCACTCGATGGGGGCGAGGTGGGCTTTGGGATATTATGAGCAAATACTCTACCGCTCTGCTTGGAAGACACGGTGCACAGAGGTCACCTGAGCTGGAAAACTCCAAGGGGAAGAATAGCACGTTCAACATGCTTTGCAAATATTTGTATCCATTTCTGTTCAGAAATTATCCACTGGGCACCAAGCACCATGTAGGCTATCAATACTACTTTATATATTTTAGATTGCACATGGTATTTTTTAAAAGGGATAAAATATTTAAAATATCATTGAGGTACAAAAAATCACAAAGCACCGGCAAGGCGTCAGCTTGGTGTTAGCATATCCAAACACCTGATCTCCTGCATGACGAGAATGCTGTCCTGAGGCCCTTCACAAAAGGAAAAGAAAAGCACTGGCTGAGATCGGATTCTCCAAGAGAATATTAAAAGGTCCTGCACCAAGTTCGGTGCCCCGTGTGCTCCCTCAGGTCCCAGCCTGAGGTGGCGACAGCCTCTACCTTGGACCAAACCTCAGAGGTAGCTTGGTAGTCCTGCCCCTCCTGCCTCCAACTTCAGTGCCATCCATTGTCTCTGAAAGGGCAACCTCTGGCACCAGAGGCTTGTGATGCTATAACCAAAGTGTGAGGGTTAGGGACGATGTCAACTCGACACTCCTGGGTAAGCGGAGGGGTGTCAAGCAGGTCACAGTCTGATGATGCCTCCTGGGAGGTGTGGTCTTTCTATAAGAGAGGCCCTGGGGACCCCTCCTCTTTCTCCCTCTGCTCCCTCGCCTTCCTGCTTGCTGGGAATCTCTGTCTGCCTCCAGGAGCCACCCCACGTGGTTCCCCCGAATTTGAGAGCTGGCAGTGTCCTGCCATGTTTCCATTGGGCTCTGATCCACGCAACTCTGCACCCGCCGACCGGTGATCTGCATCCCGCCTCTCCATTCTGTATCACTGCCCTGCAGCTATGTGAGTCCGAAGAGGGTTACAATTAGCATCAGACCCATGGGGGCATAAAAGGCTGGGATGCCTTCTTAATATGAGATGACTTTTTGATATGAAGCTCTTTCTTATACATACATGCATGCCATTGGTTTCATTTCTCTAGACAACCCAGCATAACACATGCGTGTAAGCAAGGATACTTGGAAAGTAGTTGGCAAGAATCTACAGAAGGCAGAAAGATCACTTGCTGAGAAGTAATCCCGACCAGAGAACAAGGCAATTCCTAGAACGTTAGAAGGCTCTAGCTGGCCATGACGCTTAGGCCAGCCCAATAGGCCGTGACCACCTCCCGATAGCTCTTCTCAGGATTCCCAGACAGAAGACCATCTTATGAGAAGACAGGAAAAGGAAGTTGATGATACCCCACGTCTAAGGGAAATGTATTCAAGAATTCATCTGTATAGCAGCAGCAGAAGCCCATGCACACGCCTCACAATCGAAGGCCTCTTGGGAGCAAAAAGGCAAGTATTAAAAGTTCTCTTAAACATACGGCCTTTGAGATGTGGCAACTCTACGTACATTTCTAATGTCTAGGTTTTCCCTGCAGGTGCTCTGGGCAACACTGCCACTCTCAGGATGTGACAAACTGATGTCACGTGGCTATTCACGTTGGAGAGGGTGATATAAGTAAGGGAACAAGAACTGCTTTGGCACTCCCACTCGGCGTTTCTGTATTCTGGCGATATGCCTATCCGGGAGGCAAATGTGGGTTTCTAAGTCCCTTTCTCTTAAAATTACATTACATTTTGTTTCCCGTGCTGAAACTCGGTTCACATAAACGATAAAGAACAGCCCAAAGTCATCTGTATTGAGAAGTGAGACAACAGTGACCCCGGGGAACCGTGACAGGGAGAGATGAGGAAGACTTCTGGGGTGCTGGTAGTGAGCTGTGTGTTTTTTGAAGGTCTGTTTGTTGGTGTTGTTGCTAAGTGCTGCCAAGTTGGTTCCGACTCATAGCAACCCTACGTATGACAAAACCAAACCCTGACCCGTCCTGCACGGTCCTCACGCCCGTGGTTCTGCTTCAGTCCACTGCTGTCGACTCATGTCACGGAGAGTCTTCCTCCTTTTCAATGACGTCACCAACGCATGATGTCCTTTCGCAGGGACTGGTTTCTTCTGATACGATGGCCATGATGCGTGAGACAAACTCTCCCCGTCCTTGCGTTTAAGAGGCACCTGGCTGTTACCCCTGCCGAGCGGATGTGTTTGTTCTTGGGGAAGTCCATGGCACACATAATCACTCTTCTTCTCCAGCTCTAGAATCGAAGTTCATCCTTCGTCTTCACGCTCCCTCACGCGCTGTTCAACTTTCACATGCATGGGATGTGGCGGCTGAAAACAACCATGGCTTGCCTCAGACGCAGCTTGGTCTTCAAAGTGATATCTTTGTTCTTCAAGGTGTTAAAGAGGTCTCGTGCAGCCAATTTACGCAACCCAGTATGCAGTTTTGATATTTTTGACTGCTGCTTCCAGGAGCTTTGGGTGTGGATCCAATCAAGATGACATTCTCCACAACTTCAGCCTTTTCTCTGCTCCTCATGATGTTGTCTATTGGTCCAGTGTTGAAGATTTCTGAATTGCTTTACATGGAGTTGTAATCCACTCTGAGGGCTGCAAACCTTGATCCTCATCAGCAAGGGCTTCACGTCCTCCGGGGTGTCAGCAAGCAGGGCCCTGTCATCTGCATAATGAAAGTTGTTAACAAGCCTTTCTCTAATCCTGATGCTCTGTTCTTCTTCACAGAGTCAGCTTCTCTGAGTATCTGGTCAGCATACGGATTTAATAAGTACAGTGAAAGGCTACAACCTTGATGCGTACCTTTTTCTACTTTAAACCCAAAGTATCTCCCTATTCTGTTCAAATGATGCCTTTGCATAGTCAGTAAAACACAAGTAGACACTGGTTTATAGTCAACAAAACACAAGTATTTCTGGTTGTCTCTGCTTTCAGCCAAGATCCATGCGACACCAGCAATGATCTATCTCTTGTGTCACATCCTCTTCTGAATCCAGCTTGAATGTCTGATGGCTTCCTGTCAATGTACTACTGCAACCATTGTTGGATGGTTTTCAGCAAAATCTTACTTGCATGGGATATTAATGATATCCTATAGTTTGCACATTCTGCTGTTTGGTTAGCCAGGTGGCTGTCTTTCAAACGTCTAAAGATAAACAAGGTCAGCTTAGTTTGAACACATTTGTAAAACTGTATGTATTTTGATGATTGCATCGCTGTATTTTGTCAACCCAAAGCTTGCAGTAATAAGACACTGGGAGCTTAAATAACTGGGCTTTATCAGTTTAGTTAACAGAGGAGAGATTCCATTTCGACATCAAAATGAGGAATATGCTAGAGATACTATCATCAAGGGGTTCACCAGCAATGCAGCCTAAATAGATCCCCTAAACATTAAGTGGGGGTAGGTATCACCGATGGATTGACTGACCCATCAGTACACACCCGGGCTTAAGTAACAGCAGCCATATGAGCATTAGGCACAAAGGAGAACCTCTAATGTGTGACACAGAGACCAAAGCAAACACAGAAATGCAATGAAGTCCATAAAGGCAAAGAAAACTGAACTGAAAGAAATGAAAAACTCTCATTAAACCCACTGCCACTGAGTTGATTCCAGCCCTTAGCAACCCCACAGGACAGAGCAGAACTGCCGCATTTGAGCTTCTGAGGCTGTCAAACGTATGGGGGCCGAACGCTTCATCTTTCCCCCTCAGCAATGGCTGGAGGGTTTGAACTGCCAACCTGTGGTTAGCAGTCCAAGGCTCCTGAACTCTTATTAGTATGCTCAAGTAAGATGCTGCAGCCATGAAGCAAGACTAGGACACCTTACAAACAAAGATCACTTAAAGTGGAAAAAAAGGCATCAGAAATTTTAAAATGTGATAGTAGAAATGGGGGGGGGGAGGTTCAATAAAGGGATTAAGAGATAAAGTTTCTTCTTTAAAAAAAAAAAGGGAAACAAAATAAGAAATGGAAATTCTGGTCCAGGAGAAACTACATCTGAATAATAAATCCCAGAAAGAGCAAACAGAACAAATAAAGAAGGGAATAGTTGAAGGGGGAGAGATTCTACACGGAAAGAGCCCAGCACAACACATGACAGTGGAGCCACACAAAGCCTGCTGGTCGTGAGAATTCAAAGGGGAAATGCTACAAATCCCACAGGATGCCAGGAACCAAGGTCTCAAATACTGACTTCGGATGATGCACCTTTCTCAAGAAGCTGTTGGGAGGCCTGAGATCGTTTTTAAACCAAAATATCCCTGGAAGCCTTCTTGAGCCTAAACAATGGCTGGCTTAATTAATAACGAAGGTTTGCCCTGAGCATGTCCTTTTTCAAGAACTACCTCTGTAAGGTGACAGAGGAACCTCAGGGGGGCAGGGTCACGTCAATGCAGGAGGGATCCTTCGGAAACGGAGGTTGAGGAGAAGAGTTGCACAACATGAAGAATGTAATCGCTGTCACCGAATTGCGAGTGCAGAAATTGTTGAATTCGTTCATGTTTTGCTGTGCAGACTTTCAATAACAAGAAAAGGTAAAACAGATTGCTATTTTATGCTGTTAAAATATTGTAAATTTTATTTTAAATTACTCTAAACACAGACAGGAAATA
The DNA here is from genome assembly GCF_000313985.2 of Echinops telfairi. Lineage (NCBI taxonomy): Eukaryota > Metazoa > Chordata > Mammalia > Afrosoricida > Tenrecidae > Echinops > Echinops telfairi. The sequence continues at coordinate 39,204,824 of NW_022107431.1, read as the reverse complement.
CTGGAGGAAGTGTCCCAATGAAACCAGAGTAAACCAAGGAAGAGGAGTTGGGACACGGGAAAGAAGAGAGGTTCCAAAGGACAGAGAGGGGCGCCAAAGAGGAGCTGTGCACCAGAAGGCCAGGCTGGGCGGTCCACATCCTATTTCTACATGGACTCCTCGACATCGTCTCCCTTTTACCCCACCTCACCACTGTACCCCCTGGGACCCCTTATTCTACTTGCTGTCCCTCTAGGTTTTGGGGTTTTAAGGCTGTAAGTCTTCAGAGACGCAGACAGCCTCACATCCCTCCCCTGTAGCGGGTGGTGGGTTTAAACTGCCAACCTTGTGGTTCACAGTCTAGTGCTGAGACCACAGCACCAGCAGGGCTCCTTCCTTGCAATCATCATCGATCATCACTTCAAGGCTCAGCTGTGAACAGGGCGCACAGAATCATAGCGGAGGAAACACTGTGGGCACCGAAAAGGTGAAGGTGAGGTGGAGATCGGAGGCCAGCAGAGCCCTTTATACAGCTTCATCTTCCTTGGCGGGAAGTCATTCAATACGTTCTAAAGCTCACAAGTCAGACAGCAGCAGGACCATGTGTCATTTAGGAGTTTGGATGGAAATACAGGGGGGTGGGGGACGGTTCAAGGTGGGAGCTACTGGGGAGGGGAGAACAAAGCCAAGAGGACAGGATGCTGCTGGAGTCTGTTACAACAAATCACGTTGTAGAAACGGCTGTGGAAAATACTGAAGACTGCACGTGATCACATGCAGAACCCTGTCTGTTCAGTTGTTAAATAAACGGCACGTGAACTGTCCAAAATAATGGACATGTGTCTCCAAAGCCAAAGCACACTCAGGGCCATCGAGTCAATGCTGACTCACAGCGACCCCCTGTGGGCTTCTGAGACATAACTGCTTACAGGAGTAGGAAGCCCAATCTTTCCCCC
>NW_022107431.1:39195620-39203005 GCF_000313985.2 Echinops telfairi | reverse complement strand
GAGGCTGGCAGAAGACAAAGCCAAGAAGCACTGGTTTGTGAATACCCGTTTTCTTGTCTTTCTAGTCTATGTGAGCTTACTCTAGCAAAAAAGAAACAAAAGCTTTCAATAAATAGGCCTTGAGGAAGAAGCCAATGTTTAAATGGTATAGTATTTCTAATATTTTCCTAATAAGTCTGTTCACTGCATTTTCAAGCCAACCAAGCCCAGTCCACTGCCACTGAGTGGACTCTGGCGCACAGCTGGCCGTGCACAGGGCTTCCGAGGCTGGGAATCTTTAAGGGAGCAGACAACCTCATCTCCCTACGCTCGGAGTGGCTAGCGGGTTTGAACAACCAATCTTGCAGTGAGCAGTCAATGCTTAACCCACAGGGCCACGAGGGCTCAAGAAAAGAAAAACTATTGAAAAATAAATGGCGACTGTGATTTTTTTTTTAGTGTTATAAAAGTTGATGTGACAACCACTATTATTTTCCCCTCCCCAGTGAGATCAATTTTTCCACATAGCAAGCGCCTGTGGGTGGGTTCTGCCGAGGGGGCGTGAGGGACTGCTGAGGTGTGAGCAGGGCTGAGGCACAGTGGGTAGGCGGGCATCACAGGTACCTGGCCGGTGAGCAGGTGGTAGGTGGCATCATCTTGATGTGGTCCTCACTGTGGGCTTGGGTGAACAGCTCGACTGACCAAGTGGGCCCGCATGCTCCACGTTCTGCCCATGGATCTCAATGATACGGTGGCCACCTCTATTAACCATTCCAATCCAAAGCAACTTCCTGGACCCTAGGTCTAGGATTGCCTTTAGGAGCCCTGAGTAGCTACCAGGGGCATCATTACCAGCTGCCATTTAGTCGATGCCAACTCATGGCAACTATGGGGGTGTTGGAGGGAGGTTTGGCTGATTTCTCGGAAAGAGATGGCCCCAAACCTTTCTTCCGAGCTATCTCTACATGAACTAGAACCTCCTACCTTTGGGAGCTGAGAGCTTTAGCTATTTGCACCACCCAGGGACTCTGGGGTACAATTAGTCATGCTTCAAAAACAACTATTCACGAGGAAAGGTGAAGGGGGTGTCATTCAATGGCCTAAATGTCTAAAAGTGCACGTCAGAAAGTTGCCACATACCTGAAGGAGGAGGGAGGTCTGTTTTCTGGTGTTCTTGAAGATGCAGGTCCAAATAGCTTTCGTTGGTCGTCCCGGGGCGTAAAGGGCCTTTGGGTTCTCACTGTCCTCAGGGCATTGCGAGCTTCACTGATGATTTCTGCACTGGTCTTCTGCTTGGACATCGAGGGTCGATAAAACGGATCCAGCTTGTCGAACTTTTTGTCACTGGGAGACAGCATCTTTCCTTTAAAAAGGAACACGTTCTTCGGGTAGGCACCACACACTGCGAAGACATGGTAGAAACCGCCAAAACTAATTTTTATCCCATAGTTAAACAAGAGTGCTCAAACCCAACCAGAGGAGCTTAAATCACCCCGCTATATGACACTTGGCAGGGGGGGGTCACCAACAATTTCTAGCTAAACAAACACACCAGTGAGACGGCCAGGATCTCCCTGTGACTGAGGGGCAAGTGGGCAGTGGAGAGGCCCGGGAAGAGCTGACCCTGGTGGAGAAGGAGCTAACTCAGGGAACACAGCAGAACAGGAGAGAGCATCGTCTCCGGCCCTCCCATCTACAGCGCAGTTGTGCCCCTGTGTTCGCCACTGCTTTCCACACAAAAGGTGAAGGCCGAGGCTCCATTGTACAAGGCTGCAGCTTCTTTACAAACTGTACTTGCTTTTATAGCAGCCGCCAGAGAACGTCTACTCAGCCCCACATTTGTTCATCGAGCACTTAAATGAGCGGATTCAAATCACCTACAATCTCAGACAGTGTCCAAGATGGATACATATCCAGCCGCAAGAGTGTATGGGTCTCTCCCAGGCCTGCTCCTCAGTTAGAAAGGTAAAGTCCTGCACAAACCAGAAAATCCAAACTCACTGCCATCGAGTAGATGCCGACTCCTGTGACCCCACAGAGCAAGGTAGAACTGTCCCTGTGAGTTTCTGAGACAGAACTCTTTACTGGAATAGAAAGCTTCATCTTTTTCCCAGGGACCACCTGGTGGTTTCAAACTGCTGACCTTGTGGATCGCAGCCCAAACACATAACCATTACAGCCCTAGGGCTTCAACGTCCGGCGTAAGAGCCTCGCCTTCTGGCAGATCCTCCTCAAGTGCGGGTGTGCCCCCAGGGAGGTCTGGGTAACTTTCTTTCTCTCTCTTTTTTAAAAAAAAATGTTTTTAATTTAATCCCAATCAGTACATAGAATTAGATCATCATTTCAAAACAAAACAAAACAAAAACCTTCTAACCCCTAAAAATGTTACAGCTCTTGTGCAGTGTTTCCCAAAGTGGGCGGTTTTGTCCAGTGAGCGGTGCTGGAACCTTCCAGGGGGCTGCAAACGCAGATACCTGCACTGTATCCTGGATCATGGGCGCTAGTGAAAAGTCTCTCCTGGGCAGGGGAGGTCGTGAGTAGTCTTCTCTCTGAAGAGAGAACAGTAGGCCCAATAAGTCTGGGAACCTGTGCTCGAGGAAGATGAAGGTCTAAAAAGCATTCATGCATTTCAGCTGCCCGATTCTACAACTTCAGGGGCGGGGAGGCCCCAAGGAAGCTAACACGACTTCACTGCCACACGTGGAACGTAACAACAGGTGAGCCCTAAAACAAACACAGATTTACCATCTTGTGAGCCTATCCATTACGTTGTTCCACAACAACAAGGCACCAAGAACATCTGCTCCGTTTACCCAGGCCCCACCCCACGGCTCTTCTGAGAAAAAGAGTAAGATGAAAACACACACAATATGGGATTCTTTTCATAGGGCACGGCCAGGTGTTGAGATAAAACATTGAAAAAGGACCCTCAGAATTGGGGTTTAAGGATTTTGAATTTGTTAAGCAAGGTCTCTGCCAGGAGCCCTGGTGGTGTAGTGGTTATGAGTTGGACTGCCACCCACAAGGTCGGCAGTTCAAAACCACCAGCTGCTCCTCTGGAGGAAGATGGGGCTTTCTACTCCCATAAATAGTTACATCCTTAGAAACTCGCAGGGTTGCTGAGTCAGAATTGACTCAATGGCAGTGAGCAAGGTAAGTTGGTTGGTTTTTAAAGTACAAAATGTAGCGAGAACACTTTTCTTACAATGAACCATCAGTGCCCAGATCAAGCTTGCTACCCTTCTGACCAACGTGGTTCTTGCAGTCTTTTTGTCCAAAGTTGTTCCTGGCAAAGCAGCAAAGGCTGGAGAAAGTGCTTTGAAGAAATGAAAACCAAAAGCCAAGCCAGCTCCCCTCGTGCCAATTCTGACTCTTGGCAGCCCCGTGTGTTAGAAAGGAGGCTTTTCAAGGCTGGGACCTTTTGGAAGGAGCTGCACAGGTTTCTGTTGCACGGTGCCTATGGGTGGGTCTGAATGGTCAACTTCTCCATTAGGGATCCATTTGTGCCCTCCAGGGACTCCATATTCCTCACAGAAGGGTCTCCGTGGCTAGATTCTGGTCTGCCCTTTGGGCAAGAACATTTGCTCAGGCTAAATTCCAAGAACTCTGGGAGTTATTTGGGCACACAAGGATCCAGGTTATCTGGAACTACTGGTGGAAACAATGTACACAATGGGTCTACAAACAGTTTTCTCTGAAACTGTACCCCAGATTCCAACACAAACATTCTCTCTCCCTCTTCTCGGCCCCAAATCTCACTTTCATTGTGAGACCCTGGATCAAAGGTTTCCTGATCATTGAAGCGGATTGATTCAACTAGTAGTCTCAACTGTCCCCAATGTGCAGTCACCTGTTCAAACCTCTTGGAAAACGGAGAGGAAAATAATACTGTCTTCACCCTTAGGCAAGGATGTCCACACTAATGTCAGATGTTTATAGTACCCAGTGCTAATGTGCCCTCAGGTACATTATCTAAATTAATTCCCAGGACAATTTTGTACGGTGGGCAGTCTTAAAACAGCAAGGGGTGGGGGAAAGTTGTGACATGAGTAAGTCCAGAGAGATGATATTCAAACTATTCAAGGTAGACTTCCTGGAAGAGGTGATACTTGAACCAAGTTCTGAAAAATGGGCAGGATTTGGGCACGTGAGAGTGGCTGGCACAAGGGCAGGAACCAAGGAGGAAATTCCAGCTACGTCAAAAGAAAGATCTCTGGAAATAACAGATTGGAGGAGACCAGGCGCAGGATGTAATGGAGGAGAAATTAGAAGTGGGGCATTCCCGCACTTTCTCATAGAAGACTTCCTGGGCCCCAACCCTCTCCCCTTACCAGGTGAGTGGTCTCAGTGGTGTAGGGCCTCTGGACTCTGGGGTTCAACTTCACCACCACCCACATACCCATGAGGCACCACTAATGGCCAGAACTTGCATAATCATGGGGACTCCATGTCCCCAAGGACCTCAGTGGACCTAAGTCGATACATTTCCAGATGAAGGTCACAGGGGTGCCTTATTTTGAGGTATATGTTAGGGATGACGGTCAATGGATGCTTGGAGTCCATTGAAATGGCATCTGACTCTTGAGGCCACGTGTACACACATAATTTGTCTTGCCTTTGTTTCAAGGGGGCTAGCAAAGAGTAGGACCAATACACGTTGTGCTATTGAAAACCCGAGACACAGGAGCGAGGCTGAAATAGAAGGAAGAAGAGGGATTCGGACAAGCCAAGAGCAGAATACCAGGAGGATGCGGTACCCGAGAAGACAAGAAGAGGGCAGGGCTCCATGGAGCATGCAGATCTGGGCCGGGGGTGGGGGTGGGGGGGTGATGGGGGGAAGGATCCTTTCAAAGGATGTAGACAACAGAAAGAGAGCTGGCTTTGAAGGGTATGAAGGGTTGCCCTCTGTCTTAAACTACATGTCCCTAGTTTGGGCACAGGACCTTCAGAGAATGAAAGCCACCAGCAGTAGGAAATCAGAAATAGGAGACTTTCTTTGATTTTTTTGTTAACAAAATATTTTTTTGGTTTGAGTGGAAAGTTCAAATACAAGTTTAAAGAGTGGACTGAACCAGTGACTTTTTGCTCAATGCAACAATGCATGATCAGGGTATTTGCAGTAGGGCCAAGGCTGACCGTCTCCACCCTGTTTCCTGCAAATCAAGTGCCCAGGTCCCCTGGCATGATTTTTGGATGAGTTTGGTGGTGTAGTGGTTACCCTCCAGCCATGCCTCGGGAGAAAGATGGGGCTTTCTACTCCCGGTAAGAGGCACAGTCTTGGAAACTCACAGGGCAGTTCTATACTTTCCCATAGGGTCACTATGAGTCAAAATTGACTCAATGTAGTGAGTTTGGTTTGTGTCAATCTGAGCAGCCACAATGCACTGCGTAAGTGTTTAGAGGTTGGAGCAAGGATTCACCTCCACTCTGCCAACACCTATTTAAGCTTCAAAATCATTTCTAAGCCTGTTTCCTGATCTGCAAAATGAGTGCTAGTACTTGCCTCACAGGATTGTTCAGAGAACTAAATGAAAGAATCTATGTAAAGTGCTTTAATTTAGCATGGTGCCCGGACCTTTAACAAGGTTTACAATTTGTCTAAGTGCTAAGTTACTAAGTGCTAAGCAACAGAAGAAAAAAGTCTCTCATGAATGAAAATCTGCCTTTAAGTAGAAGAAGAGAGACAGAGGTGTTTGTCTAATGTTTTCATTCACTTTTGCCGTTGTTCAGTGCTGGCCAGTGGAGTCCAACCCACAGCGACACTAGGTACAATGGAAGCGAAACACTGCCCGGCTGGCGCCATCCTCACAATCGCTAAGTTTCAGCTCATTGGTGCCGCCACTGTGCTAATCCATCTCCTTCAGGGTTTGTTGTTGTTTGCTGACCTTCCACTTTACCAAGCATGATACATTTTAGAAGTTTAAAAATGTAAACAGGCTGGGATTGTTTTCCTTAATGAAACTGTATATTGTGTTTTATTGGCCATCAATTATTTGAAACCCACAATCAGATTTTTTCAGATCCATACATTAGACTACAAACCAACCGTGCCCCTTGCTTTTCTATCAAGACAAAATCTAAATCCGGGATTTTTAGGGAGATCTGCTACTGCACTCCTGGGAACTGATGATAAAAGGTCTTAGGAATAGCTACAATGCATTTTACATAGATGGTTCCACATAACCACTGCCACTGAATCAATTCTAATTCTGGCCGTATAGGGCAGGGTATAACTGCCCCATGAGGTTCCGAGGCTGTAAAATGTTATAGAAGCGGGCTGCTTCATCTCCCCCCTTTCCACCAGCTGGTGGCTTCCAAAGGCTGACCTTGCAGTGAAGTGGCTCAGTGCGAAGGCCACTGTGCCACCACGGCTCCTTACGGTTCCACACGCACTTAATCTGAGTCCCACCCGCAGTGTACAAGGGCCCAGTGACCATTTCTGCTGTGACCCTGCCTCCGTCAGCCAAGGAAAGCCGTTTGCCTGTCGCTCTTTCATCTAAATACCACATGAAGTGTTCGTGGTGCTGCGGCTTAAGCAGCGGACTGCCAAAAGCAAGGTCGAAGGTCCCAAACCACCAGCCACTCTGGAGAAAGACGAGCCTGCTCGCCTGAGATTTACAGGCTCAGAAACCCTACCGAGCAGTTCTATATGCCCGAAACTGGGTCGATGAGTCGGAATGACTTGGTGGCAGCGGGCTTGGTTTGGTATGGCTATCACGAAGCACGCAGCTTCCAAAGGGCTGAGTGTATGACACCGAGTCACAGTGCAACCCAGGAAAGCATGCACAGGGCACTCCGGAGGATCGCCTCTTTCCTCCCTGGGGGCACAGGCCCACGGCAGCAGACGGGGTCCTGCGTGAACCTGCGGTGCCCACTGCCCCGCCCGCCCAGCCAGCGGCTCTCCCACTCCCGGCAACGCTGGCTACTCCTTAGATCCCCACTGAGCATTGCGCAGCAGCCGCATCACCCCGCATGCCCTCCAGCCGGCTGGGCTCGGCCCAGCCGCGTCTCCATGGCAACTGTACACAAACTACCTCCTGCAGCCTCCCCGGCCGCCACCTGCAGAGCCAGGCCGCAGCCCGCCCAGGAATGGGCGGGAAGGGACTTGGGAGAGAGCACAGGAACGGGGCTTCCGGCCTGACCCAAAGCACCTGTGACCGGCGCGGGCGGCGGTATCAGCGGCCGAGGCTCAGCTCATCCTTCCTGCCTTCCCGAAGCAGCTGCGGCGGCGGCGGAGCAGGCGGGGCCGGGCGGTCCCCGGGCGCCGCTAGGCCACTGGGCCTGCGCAGGTCGCGGTAACGCATGCGTAGAAGATTGGTCTCTGGGGGCCGCGGGTGGGAGGAGCCTGGGTACGGTGTAGAGGTGGGGCGAGCTAGCGGCAGGTGACCGGAGTGCTGGAGCCCGCG
>NW_022107431.1:39184598-39195339 GCF_000313985.2 Echinops telfairi | reverse complement strand
CATGAGCCCTTGATCATTTATAAATTATTATTTTGTCATATCTTGCCCGGCCAACGTCTCCCTTCACCCACTTTTCTGTTGTCATTTTTACTTTTTATGGGTAATTTGGGGATGGTTTACAGAGATCACAATTTGACATTCAGCAATTCATAAATATTTTGATTCAATTCTTCCATTCCTATTTCCTCTCTGCTTTCATCCCTCCTTCTTTCCTAACTCTCTGAATTTTGTCCTTCAGAGAATTTTGCCTTATTTGATCTTAAATGGTTGAGACCTGAAAGGTCTTGGGGGCCCTATCAGTCACTAATCAACCAGTAGGTTTATCCAGCCACCGATATGGTCTTGGTGCCTCTGGTAAACTTAGTGCTGAGAGTAAGATCCAAGTTAATTACTGGTTCAGTTAACTGTGTCTATATCCTGGTACATGTCTCTTAACATCTCACTTACCTCATCTGCAGAATGGAAGGAAATGATACTAACTGGTCAGGTCGTGTGGTTGTTGAGGAGATCTAATGAGAGAAAAAGCGCTAAGGATGAGACGATCAACAAATGTTACACTGTTGACTATTACCAACTTGTTGGATTTGTTTTAACTCGCCACCACAACATACATTCACATATAGGTGGGAAAAAGCCCATTATCTTGTTCCATTTTCCACGACTCTTTCAGGATTTTGTTGTGTCTCTGCAATTCTGAGGTAGACAACCTGATCCCCATACAGGACAGGAACTAGGGGCCTAATGAGGAGTGAGGATAAATGTAGGTGATCTGTGGCTGCTTTTATTTATTTATTTACTTTGGCTTTTGGTGGGCCATCCCAGTTATCTGACAAAGAGAATCCCATTTGTACATTCCTCGTTTGATTTTTTTTCCCTCCTGGGAGACTGTTCAGTGAACCCTGGGGACACGGTGATTAAAGCAGGCTTCTGCTCACCAAAAGGACGCTGTTCAAGCCACCAGAAGCTCCCTGGAAGCTAGGGGTGCCAGTCTGCTTCCACGGACTTATAGCCTAGGAGCTTGTGGGGCAATTCTACTGTGGTCACTAAGACTCAGAATCAACCAGAGAGCAGTGGGTTTGGATTTAGTATTGTTTGGTTTGGTTTTAGTTTTGGTTTAGTATTACACCATTGAGCAACTCTTTCCATGATTAAACATAAGCCAGACCATCATCACTCTCCATTCAGGTTTGCACCATACCTTACAAACATGGAGGTTTTTCAGTGGAAGTAGTGTTGTCAGTAGTGGGGGAAATGCCACATCCTCTGGTGCTAAAAGCAGGGAAGAAAGGCAAAGGGCAGGTTCTCTGGGTGTAACTTATACCTTTATACTTGGAAGAGGGGTTCCCCAGTGACACAAATGGTTAAGAACTGACTCACTGCGGTAGTCAGTGTAAATGGGGTGGAGTCTAGCCTGTCAATCGGGTCACAGCTTGAATCTTCCTTGTGGACGTGGCTTTCTCATGAGAATTCTGGAAACTTCCTCTCTTCTTCCCTGGAGGCGGGACACACTCTCTCTCTGCTATACATTCCTGTTGACAAGCCACATGCTGATGGCAGCCAGAGCCCTGGATAAGCTTCCACCGCCATTGTATCCACAAGAGTTTTCACCCACTGGCCTGTGATCTTCCTGCACTCAGCATCATTGTATGTGCTGCATGAGTTTAAAGAGGAATTTATGGTCTAGTATCAGACATATGGGTCAATTTTGGACTTAGGGACTTGATCTGGACTGGGCTGAGATGTTTTCTCACCATACAATTGGTCTTTTATATAAAGCTCTCTCTTACAACCCTATTTTAATTGTGGGGATCCAGACCAATCAAGTATATATGGATTTCAGCTTCAGGTTTAAATTGTTGGATAAAAGGAATCCTGGCATGTTCCAAATCCAGCTGAATTGTCTCTGGGCTTCTAAGAGCTAAAGACGCGAAGCACACACATTCACCGCGAGGAAAAACGTCATGGGATTGTTTAGGCTTTTTAGGAAAAAGTATTCTATACATATTATCAATATTACCTACCAAGAATGTAAAAATAATAGCCACCAACAAAAAAACACCCCCAAACCAAACTCATGGTGAGCACTTTCAAAACACGTTTCTTTGTCAGACTTCCAGACTTCCTGACGGTCACAGAATGAGTCGCACACATGAGTGCATGCAAACATCTGAACAGGGGATGAACTGACCGGGGTCAGCAGCCTGCCGATGAAATTGCACTGTCCACAGTTCTTCCAGAAGTTGCCTTTGGGGGAAGCTGGTAAAGGGCATAGGAGAACTCTGGGACAACTACATGGCGTCACAAATAAAAGCATTTAACATAAACGGTTTCACTCCCTCTGCTTCCCACCTACCTCTGCGAGGTTCTGGCACAAACAGAAGGGACAAAATGCAGAGATAAACAGGATGAGCATCTCCCAACATCATCAGGATAAAGTGATTTTGCTGATGACCCTGAACGGTTGACCTTTACTGGTCAGAACTGGAGGTACAATCATTCTTGTTGGCTTTTTTCCCTATGAATAGTGTGTCAATCAAGGTTCTTATTCAGGAACAGAAAGAGAAATTTTCCAGTTTCCAAACCTTTGGGATTTTGAGCACTCAGTCACAAATGAAGAAGAGAAAAATCTTAATTTAGAGGGCAGTGTCCAAAGCAGTTCATTTTCTCTCAGGAGGGGAGAGACCCCTGCCCCCCCAACCCCCAGATTCCTGCTGCTCTCTGTCCATTGGCTGTAGGCCCACCAGTCCTCAACTCGCCCTATCTCCCCTTGCCCTTGAATGAAACAACAGGGGCCAAGGCTCCAGCCACCCATCCATTCATCATGTCATGTGCTGCCCCTCCCCCTGAAGCCTAGCACCCAACATAGTACCCTGTTTCCCCGAAAATAAGATAGTGTCTGATATTAATTTTTGCTCCCAAAGATGCGCTAGTTCTTATTTTCAGGGGATGTCTTATTTTTTCATGCAGAAGAATATGGTATACATTTATTGTTGAACAAAAAAAGGAAACTTATTACCTGTATACAGTACAGTAGTAGTTGTCATCACAAACCAGCATAACCAGACAAACTGTGAATCCTACAGTATCGAGAATTTCTTGTTACTACCATTATTTCCATGTACAACAATCTATGGTACATTTACTCATTTATTCAATGACAGTCATGTCATCATCTTCTGGAACATCATCATAACAATCCAAACCCTTATTTTGGGGGGGATGCCTTATATTTCAGCGAGAGGCAAAACTGTAAGTAGGTCTTATTTTCGGGGATGTCTTACTTTCGGGGAAACAGGGTAGCTTTGCCAGGCTTTGGGCCAAGTGGCTTATGTTCTTCAGAAGCGATGTGTCTGCCCCTTGCACCAGCTGGCCCCCAGACAGAGCACACTGCGGTTGTCCAGCCTGAGGTCATGATTAGCAGTGAGGGAAGGCCATCCGGGACGTCACAGCCGCATGCTGTACTCACCAAGCACTGACAACACGAGACTGAAGCAGAGCCACTCTCCTTGCCCCCGAGAGCCACGTGTTAAACCCAGAGTCAGGACTTTCCCTTACTCGCATAGAAGGGAAAGAAAAGCAAAGTTACATAACCCCTCAGAGGGAGACAGATGCCACAAGGGATTCAAAGTTTAAGGGATTCAAAGTGTGAACCTGTGTTCTCTCTGTCCTCCCAGCCCAACCAAAATAGAATCCCAGACGACTGACGTTCCTTTTCTCCCCGTTCATCCTGACTGGTTTCCTCAGTTACACGAAGCTTCCTTTTCGGTAGTTTGAGAATCAGTTCTTCATTGTGTGGTGAGAGCCTTGGGTGGCTTAACGTGAGCCCTGTTTACTTGAGGCTCCAATGAGATTCCCGAAAGAAAATGAAAGATAGGCCCTGGGGAGGAGTGTGCTGGCAGTGGGGAGCCAGCCACAGAAGGGCCCCTCTTCCAAAGAATGTACATCAGTGTTGGGGGGAGTCTTTTTGAGGCAACTCACGATGACAAGTCACTTCATTGCCTGTTTATTATGTTACCCTCTTATGATATTACCCATTCACGATGTAATATGTTTGCAGTATACCTTTCGAGAGATCCGTAAGCCCCATTATATACTCCCCTTGGGAAATATATTCGCTCTCTTGGTCCCAACGTAGGGACAAGGAGACCCTGTGCCCCACTGTCGATCCGCCTGTCTCTATTATTTTCCACAATCACGAAGTAGTCACTCCCCAGGACCCATTCGAGTGTTGGGGACCTGTACCCCGACAGAGATCCACTTGCCTAAGGAAACCAAGCCTGTTCTTCCCCAACCTGACCGCTTCACTAGACAGCACAGACGTGGCATGGGGCTGGGGGCATGGCAGGAGGAGAGGTAGCTCGTGGACAACCATATGGGCACGTTGTGCCCAAGCAGAAGGAGCCCTGGTAGTGTTGTGGGTTATGCATTGGACTGCTAACTGCACAGTCAGCAGTTCAAAAACATGAGCGGCTCTGCGGGAGAAAGATGAGGCTGTCTACTCCTGTCAAGAGTCCCAGGTCAAGAAACCCACAAGGGCAGGCCTTCCTGTCCAGTAGAGTCCGAGTCGTGATGAGTCGGATTGACCGGCAGTGCCAGTTTTATGCTCACGCAGCAGCAATGGCGGCTGGGGACCAAGGGGGCGGGGGCGGCATCAGAGGTAGATCCCTTCGAATTTAAAGTGAGCAGAAAGTCCAGTCTTTCTCTCGGGAGCTGCTGGGCTTTCTACTCCTGTAAACAATTAAAGTCTCAGAAACCCACGGGGTGGTGGGGGCTGTGGTGGGAGAGGGTCGCTATGAATCAGCATTGACTCCATGGCCGTGAGTGAGCCATCTGTTAGGGAGGAGTCTTGGTGGCAGAGTGGGTACGTGTTGCTGTTGGGCTGCTAACCGTTGCAAGGGCAACAGACTGGGCTTTCTAGTGCCCTGAACACTTACGGTCATCGCTTCTCAGCCTTTTGGCTAAGATCAAGTGTAGTATCTGTTCTTATCAGTTTAATATCTGATACGTCCTCTATCCGAGGACAATATATTTAATGGATTTTTGGAGCAGGGAGATGGAATAGGAGCTTGCTCCGTCCACTCCACGCATCGACCTGGTATTGCAGTACTTCCAGGAACGGTGCAACCCCTCGGGGGACTTAAAAGGAAAAAAAACAACAAAAAAACAAACAAAAAAACCCACTTACGGTCTGGGGAACTCACATGGGCAGTTCTACCTTTTCCTGTGGGGTGACTACGAGCCGACATCAGCTCGAAGGCAGTGAGTCTGTCTGTTTTTGAGCCATCTACTCCTAGCCACCCTATAGGGCAGAGGAGAACTGCCCCCTTTGGGGTTTCCCAACTTGAGACTCTTCACCTGAATAGAAAGCCTCATCTTTTTTCCGTGCAGCGGCTGGTGGCTTCCAACTGCTGACCTTGACGTTACTAGCTCAATGCTTATCTCCACACCACGAGGGTCCCTCCCTGTACCAACTGGGAGTCATTTAAATGGCCCTGGAGTGCACATCCAGCCGGAAGGGTTTGTGGTCGTGGGATAAAAGAAGTCTGGGGGTGCAGCACTGGTGGGTGATTAGAGCCAAAAACTATTTTTGTTATTTTTTTTGCTTGTCCTCCCCCAGGATGGCAGGGCTGGGGAAATCAAGAGTTACAATTAATTTCCCTTTTCAAAATGCAGTTTGAAAAAGAATATTTTGTTTTCCAGGACCCTGTCTTTCTGTGAGAAATTCTAGACTAGCATTTAAAACGAAGCCGCGTTTGCCAAAATGTAAATATCTTTCACTGGCTAGTTGTTTTTTTTAAGTGACTGTTTATATTAGTAGCAAAGAAGGGAAGAGAAAAAAGGCAATTCACCCAAAGAATCGCCATTTGGGGGGGCGGGGGAGAGATCCTGCCGAAAATTGGTGAACTTCTGTAACAGTGATCGATTCCTGACTTTCCAAATGTCAAAAGCACAGTTTACATTTACTGCCGCAAACGCAGCGCACGGTTTTCATTATGTACTAAGCATAAAGTTTCAAATGAAATGTTCAGCAGTGCTCAGATAGATGAAGAAGTCCCCTCCCCCAGGCCATCTTTGACATAACTAGGACAATCCAATGTAATAACCCTCTAAAAGGATTAATTCTGCCTAAAACCAGTTTCTGAAGAAAATCACGTGGCAGTTCCTGAAACGTTTGTGAGAATGTGCACATATTTATCCCATTTATAATCCAGGCCCTGCCTTGGACTCTGTGTCTTGGAGTGGGGGGAGGGCAATGCTGAATTATGGGTTATTTCACAATCATAATTGGAGGAAAACCCCCATAATTATGATAACACTGAAAATAAGGCAGTAGTTCAGTTCCATGTTGCTTTACTAAGTAAAGCATTTAAAACATCCCCGTGCTGGCGATGTTGTATCACTTGCTCACACACACAACATCGATGGTAATATTAAATGGCCATCCTAAGAAAAGCCATTAAAACAACAATGAAACAACATGCCCATGGTCATTGAGTCCTGTCTAACGATTGCGATCCTATAGGGTTTCTGAAGCTGTCAATCTTGACGGGAGCGGGCAGCTTCATCTTGCCCTCAGGGCAGCTGGAAGGTTCAACGTGCCCACCTTGCTGTGAAGGATCCAACTCTTGCTCAAGAGTGCCACCAGGGCTCCGGCAAAACCATTTGGAATATCTATATGACTCCGTCATTGCATTTCTGAGCAAACAGCCTAAAGGAAGGATAGTGTTTTGTGTCTGTGTAACACAGAATAAATGTCACAATGTTTAAAAGCTGGTCTTGAGTGGATGTGTGTGGGGGGGCAGGGATGGGGGTGATAAACTCAAACCAAACCCAACCCACTGCCATCAAACGCATTGTGACTCATAGTGTCCTGTAGGACAAAGGTGAACTGGCACTGGGGGGTTACAAGCCGGTCATCTCTATGGGAGCACAAAGTTTCCTCTTTCTCCTGTAGAGCAAGTAGTAGAATCGAACTGGTGACATTACAGTCACCCAACTCATTACCCCCTACACCAGCAGGACTCCAGGTAGAGGGACAGTTAGGTAAAATATATAAAAATGAATATTAAAGCACAGTAAAGGCATTGAGATATGCAGATAGTACAATATAAAGAGGCACAAGTAATTCTGCTGAAGTAGAGAAGGGGTGGAATTGGGAATGCGGTTTTAATTCTTGCAATTTAGTGTATCATTAATGCTGCCATAGTCTTTCAAATGCATTTTATTTTTAGAGCATTTTGGGGAATTACAGAAAATACCAAGTTCCCACATACTTTCTCTACACCCTGCACATAGGTTCTCCTATTGGTAACATCTTGCATTAGTATGGTGATTTGTTATAATTGAAGAACCAATATTGATAAATTATGATAAATTATAAAAAAATTTCAGTTCATTTGGGTAAGTATCTACAGTGTGGCTGCTGGATCTTATGATAAATTATAACCACAATTTACATTGAGGTTAACTTTTCGTGTCCTGCAGTCCTATGGGTTTTGAGAAATGCGTAATATTTTGTAATCCCCATGACAGTATCATGCAGAACAATAGGTTCACTACTTTTAGAATGCCCTCTTCGCCTGCTCTCCCTTTGCCTGCCTCCCAGCACCCACTGCCTGACTTTACCGTCTCTCTGGTCTTGTTTTTTCAAGAATGCCACATGAGATGCCCACAGTTTTGCAGATGACAAACCCACATTAAAGGGTGTGCACAGCACACACAGGAGACTGACACGTGAGGGTGTTGTGCAGCTTGCTAAAAAAAATTATAACAGGCATCACTCGGATAAAAATACAGTAGTTGGAAGCGCATGATCACATCCGTGGTGGAATCTACTATGAGCAGACAATCAGTTGTAAGATTAGGGTGGGCTACAACACTCTTACTCAGATCACAGCACTGATCCAATCAATTGAAAAGGTGTTTACTTCTGGGCTATGGCCTGCTTCCAACAGAAGTGGATGCTGTGGAAAGCCTTAACTTGCTTTTTGCTAGATCTGGATCCTGCATCTGTCTTGTTGACCTATGGCTCTCTGGACTTGAGTTAATGGGTTGCCATATTGCTTGCTTATCCTAACTTGCCAACCTTGCATTCATTCATCTCTCTAACCACCAGCCTGATCTGCCGGCCTTAGATTCCTTTACCTCTGCAACCACAAGACTGACCTGCCCATCTTGGGTTCATCAGTCCCTGACAATATGTTAGTCAAGGAAACCTCCAGCCTAACATCGAATCTGTGACTTTGGAACTTGCCCACTTCTACATTTACAATCATGTGAGCCATTTTCTTGAGCTCTCTCTCTCTCTCTCCCTCTCTCTCACACACACACAACTTCACTGGTTTTGTTTCTCTAGGGAACACAGCCTAAGACTTTTTCAAACTGGCTTCTTTCACTCAAGCTTACATGTAGGTTCTGTCATGTTTTGTAGCTCATTTACTTCTAACACTTAAGTAATATTCCACTGTGTGGATGTACCACAATCACCTCCTGAAGGACACCGTGGCTGCTTCTGATTTTTGTCAGTTATCAACAAAGCTGTTGTAAACATTCATGTGCATGTTTTTGTGTAGACATAACTTTTCAGTTCATTTGGGTAAGTATCTACAGTGTGATTGCTGGATCTTATGCTAAGCATGTATTTAACTCTATAGAAAACTGCCAGGCTGTCTTCCAAGTGGCTGCACCATTTGTATCTCCATCAGCAATGAATGAGAGCTCATGTTGCTCCACATCCCACTCAGCATTTGGTGGTGTCAGTATTTTGGATTTTAGCCATTCTAAAGGGAATATAAGTGGCACTTTACTGTTATTTAGCCAAGTGGTTTCACTTGACAACCAACCTAAAGGTTGCCACCCAGAGGCACCATGAAAGAAAGGGATGGAAGTATACTTCTATTAAAGTAACTGCCCAGGAAACCACTGTGAATCACTCTACTGTGGAACATATGATGAGGTTGCTATGAGTCAGAATCCATTAAACTGGTTTGGATTTTTTTTAATGACATACGATATTGAGCATCTTTCCATAAGCCTATGTGCTTTCTGAAGTATATATCTTCTTGGAAGGAGCTCTGGTGGCATGGTGGGGTTCCATGTTGGACTGATAACCACAAGGTTGGTGGTTCAAACTCATGAGCCACTCCATGGGAGAAAGTGGAGGCTTTCTGTTTCCATAAAGATTTATAGTCTTGAAAACCCACAGGGGTAGTTCTACTCTGACTTACAGGGTCACTATGAGTCAGAAGAGGCTCAATGGCAGTGAATTTGGTTTGTGGTTTTATATCTTTATACCATTTTGGGGTTGTTTCATATTGTTGCACTTTAAGGGTTTTTAAAAAAAATATCTTAGATATAAGTCTTTCATCAGATAGATGTTTTACTAATATTTCCCTTGAATCTGTGGCTTGCTTACCATAATGTCTTTGGATTTGTTTTGTTTTGTTTTGCTTATACAAAGGTTAAATAAATGACAGGGGAAGTAAGTACAGCACTTTTTCGGTATTTGTAAGAGGATACAAAATCAAGCATATGCAGAATTTTTAACATTCGTTTTTCAATTTCTGCACGGCGTGGCTTAGTTAGCCCGGTCTGTGGTTTCTTACCTACAGGCTCACGTTACATGAGTCCATTGGGACAGGGTAGGAGGTTGGGAGGGTGGGGCAGGCGAAGGACAAAGAGTGGGGATCTCGGGCTATCGACCTGCTCAGTAGAAACAGGTAAGGAGAGAGATGGTAAGGGCAGATTTCCGGGCAAGAATCACCGTTCTGGTGCCATCAATAGACAGTAGTGGTAGGAAAAGAAGTCAAGCGGCACAGTGTGGCACAACTTTGGCTTATCTGTCACGGTTCACGATCTGAACGTGGTCCGTGGAGGTCCACCACACCACCACACGGAACACAACAACAAACAAAAAATCAGGCACAATACAGGAGTCATCACATGTGTCTGAGAGGAACTGTGCTGCACGGGGTATTGATGGCTGAATTTGGGGGTGAGGAGATCGCTAGCCCTTTCTTCTGAGTGAACTCAAACCTCCCATCTGTAGGTGAGAGCAGCCTGGTATTCGGTATTTCACAATGCCACGCACCTTCTTTCTGAGCCCCTGCTACAGTAGATACAGCTTTACTTACTCAACGGCATTCTTTGTCTCTTCCTTGCGGAGTTTCTGATCATGAACCACAGTGAGATCAAGCAGGAAGGGGATTGATTTGGAGACACAGGAAGCACACAGCATCTCCTGGAGGACTGAGAAATCAGGCTTGAAGGCTCCCCAACCTGGGACAACACCTAGCTCACACAGCCCACGTGCTCCAGCGGAGAGCCAATGGTCACTGTAGCTGTGAAGGGGATATTTCACTCAGTTATCTATTTTTTAAAATCATTTTCTTGGGGCTCATACAACTCTTATCACAATCCATACGCCCATCCATTGTGTCAAGCACATTTGCACATTGCTGCCATCATCATTCTCAAAACATTTGCTTTTTACTTGAGCCCTTGGTATCAGCTCCTCATTTTCCCCCTCCTCTCCACCCCCTTCCCTCATGAACCCTTGATAATTTATAAGTTATTATTTTGTCATGTCTTACACTGTCCGACATCTCCCTTCACTCACATTTCTGTTGTCCATCCCCCAGGGAGGGGGTTATATGTAGATCCTTGTAATTGGTTTCCCCTTTCGACCCCACCCTCCCTCCACCCTCCTGGTATCGCCACTCTCACCACTGGTCCTGAGGGG
>NW_022107431.1:39169546-39183866 GCF_000313985.2 Echinops telfairi | reverse complement strand
TCTTTCCTCTATTTCCTTTTACTTTCCTCTTGTCCCACTATCATGCTCAGGCTTCATTGGGGTTTCAGTAATTCTTCTAGGTTACATTGCCCTTGATCAAGCCCCACCAGGCCTCTTACACCCTCCTCACCACTGATTTTGGATCACTTGTTGTTCTCTTGTCCCTGAGTTTGTTAACACCACTTCCTTTCCCCCACCTCAATATTACACTTATTTCTTCTACCCTGGTCTCCCTGAGAACCAGAGTCTTTCTGCAGCGCTGTCTCCCCTTCCCAGAAAATGGACTCTGCCTGGCACTTGCTTCCTCCTGTTGCTTTTTCTGAATTCAAGTGTTTGCTTTGCACATGCTTCTGATCGGCGGAGCCCAGGTAATATACCTACCACCCAACTACTCCAGGAAAGTGAGTTCTTATATGGAGGGAGACAGGGCTTATATTAGGAGAAATTCCTCGAACATAGGAAGCCACAAATAAGACAAATGCCCTCTACTCACTAGCAAAAGCCCACTCCACTGTGCTCGGGTGTCTATTTTATTCTGGGTGACCCGGAGTTTCTGGGAAGGCCGGTCCCATCTTCAGCCACCGTGATTAAGCAAATCATGTTCCTGGTAACTGGTTCAGGAAGAGGGATGCAACCCAATTCTGAGCAACAAGACATCTCCTTAGGCATCTCCTGAGGGACTTCTAGGAGAGGCTTCTGACCTCAGAAAGGGGACACGGGGACAGAAAGGTCCTTTTTCCTCAGCCTCTGGTGCTTGGTCTGTGACAATCTGAAGCCTGGCGTCCTTGTGACCAACTCACTGAAAACGGCCGAGAAGGAAGACGCACTTAAATCCACGAGCACCTTACTGAGCCTCTGAACCAAACAGCGCAGTGTCAGTCCCAGTCCAGGGTTACCTGTGATACGAAGCAGGACATCTCCTTGTTGTTCAAGCCAGTTGAGTTGGGGGCTTTGTTTGTTGTCGCTTACATTGGGGTATGCCCCCTCTGGCCAACACCTGTTTCTACTGAGCAGGTCGATAGCCTGGTCACCGCCCTGCTGGGCCCTGGGCCGACAGCGTCAGTGACAAGACAGTGGATGGGCAGTAGCCTGTGATAGGGAAGTCCCTTTTGGCAGACACGTGCCTTCCCTCCCAGAAGTGGACTCAGCATTCGTCAGCCTTCCCAACAGCACCCTGCTGCCTTGTAGACTGGCCTGTCCCCACATGTGGGAGACAGTCCATCCTGTCACTGAGAAGGCTGACAGAGTTTCTGGAAGTTCCTCTGGAAGATGCTTCTTGTCACCCTTAGAAATGCCTAGGGACAGGTGCAGCCTGAACTCAGTGGATCACTCTTTAATCTTAAGACTTGGGAATCTCCAACTGAGTGATGTAAGCATAGAAAAAAGACAAAGAAGTGGGTGTCCATTGATCCCAGGAACTCCCACCCCAGCATTAGTACCTGGCAGAGACTCCTGTGGGGTTCCTGCTGTCCGGTTGTCCAAAGTTACCCTTGAGGAAACTCCGCTCTGCTTCTAAAACCACCAGATTCCCAGGAAACAGGAATTTCACAACCTCCCCTAGGGCCCCAGCCAGAGGCACTCTAGTGTGAAGGCTTACACAGCTGAAGAAAATCCAAATAAAATGTGATCAAAATTCAGTTCTACCTTCCAGCCTCTTTCTTCAACAGGAGTATTCCTTATGCACTCTACCAGGGCTCACTGGGGTCAATGAAAGAGTGTGGCATCATTGGGGGAAAGGTAACACTGTCTTCAAGGGTGTATAGGCCTGGGTGAAGAATATGCTGAGAAATAATAACTTCATATTTTGATATTTCTGTCTAATCAAGGCTTCTACCATTTCTCTCTCTCTCTCTGTGTGTGTGTGTGTGTGTGTGAAGACGTGAGAGGGACTATCGAATGAAGAGCAGCTGATGAGGCTGCTGGGGGAACAGAGTGGGGGCTTTGGTCAGAGGGGATAACATGGATCCAGATAAGCAGAGAGAGGAAAAGGGTCAATTGTCAAGAAGATAGTAAAGACACGCTTGGCCTTTTTGGGTTCTTCTAGAGTCTTTGTGGTGGCAAGTTTAACCCAACTCACTACCGAAAATCTTGGATGCCACAGAGAATGAGTTCCTTTTCTTTGCTTTTGATCTTTCTCATAGGGCTAGCCTCCCTGGCATGGCTCATGCTATGGCCATCGGGCTGGCAGACAGCTGTGCCACGCCGTCCCACAGTTTCAAACACACAGGACCTACCATGGCAGACACTAGCTTAAAATAATCAGTTGCTGTGAAGTTGGTATCAACTGAGGGGACTTCCTGTGTGTCAGAGCAGAACCGTGCTCCCGCAGGTTCTCAGGGACTGCCTTTTCAGAAGTAGCTTGTGGTAGTTATATCATCATTTGTCAATTAAAGAGGATTCAGAGTAAAAGGGTGGAGTCTAGTCTGTCAATCAGGTGATAGCCAATGAGGCCTCAGTGTGGGCATGGCCTTTTCCTGAGGGTTCTGGGAACTCCTGTATTCCTCCTTGGAGGCGAGAGATACTCTCTCTCTCAGATCACTCCCTGGGTGACATGGTAGCTGACAAGACACATGGAGCTACCCTAGTAACCTGAGCTGGAGGAACCACGTGGAGACCCCTGCCAGCACTGAAATGCTTACAGCGCCACTGGATCCACAAGACTTTCCACCCTCTGGCCTGTGATCTTCCTGAACTCAGCACCAATGCATGTGTTTCATGAGTCTGAAGAGGATTTTATAGATTGGTATCGGACATATGGGCTAATGTTGGACTTAAGGAGATCTGGACTGGGCTGGGATGTCTTCTCAATATTCAATTGCTCTTATAGATAAAGCTCTTTCTTATACACATAGGAGTGTCTATGAATTTTATTTCTCTTGTCAACCCAGACTAACACATATCTTTATTGGCCTTTCCTCCTAGGTAACTCTGGGTGGACTCCAACGCCCAGCTCTTTAGTTGCTGCTGAAGACTGGATGTGATTTCTCAGTGATTCGCTTTATTTGGACTTAATCTAGTGCCTCAGAATTCTATTATCCAGCAATGTGGACTCTAAAGAACTAGGTTGAACAGCCTTTGAAATGTGTCGCTTGTTATTCATGCCCCCTTGTTTGCTTTGGTCCTCCGGAAATTCAGAGCCCCGTTCAGAAGCTGAAGAATTTCTGGCCTACATTTCTGCAGGGTAATCTTGCCCTTCCTTGTCTTTATCTTACTACACCGCCTTACTTACCCTTTGCCTTATGTCTTTGCATTGCGTATGGTAGACAGTGTGCATTTGTAAAAAGCCCACTCAATTCCTTCTGAGAGTAAGGTAAGACTCTATTCTCTGCCACCAAGTTGATTCTGATTCGTAACAACCTCAGAGGACAGAGTAGGACTACTCTCGTGGATTTCTGGGACTATAAATCTTTATGGGGGCAGAAATTCTCATCTTTTTCCTGAGGAGTGGCTAGTGGTTATGAACTGCTGACCTTGCGGTTAGCAGCCCAGGGTCTCCTTAGATGGTCTGAATTGAATAGCTTGAGTATGCATCTTTATTTGGCAAAAAGAACTAGATGTGTTTGGTGTCATTTTCTAATTCATTATGGGGTAAATTGGGAGGCTGGCTTTTTTATAGGAAAACAAATTTTAAATGTACCCAGCGATCTGCTCATCTCAGAGTTGAGTCTCATGGCTTTTTTGATTCCTCTCTACCCAGATTAAATTGTTCTACGAGCCTTTCCTGATTCTATTTGATCTCTCTCAAAGTTTATAATGGGTGTCAGTTAGATGCTTTCTCACATTGTGAAGGTTAAAATTAGAGAAAATAAGCAATGATTGCCATAACATTATATTTCAGGTTGGCAAAATAATAAAAGTGTTTGTTTGTTTTTTCTTGGAGAGTCATCAAATTAAAAAGTGAGCTTATTTTATCTGGCAGGATGTAGGATTCGGCTCCTGAGGGCTTAAAGGATTTGCACAGACAACTTCCCGGAACTGTTTTCGGTGGAAATCTCACGTCCTTTCCTCAGACTCACCATCCATCAACATATATTGTCCGATACCAACTTTGTCCAAGCTGCTCCTCTCAACACGCAGGGGTTGCAAAGTCGGCCCGTTCCTACTCTCCGAGAGCCTCTAATGCAATGGAGTCGGGAAGCGAGGTGTGCTAGAGGCGAACAGGAAGATAAATGCACGCATCTGCTCCCCGACAAGGGGAGAGGGCTCCCCTGAAGAGGAACAAGCATCACAGGAATGCAGAGGAGAAGAAGGTCTGTCTGGTTGGGGGACTGAGATGGGGCTCATTTGAAAACGCAGCGTTCTGAGAGGTGGTCGTTTCCATGTGGAAAACAATGAGGTAGAACCAGTAGAGAGATTCTTGGCAGGAGAGGGAGTGGAGAGGCCACGACGTTGTCCTCACTGGAGAGTGGTGTGTTCCAAGGCCAGCAAGACGTTGTCATTTAATTTTGCATACCACATCCCTCCAGATTACAACTTGAGGGGGTTTGTGTCAAAGCTATTTTTCAAGGAACGAAAAATATTTTTTATTTACATTAAAAAAATGTAAATCCCAGCTTATACTGCTGCAAACTGTTAACAAATCAGTCGATTCTTGACTCTGCCAGCCTTGTCTTGATCCTACAAGGGACGTAATTAGCTTGAATCATGGAGACAAGTAACCAGAAGTCAAATAACATGTTTGGGAGGGTCCTTCCTCTCAGCTAAGCACTGTGACATCTTAACCTCGTTGCTTTCATGTGGCATCGCCTGGGTCCACCTCCAAGAAGAGTGCTGGCATTTAATAGTATTGTTACCCAACACGCTTCCTTTTACTTTACGGAAACTTCCCAGGGCAATACATCATTTGACTTCTTGACTGCTGCTTCCATGAGCATTGATTGTGAAGACAAGGAACCTGAGATCCTTGACAATTTCAATTTTTTCTCCATCTGTCTTAATGTTGTTTATTGATCCAATTGCGAGAATTTCTGCTTTCTTTATGTTTAGGTATAATCCATACTGAACACTGCATTTCCCCCATACATGTTTAAGTTCTCTACCCTCATCAATATACTGCTGCATCTGTTACTGAATGATCTTCAGTAAAATGGTGTTGCATATGGTATTAATGATAATGCTAAATATTATCTCTGCCTTTGGCCGGGTCCCCTTTCTTCGGAAGGGGCACACACGGATCTCTTAGAAGACCACGTAGCTCTGTTCTAAAGTTCTTGGTAAAGACAAGTGACTGCTTCTGGTGCTGGGGTTCTGTTAATTACTGGAGCTTTGTTGTTGTTAATGCCTTCAGTGCAGCTTGGGCTTCGTCCTTCAGTACCACTGGGTTTTTCTCATATGCCACATCATGAAATGGTTCAATATTGACTGTTTTTGGTACAGTGACTCTGTATTCTTTCCATCTGACTGTGATGCTTCCTGCATTAGTCTCTATTTTGCCCACAGAATCTCTCAATACTGCAACTTGAGGCTGGACTTTTTTCTTCAGATATTTCAGCTTGATATAGGCTGAGTGTATCCTTCCTTTTTGATTGTCTAACTCCAGATCCTCTCATATTTCATTATAAAACTTTACTTTGCCTTCTCAAGCTGCCCTTTGAAAATTTCTTTTCATCTTTTTAACTTAATTATTTCATCCATTTCTTTTAGCATTTCAAGAGCACGTTTCAGAGTATCTTTCTGACATCCACTTTGGTTTTTCCTTTTTCCTGTCTTTTGCATGATCTCTTGCTTTCTTCATGTATGATGTTCTCGATAGTACCCCGCAGCTAGCTCATCAGGTCTTCTGTGACTAGTGTGCAGTGCGGCAAACCAGTTCTTCAGAGGCTCTGAACATTCCAGTGGCATATACTCAAGACGGTATCTTGACTCTCGTGGACTTGTTTTAATTTTCTCCAACTTCAACTTGGACTTACATATGAACAATTGATGGTGCGTTCCACAATTGCACCTTGGCTTCATTTTAGCTGTTGATATTAAGCATTTTCCATCTTCTCTTCCCACAGGTGTAGTCATTTTATTTTTGTGTATTCCATCCGAAGAAGCCCATGTATTATCATCGCTTATGTTGGGGGGGGAAAGGTATTCTTGATGAAGAAGTCATTGGTCCTGCAGAATTGTACCCTGCGACCTCTAGCTTTGTTTCTATCACCAAGGCCACCATTTCCAACCATTGCTCCTGCCTCTTGTCTGCAACTTTGCCCATCCACTCACCAATCATTACCAATGCCTCTTCAGTGCCTGTTCGATCTGTGTCAGGCTGAAGATGTTGATAGAATTCTTTCATTTCCTCCTCACTAGCTTTGGTAGTTGGCACATGCATTTGAATAATAGTTGTATTGACTGGATTTCCTTGTATGCAGATACATTTTACCCTATCACAGACAGTACTGTACATCAAGCTAGAGCCTGGTGTGTCCTTTTCAATGCTGAATGCAGTATCATTCCTCCTGAATCGGTGGTTCCCAGCATAGTAAAGCATAGGATTGTCTGATTCCAAATGATCAATACCAGTCCATTTCAGCTCACTGATACCTAGAATATTGATCTTTGTGCTTTCCATTTCATTTTTTGAAGACTTCTAAAAGGTTATGGAGCACAGTTGTAAAACACAAGCATCATTAGTCAGGACCAACACCACAGTGTCTGGCTAGTTTGGGTTTGGCTTAGAGGAGAGGTAAGGCTTAAGGATGAGAAAGATGGCTAGGAAGTTTTGTACAAAGGAGACATTGAATATAATCTAAAACACTGTCATTTGTATGATAATGCACCCATCAAGGCATCTCAGGACAGGGCCAGGCAGGGACTGGCTAAAGGACACAGAAGGAGGTGGCTGGGCCTCTACCAGGGAAGCAAATACAAAAGGCGGAGAAGAAGAGGTGTATGTTCCTCCTCGCACTGGCTCCATCTTGCGGGGCCTTTCTCATTAGGAGAAGCAGGGACAGTTTGACTTCTGGCTTCCTGCCCTCATGTCCCCTGAGGGTCACACATGAGACACACAGACCTGGAACAGGGCCAGGAATACTTGCTAACTCAGGGCCCTTGCCCTGAAAGTGGAAAACTTAACCCCTCCCTCCGAGGATGTAAAATTCCTTTCGAGGAGAGAAAAAGCTTTACATTTCCAGCTGAGAGGCTGAACATGCAAATGCCTGGCTCGGAAACCTTGTCGTGTGTGAACAAGGGATGCCTTCATGCTTGTGGTTAGCAGCGCACACCCACCGGTGGCTCTACTGGGGAAAGGCGAGCCTCTTCTCTCCCTTCCAAGTTTACCGTCTCCGAAATCCAAAGGGGCAGTCCTGGTCTGGCCTGTGGGGTTGCTAAGAGTCCGAATCAATTCGATGGCAGTAGGTTTGGAGTGGTTTGATTCTTGTGCTGGAGACAGGAAGGGCTAGGAAGTGGTGAACCTGAGACAGAGAAGGGCCCTGGACCTACAAGGCCTCGCTACTTCTGAGGGTTGCTAGGTTCCCCCGATGCAGGAGAGACAGCACAATTATCCTCTGGGACATTTGGCTCAAAGAAGGTAATGCTAGGTCACATGTCCCTTTTATGTTAGTGTCAACCCATCACTGCCTGGGTCCCTGGGTCTGCCATTACAAAGACCCCCAAAGCATGTGGTTTATAAAACCTCCCAAGTCCCTGCCACTGAGTCAATTCCAACTCTGAGTGAACCTAATGGGCAGACTAGATCTGCCCCTTTGAGTTTCTGAGGCTGCAAATCTTTGTGGAAGCAGAATGGCCCTTCTTCCACCAGAAGATCAGCTGGTGTGTTTGAACTGCTGACTTTGTGGTTTGTAACCCATTGAGTAACCCACGATGTCACCAGCATGTTGTCACATAGGCCTGGAAGCAAGCACTTCACATCAGTGTGTCAGCTGCGCTTCTCCAGCTGAAGATTCTGGGACCAGAACCTTTCGGGTTGTTCCCATCTTCTGGTAGCCCCAGGCTTGACACTCCTGAGCTTGTAATGTCACCACATGGCCGATCTTCTGCCTTCTGCCCCTCTGTGTCTCTTCTCCTTCTTTATAGAAGCACCACTCAGATTGGTTCCTCCCCCCGCCCCCATGCCATAACACCCAGTGCTAATTTAATAGAGAAGAGCTTCAAAGACCTTGCTTTGAAATATAGTGTGAATCAAAACTGAGGTTCAGTTGTGAGAGGGATGAGGAAGGGAATCCTAGTGAGGTAGTGGGTTATGAGTTGGACTGCTAACCACAAGGTGAGCAGTTCAAACCCCGCAGCTGCTATGCAGGAGAAAGGTGAGGCTTTCTGTTCTAACAATTTACATTTTGGAAATTCAAAGGGACAGGTCTGCTCTATTCTGTAGGGTTGCCATGGTGAAGGGGTGAAGACTTCGACATATCTTTTGAGGGGGCCACAAGTCAATCTGAGACACTGTCTCTTTGAGCTCTCCCCAGGTGGTGGAGCAATGCTTGAGAGGTGAGTTTCCAGGAAAGCTATGCCCACTAGAGCCCATGGCTTCAGGATGGTTTACCTGTCGTTTTCCTGCAGGCCAGCCTTGAGCACAGGACCGCAGCTCCTGTGGGTTTGATCTTTAAATCAAAATAGAAAACGATTGATACCATTTTAATCAACTTATTTTTGGAGTTTGGCATCATCCTTGTCCTTGGGCTCTGTAGTTACTTACCGACAAATCATACTATTCATCTATTGATCTGCTGTCAATCAAGCCTTCCCCAGCCTATTAAATCACACCAGATCCACTGGGTTGTTTTCAGAGTCGGCATGTTGGACAAGCACAGCTGTTCCTTCTGGTCTACCACCTCGTGGAGAAAGGGCAGTGTCCTCTGCATGGTGCTTGTGGACATTGGCGTTGACCATGTTTAAGGTGCCAAGCTAAATCAAGCCCTCCCAGCTGGCTGTTTCTCCAGCAACTGAGTGTGGGCTTGCCCAGCTGTATTTTAAGCTGAGCCCGAAGCCTCCCTCTGTTTGGTTTTGTTGTGTTCTGCAGGATTTTGGTCTAGCTACCAAAAATAAATGAAAAGGATTTTCTGGTGAGCTTCAAATATGTAAATTCAACCAGAAGGAGCAAGAGGAACTCCAGGGCTGGCATGGGAATTTATGATTTGCAAGGCTCTGTCCAGCCAGTGGGAAGCAATCTCTGACCACCCAAGTTCATTGTTTGCGACCACGGAAGAAGGGGGCCACCATGGCCAATATGCACTTCAGAAAGCTTACCTTTCACAAGCACTTCCAGAAATTCACAAAACTCCGTGTTTAAGTGAAAGACAGGATACACAGGATGTTACCATCTGTGCGGAAAAGCAGAAAGTACATGTTTGTACATGCAAAGAATGATCTGGAAACCTTCACTGGTAGGGGTGGGTACTTCTGGTGAGGAAAACAGAGAGCCTGGAGACCAGAGATATTAGAATTTTTTACTCTGTGTGTGCATTACTTACCGCTTTTATGCTGCTAAAATGTGCTATTTGGGTATGATCATCTGTAAATTGACAAATGTAAAACTATGGCTTAATTATTCCATTATGGCCAGAGCAGTTTGTGATGGAGTGGTTTGTAACACAGCGCCTTCTAGAACCCTCCCACTGAAAATGTGGGGACAAACAAGCAAAAATCAACCAACCAAACAAACAACACATGCATGTGAGTTCCCAATACACACACGTCCCCCAACACACATATTTGCCAACACAAAATTGCACTCATGTAGGTTTTGAAGACCGGGAACAGAATGAAAAGGCTGGAAAGAAATACGCCAAAACGTTCATCGTACTTGATTCTGCAAGGTGTAATATGGGTACTTTCTATTTTTCTTTTCTGCATTTGTATATATATTTAAAAACCTCAAAAAATAGACTCTGGCCCTTATTTCCTTGTTTTAAAAAGCAGAGTCTACAGAAACTGTAGAAGAATCTATATAGCAAGAAGCTTTGAAATGTTAATATTTGTATTTTTCTTATCATTTTTACTTCACATAATTCAGGGGTGACTCGTAATGACGAATGCCTGATCCTTAGATCAACTCCTGTCAGTTCAACACTACTCGTCAGACAGCTGGTTTGGCACTGGATGAATGAGACACCATGTGGGTCTATTTATGTAGGAAATATCCTTTCTCTGAAGATTTTCTGAAGCAAGAAAACCTTTGCACTGACCAAACTTAATAAACTATTTTTTAATCATCAGGGATAAGGCCTTTATATCCACTTCCTGCAGCTTTTCCACACAAGATATCTCAGGTGCCACCCCAGCTTGAACGAGGGAGGCTGGGCACACTAACCTCCTGGTCATTGGACTCCTCTCTTGTGTTGCCTCGCCTATTCTATAGCACAATAATAAGACGGAGTGGGAACAATAGGAAAGGAAAGGAAAACTCTGGCAGTTACATAAATTCATGTCAACTTGATAAATAACTACAGGGGTGGAGTCTAGCCTGTCAATCAGAGCATAGCCTGATGATGCCTCCTTGTGGGCGTGGCCTTCTCATCAGGATTCTGGGAACTTCCTTTCCTTCTCCTTGGAGGAGGCGGGCTCTCTCTCTCTCTCTCTCTCTCTTGATATAAAGCTTTCTCTTACACATATATCAGTGTCCCTGGGTTTGTTTCTCTAGTCAACCCGGCCTAACACAATAAGCATATATGTTCATAGCCAGCTAGAATCACAGCACTTCTACTTACTGCAGCATTTTAACCTTCGGGACCAGATGTGAGCTCAAGGTCAGTATAAGACAATGTCGATAACTCCCTCTAAGTTGTTCCTGGAAAGGAGCTTGATAAGCACTGTCTGAATGAGGGATGAGGGCGATGAGGGCGTAGGTGAAGAAGGTCCCAGCGTGAGAGAAAGACACTGGGAAGAGTCACTGAAAGCACCAAGACTTTCCTGGAGGACGTGTGGTCATGAGCACTCAAAGGGAGTCTTGGCTACACAGAAAGAGCTATCATGCTGCAATGCTCCCACTAAAACCACCTGGAGATCCCATCAGAACCTGACTGTGCATCGTGGTAGATCACTGGTTCCCAGGGAGTCAGGCCAACCTCAGAACATCCAGAATATCTTTAATGGCTGGTAAAATGCAAGTGTAGAAGTAGAATTTTTTTGTCTTACCAATACCACTGAGAATGAACCATGAATTTTTAATGCACCCTGTAGTGTTAAATTAAAAATGGTGCGGGGGAGTGGGGTGCCAGCCCCCACCCGCTGATACTACTATTACTACTACTCGGATTCAGTAAGTACAATTGTACGGTTGAGATATATAAGCATTATATTAAAGTCATCGAGAGCATGAGAGATAATACAATAATACAGTCAGACATAGTACATGGTAGCATTGCTCACCTCCGCCCCGCTTGGTGGTCATCATGGGGGGAACTCGGCCTGCCAGAGCAGGAGCCGCCTCCCTCGCGGGAGCTGCCCTCTCGTCCACCGCCCTCATGGGAGCCTGCCCTCTTGTCCACCTTCCTCATGGGAGCAGCCCTCCTTCCTCAGCCGCCCTCGGCCAGCCACCCTCGGCCAGCCACCTTCGGCCAGCCACCCTCCTGAGAACCAGGGAGCCTCCTTATTTATTGCTAACCCCGCATCATATTACTTTAGGGGGATACATCACAGCATTATGCATCACAGAGAGGGGCAATACAATTCACAACAACCTGCATCATAGGGAGGGATTGCAACATAGGCAATACAAACAATAGGAGGGGGATAACCTAGTCACCTTAGAGTGGTCCCGGGCTTGCCTTTGGGCACTGTTTCAAGGGAACAATAACAGAAAGGAATGGGCCCTATTTGGGGTGAGTCAGACTATACAGTCTGGCCGCTCTAGATGGCTGATGCTGAGGAGAATAACCTCTGACCTATTTTCGCTGCCTAAAGAACAGTCATTCTCAGGCTAAGTCTGGCATATATTTTGGGGATACAACTTAAGAGAAATCCTTCTGTTCCCCACATACTATGTAATATGTAACTATGTAACATATATTTAATATGTTATATGTGACATTTATATAATATATGTGACATATTATTGATTTTATATTTGTTATATATGATATAATATTATATTTATATATGCCATGATGTAATATATAACATAATATAATATATAACACATAAAACATAACATATACCATATACTTACAATGTATATTAAGAAACAAAAAATGACTATATATGATACATTATAACTATATATATGCCTAATATAATGTGATCACATTCCATAATGTGATGCAGAGTCAACAATTTAAGTCATGGATCCTAAACCTAATCACTTCTGAGTTTTAGAAAGAACAGCACAGACAGGCACACACAAGGTGTGGTGGTTACATAATCTCATGTCAACTTGAGTGATGGGGTGGTGTCTAGCCTGTCAATCAGGTCACATCCAATGCCCCTCTGTGGGTGTGGCCCATACACTCTGCTTCACATTTCTGTTGACAAGTCACATGGAGCCAAGCTGATGGTAGCTGGAGCCCTGTAAATTTCTCCACTGCTATTGCATCCACAGGACTTTGCACCCACCGGCCTGTGATCTTCCTGCATTTGGCATCATTGCTTGTGCTGCATGAATCTGAAGAGGAATTCATGGACTAATATCGAACTTATGGACTTGATCTGGACTGAGCTGGGATGTTTTATTGATGCATAATTACTTCTTGATATAAAGTTCTTTATATATATATATATAAATATATATATATTCATATATATATGAATGTCCCTGAATTTGTTTCTCTAGTCAACCTAGACTAACATATAAGGAGAAAGTGCTATTGGCTATTTGATTATGAGCGAGAGTTTAATGAATCTTTTGAAACTCTTTTTGATGTGATGGTTAGGTTTTTATGTCAACTTGATATATCTGTAAGCAGATTTGGGTTAAGTCCAATCTGTCAATCAGGTCACAGCCTAATGAAATCTCCTTGTAATAGAGCCTATTTATTAGAGACCCAGTGGAGACTTGGTCTTTTTCTTTCACTATGATTTGTGTCTGGGGCCAGCATCCCACATGGCCTGCTGACCCTGGGAGCTGTTGGCACTGTATCATGCCCTTGCCAATCTTGAATCCATGCGGCTGCACCCACAGGCCTAGGGTCTCCCAGTCTCCTGTTTTGTCTTCCTGCTTCATCCACCACAGCTGCATGAGGGGCCTTTGGTTAGCATCTGACCTACAGATTTGAGTTGAACTTGGCTGGGCTGCTTCCTTGATATAAATTTCTTCTTCCACACATAGAAGTAGCCTAACACTCTAAAAGTAGAACTTCCATACATATTGTTGCGTTGTCTCTTTTATGTCATATCTATGAGCCATCTTTCTATATTTGTTTTATGTTGTTGTGGTTAGGTGCTATCTAGTTAGTCCCAACTCATAGCACCCTTTTGTACAACAAAAGGAAACACCGTCAGTCCAGTGCCAAGTTTCCTATGGG
Organism: Echinops telfairi; assembly: GCF_000313985.2. Lineage (NCBI taxonomy): Eukaryota > Metazoa > Chordata > Mammalia > Afrosoricida > Tenrecidae > Echinops > Echinops telfairi. Next base: position 39,170,466 of record NW_022107431.1, on the reverse strand, counting down.
ATGCTGGTGGTCTTTGGCCTCCTTTTCCGTTCTCTCCCATTGGATTTTTCCTCATCGCTCAGGTCCCAACTCAGGGCTTCACCACTGGAAGGCATCGTGACTTCTTCCACACTCAGTAGCACTCAGTCTGTGTTTCACTTTCGTCACACACAAGCCCGTGTTAGGGTGCAGATGTCTGCTTCCAGCACTAGATTTTGACCACCTTGGTCTTGGGGTGCTCGATTTACAATGTGGTGGTTTACCCTCTTTCCTACCTACCCCGGTCACTTTGTTATCTGCATTGGCGCTGCTGTTTCATTTCAAGTTGGTGATTCGGTGACAGACAGAATTCATGCAGAATGTGTAAGCTAAAGGCATCCTTGAATACTTCTGTTTCCCTATATTCACTAAAATGACAGTAGCAATAACAACCTTGTCACTTGATCTCCCCTCTGGTAGTTGGGTCTAATCTGGTTTTCAATATTTTCTGTAGGGTTTCTTGGTTTGGTTTTTCATATTGGGGTCTATCTCTATTGTATTTCATCATTATGGGTAGCCTTCTTGAATCTTTGTTACCTGTTTGTCCTGTTTTTTGGCATATGAAGCCCAGGATAGATGTATCTAGAGAGACAACAACTGGAATAAGGGTTCCTGGGGGATATAGGAGAGAGGTGGGGGTGGGGTAAGGGGGAGCTGATATCAAGGAGTTCAAGAAGGAAGAATGTTCTAAAACTGATGTTGGTAGCAATTGTACAATACTGCTTGATGTGATTGAATTATGCAATGGTATGCTGTCTGGATTAGCTCCCAATAAAATGGTTTGGAAAAAAACAACCCAACAACATTGAGGAACCAAAATGGCAAATGGATGCTAATCCCTTCTGTTTTCAGCTGGATTTCCTATAGGAGCAAAATCAAATATATATTTTAAATATATATAT
>NW_022107431.1:39166367-39169446 GCF_000313985.2 Echinops telfairi | reverse complement strand
CTTCAGTCTTATTATACAGTCCTGTTTCTGAGGTTTGGGAAGACAAAATACTAGTAAGTACAGATTAGATATGCTAGTGGGTAGGGGCTTTCGATAAGATACTTTAGGACTATTTTACATGTGTATGCATATGGAATTGCACTCCTATTTGCAATTAGAGAAACCGTTTTTGTGGCCTATGTTCTCCCATGAGGACAAATATCCTTTTGAGGCAGAAAGCAGACCCAGAAAAAAGCAAGCAAGTGTCCCCACAGCACCCATTTATATAGGAAGCAGGCCACACCCCTGAGGAACCTTCCTTTCCATTACATCAGGACTGTGACCTGAGTAAGGTGGTTGCACTCCATCCTAATCTTCTTACAACTGATTGGTTGCTCCCAGCAGACCCAATTATGGAGTTGATTACATTGTGTCATGTGAGATACCATCATGTGAGATCACTATGTCTTAACCCCCAAACCACTGAGAATCCTGACCCAACCATGTTGATACGAAAATTCAACTGAGATTTAAAAGTCAATTAAGATCCCTTAGATTGTAAGGAAGAAAGGCGGGCTTTCAACTCCAGTGAAGATTAAGTCTCTGAAACCCACAGGAGCAGTTCTACCCTGTCCTATGGGTGGGCATCAACTCAATGGCAATGGGAAATTGTGCAGCGTGTACTAGTCAATGTTTCCATTCCTTAAAGGAATAATATTGCAGGAAAACTACAAACCAAGTAGAAGAACTGCACTAAATTCCTATCATCATCCTTTCCCCTTTCCTTCAAGACAGCAAAAGTTACTCAGTGAACCATAGTTAATCTTTTAAGAACAGAGTTGTCAGAACAATGTGGGGGGCAGGATGAGGAATAATGCCACTAGGTGCCCAGAACACTCCCTGATTGTCAAAGAGACCGTCTACCATAGACATCCAAAGACTCAGAACACCCTTAAGGGTACAAAGCTTCCTTTCTTGTGCCCAGAATGTTTTCTTTCCTTCTTTAAATTTTCCTTCATTTTTGTGTAGCTGAGAATGTACACAGGAGAACATACACCAATTTAACAATTTCTATGTGGCCCTTTGACCATCTCTCAATGGGAAAGTAAAGCACAGGGGAAGGCCCTCCTCGAGACGGATTGACCCAGGGCTGCAGCAGTGGGTCAAGCACAGGAACAACTGTGAGGACAGTGCAAGACCAAGCAGCCTTTTGTTCTGTGGTGCACAGGGTTGCTATGGGTGGGAGCCTACTCAATGGCACCTAAGGACAGCACAACATATGTACAATTTAGTGACATGGATACATTCTTTTCTGAATTGTTTCTCTCATTAACATAAACGCATGACCTCGTAAGGTTCCTGTCTAATCTTTCTAGTTACTGCTGTCAATTTAGTCCCATATAAGCAGCTCTTAAAAGAGTACTTGCTCAAGGCAGATTTATTTTTCATACTAGTCAAAGTATTTTTTGTTGTTTCAAAAAGCCAGGGAGCCATAGCCATAGATAGATAGATAGATAGATAGATAGATAGATAGATAGATAGATAGATATAGATATACATAATATCTATATATTTAAAGATCATTTTATTGGGGGCTCTTACAGCTCTTATAACATTCTATACATCAATTGTATCAAGCATATTTGTACATAGGTTGCCATCATCATTTTCTAAACACTTACTTTCTATTTGAGCCCTTGGAATCAGGTCCTCTTTTTTCCCTCCCCCTCCCACCCTCGTGACCCCTTGATAAATTATAAATTATTATTATTATTTTTCATGTCACACCAACCGCTGTCTCCCTTCACCCACGTTTCTGTTGTTCGTTCGCCTGGGGAAGGGGGCTTGTTATGCATCGATCATTTTGATAGGTTCCTCCTTCCTCCCTTTATACCCCACCTTCCCCCTCCTCCTGCTATCATTATTCCCATATCTGTTCCTGAGGGGCTTATCTGACCTGCATTTCGTGTGTTATGGGCTCTTATCTGAACCAGTGTACATGCTTTGGTCTAGCCAGAACTGAAAGGCAGGACTGGGGTCATGATAGAGGAGGGTGAGGAAGCCTCAAAGAACCAGAGGAATATTGTGTTTCATGGGTGCTATACTTTGCACTGGTTGACTCATCCCTTCCTTGTGACCTTTCTGTGAGGGGATGTCCTATTGTCTACAGATGGGTTTGGGGTCTCTGCTCCAACCCACCTCATTCTCAACAATGGTTTTTTTTTGGGGGGGGTGTCTTCTGATGCCTGTTACCTGATCCCCTCAATAACTCATGATGGCACAGGCTGGTGTGCTTCTTCTATGTGGGCTTGGTTGCTTCTGAGCTAGATGGCTGCTTGTTTAACTTCAAGCCTTTAAAACCCCAGATGCTTTATCTTTTGATAGCCGGGCACCATCAGCTTTCTTCACCACATTTGCTTATGCACTTCAGGGATATTTTTAATTTAAGGTTTAAAGATTTTCTCAGGGCAAAAGTTTCAGAGGTTCCAACCTCCCTAGCTCCAGAATACCTACAATGTGATCTTGTTAAGACTGACAGGTAAAAATGGATTCCTAATCTGCATCAAGGAGCCTGTTGGGCTGCAAAATACCAGGTCAGTAGTTTGAAACCACCAGCCTGCTTCTCCCGAGAAAGATGGAACTGTGTGGTGCCATAAGGATTTACAGCCTCAGAGACAGTTCTAGTTAGTCCTAAAGCAGCGGTTATCAACCTGTGGGTTGCGACCCTTTTGGGGGTCAACCGACCCTTTCACAGGGGTCACCCAAGACCATCAGAAAACACATATTTCCAATGGTCTTAGGAACTGAGACACCGCTCCTCTATCTGTCTCCAGGCGGGTCCACCCACATGCAGATACGCCCACATGCGAGTACCCGGAGGGATGACTGTTACCCATGCTACACCATGCTTCAAGACAAAATTTCATTTATTTGTCATTAGAAATAAATATTTTGCAATATATCATTACATATTGTTTTGGTGATTATTCACTATGCTTTAATTATGTTCAATTTGTAACAATGAAAGTACATCCTGCATATCAGATATTTACATTAAGATTCATAACAGTAGCAAAATGACAGTGATGAAGTAGCAACG
>NW_022107431.1:39164628-39165681 GCF_000313985.2 Echinops telfairi | reverse complement strand
TGGGAGGGTCTCACCTTCCTTCTGAAGTCCTGTCTCCGCCCAGGCCCCGGGTCACGCGGGCAGAGTTCCCCTCTCACCTGTGGGCCCTTATCACCTCTCCCCACGCGGCTTCCCGTCCCGTATCCTGTGCCAACGCTGGGTCAAGCCCCTCTCGCAGCCTTCAAAGTGTCTTTCGCGTCTCCCATGAGTTTCTGGACCCCTCTCTCTTCCGGAGGGCGGGGAGCAGCAGGCCCTGGGGCTTGGCGCAGTCCCCAGGTGGCAGGTCACTGTAAATAATGCAGTCTGACAAGGTCCTCCTCTCCTGCCGCCCCTCTCCAGGCCCTGTCAGCCCCCCTGGCTGACATCATCCGGGCGGGATTTAAATAGCTCCGCTGTGCCCGGTTCTCCCGGATACGCAGGGCGCGATTGGCCGCCGCTCCACGAGCCGAGCCTCTCCCTCCGAGAGGCCGGAGTCGCGCCCGGCCAATGGCTGGCGGCGCTCGTGTGGCTGGAGTCCAGTGCGCTTCCTGTCGCTAAGGGAGGGAGGTGTCCTGGTACAAGAGGTCTGTCCAGTGCCTGGCCCGCCTGGGGAGTGGATTATGCTCTGCTAATCTTGCCATGGCCCGGGCAGGCTGAGAGAAGATGCATACTGATTTTTTTTTTTTTTGTTCTTTCCTATTCAACTGTCAGTAGATTATTTCTAAAATAAAACCCAGTGGTAAGTGGAAGGAATTATTTTAGCTCCAAGGCGGGAGGGAAGGGGGGTGGGGGGCAGCTCTGAAAACTGCATACAGCCTTTACCGGCTCATTTTTAAGGATCCCTGAGCTATAGATCCTGGAAGCACTGAACGTGTTGCCTAAGCATCCAACGGAGTTTAAAACTCCACTGCGCTTCAGAAGGGAGCCTGTGCGGGGTTTCTGCTTTCAGACATGACTTCTGAGTGAAGTAGTCTGCTAAGCTGTAGTTGTCTGCAGCAAGACATTTCTGGCAGAGGAAAGGCTACAGAGGAAAACTGACAGGGGAAAGTAAACTTGAGGGTAACGGAGTCCCACGGGAGTCAGAGCATTCTATAA
>NW_022107431.1:39160480-39163430 GCF_000313985.2 Echinops telfairi | reverse complement strand
TTTGCTTGTTCTTGGTTGGGGGTTTTATTTTTTGTGGTGGTATAGCTGAGGCCACGAGATAGAATGTGTTTACAATCTTAGCAACATTTAAATGCAGACTTTCAGATCTTAGAGCGAAATCAAATGACCTCCTTCTTCCAAATCATTAATACATTACCCATGAGCTAGTTATTTTACAGTTCAGTGCTTCCTAAATGGAATGTGATTTTCCTTGTTGAGATGTAATAATGCTGGGTAAAGCGTTAGTTACATTATTCTTTATACTTTTATATATTTAATCGAAGGCATCGTTTTGAAAATGAGCTTACTACTTCTAGGGATTTATAGAGACTTCTCCTACAGACATGCTCTTAGATAAGCATTGTTTGTAATAGTAAAATATTGTAAACTACCTGGAAGTTCTTAAATGAGAACTGCTATGGATAGTATGCTACCTTTACACAGGGACCAAGGATGGGGGTACTTCAGAAAGTGTATAGAAACTTGGCATTAAAAGAAAATGGATTTTTTCCCCACAAACTTTTTGAAGCCTCCTGTATACTGCCCATCAAAAGAATTTACTGACACACAACCATTTGCAAGAAACATATTTAAGAGATGAAAGCAAAGAACAGAATGCAAGTGGGTGTCAGGTTGATTCGACTCACAGTGACCCTGTGGGTGGAACAGCCCCAGGGGGTTCCACGGCTGTAATCTTTGTGGAAGCAGGCTGCCATGGCATTCTCCCAGGGAGCTTCTAGTAACTGGGAACAGTCAGCCTTCCATTAGCAGCCGAGAGCGTCGCCACGGCACCGCTAGAGCGCCTTAAGGGACAGAATAGAATGTGTAAGATGCTGCAGTGTGAGTGTGAGTGTGTGTTTAAAAAATAACCATCCGTGCTTGTAGGGGAGAAACATCTCTGGAAGGATATCCCTTCCCATAAAAAGATGATAATAGTGGCTACTGAGTTGGGGTGGAGTAGAGTGGGTAGACAGGAAAGGTAAGAGGAAATTGCTTTTAACATCATAACTTTTTTTTTAGTTTACATTCATCTTGAGTATAACCTTATCCAATAGAATGTCATTATTTACATGTAGAGTTTGAAGAGTTTCGAGAAGTGAATGTTAAGATCTTTCATCCTCTTCGGTGTTACACAGCTGTCACAAAAATTAATTTTAAGGAAAAAAATCTCAGATTCTACTGACGTTCTATATGACCGATGATTGATTTAAAATACTTTCTTTGGTCTATAGTCCAGTGAGCAGAGGCGGCCAAAGTGGGGAAATGAGTTAGTCTGGCCTTCCATATAAATGTCTATTTCTCAAAAAGTGAAACAGTAAACGAATCCTATGGCTCAGTATAGGTCTACTCCTGGGTCTATTGGGGGTCTTAAAAGCACCACCGCAAGCAGATGCTTCAACATCAGCCATCAACGCTCCCGGCGGTGCCGTTCACAGTCACCCAGAGCTGGAACTAGCCCAAGTGTCCATCCACAGATGCTGGAAAACCAGACTTTGGCATTGCACTCAGTAGACTATTATTTGCCTGTAAAAAGAAATTCAGTTCTGAGATATGGTCTGGCAGGGATGAACCTGGAACCTATTGTGCTCAGTGAAATTGCCAGTCACAAACAACCAAAAACTGTATGAGCGCACTTCTGTGAAATAGCTGGCCTAGGCAAATGCGTCCAGACACAGGTTTATCAGTGGTGACCAGGGCTGGTGGTAGGAGCCAATGGGGAATTACTGCTTCAAGGGTACAGAGTTTCTGTTTGGGTTCATCAAAGACGTTTGAGATCAGAGAGTAGTAATGGATACACAGCATAATAGATATAATTAATGTCGCTGAAATGTGCGCTTTAAGTGGGTTAAAATGCCATCTTGTAGTACATGTATATATTTTACCATAATAAAAAAAACACACCTCTTTTTCTTTTCTTTTTTTTAAAGTATGTGCCGCACAAGTCAGGTAGTGAATCGCCTGGGGAAGGTGTGAGGGCCTAGTGCTCCCACCTCTAAGAGTCAAAAGCACCTCCACCTCATTCATACAAGAGGCCTTCAAAAGGCTTGTGCAAAATTGGGATTAAAAGATAAACATTGATATGTAGATGTAAACTTTATTTCTCAACATAAACTCCACCAAGGGTAAGACACTTTGTTAGGTGATAATACTAGCCATTTAGTCCACCCCTAAAAAACTGAGGATCTTGGGAATTTAACCATGTCAATGCAGTCTTTTTTTACATGATTGACTGAAGAAAAATGGGTGCCCCTTGAAGACTTTTAAAGATTAAAAACCCAGAAATAAGTGACAAGGAGCCAAATCAGGAATTGTGGGTGGATTCCTAATGATTGCCGATCGGAACTCTTGCAAAACTGCCCTTGTTGGAAGAGAAGACTGTGGAGGAGCTTTGTCATGGTGGCGAAGGACTGTCTGGTGCTAGAATGTTGGCCAAGTAGAGGGCCAGGGAAAAAGAGGAAGGCGCTCAGTGAGATGCACTGACACAGTGGCTGCATCGATGGGCTCACACATAACAACACTTGTGAGGGTGGTGTGGGATTGGCTGGGTTTTGCTCCATGAGCTGGAATGGACTGGATAGCAACTAAAGACATGTACGGGTCAGCCTGTATGCTCAAGTTAATTTAATGTCTGCTTGTACCTTCCGTCAGGAGCTCTGGTGGCGTTGTTGTTGGGTAAGTGTTGGACTGTAAGGTCAATGGTTCAAGCTCATCAGCTGCTCCCCGATAGAAACATGAAGCTACATCTCCTTCTAGAAAGATTTGCAACCCAGGGCTGCTATAGGTCAGGATTGCCTTGATGGCAGTAGGTTTAGTACCTTATGTCACTTGGGGAGGGAGAACTCTACATTGCCCCAAATAGGAGTCCTTGGCTCCTCCTTTATCAAGAAGGCCTTGGGAAAGACACAGCAACTTGAGGACAACTGTGGCAGAGTCAAGAAAATGGGCTGGG
>NW_022107431.1:39149823-39157869 GCF_000313985.2 Echinops telfairi | reverse complement strand
GTCTTATTGCTTTAAGGAAAAACATACAGATCAATGCAATAGATTGATAGTCCAGAAATGAATGCTTACTTTTAGAGTCAATTGGTTTTTGACAAGGGTCCCAAGATAATTTAATGGAAAAAGAAGCGTCTTCAACAAATAGTATTAAGACAACTGGAGGTGTGTGTGTGTGGGGGGGTGTTGGGGGGAAGACAACTGGATAGCCCCTTGCAAAGCAACAAAGTTTCACTTCTCACATACACCATATCCAAAAATATATACATCCTCCAAAGGATATAGTTTTCTCTGAGCTTGATGGGAGCAACTGGAGCTGGAGCGGGACCCCCCAGTCTGGTCTCTCATGCCCACTTTGTGCCGGACCCACTCTTCACCCAGTGCCCCTGCACCAACAGACTGGCTGCTGGTCCAGGCAGCTCCTCTGAGTGACCTGACAGATGTCCTGCCCTCCAGTCACGAGTCTGGCATTGTGATAACAAACTTCTCACCCAGCCCCAGGAGAACTTTGTGGAGTTGCTAAAGCAATGTTTAACCCTGGTGAAGGTTTTTGACTTCGGGCAATCATTTCACATTCTGGAATACAAGAGGCTTCACATTTTTAAGGACTCTGAAGTCCCAGATCTGGCCATTACGCGTGGAAGAGAAATCCTTGGAGATGGAGTTGGGAAGCGTTCTATTCTGAATGGATGCCGCCAGGAAGTTTGATGTCCAGCTCTCTTATCCAACAGGCGTGGAATTTTGAAATAAAGAGCTGGGGGTGGGCGGCCTTTTTGTTACCATGCCGATTTGGGACATGCCTGGGTAGGAGTGCTTCAGTAGCTTGAGGAAGCTGTTTATAAAGGTTCAGACCATTGTCTGCTGCCTTTCAGTGTTGAAGATGCTCCAGGTTTCCAGAACGTGCGCAATCGAAAGCAAGGAGGCCCGTATTGTGCTGGTGCAAAGGAGCTGCAAAGCTTTCCTGTTAGGATTTTGAGTAGCAGGATCAGGAGAAGTGAGTCATAAATGTCTGTAGAAGTGTAAGCCTGGCAAAAGAGAACGTGGCAACCCTCCTTAGCTTGTAAAAGATGCCACCAACGCCCAGCCCCTTTGAGGAGGCCATTGAAAACCACTCACTACAGGGATAGTATGTGAGATCTGATTCCGACAGATGTGGTTGCTTTGCACCAGAACCCAAGCTTGCCCTGGCATTCTGACCAACTCAAAGTTTGCTGAGTGCAAGGTAAGGACTTAGACCAGTCACTCCAGGAGAAAGATGAGGCTGTCTGCTCCCTTGAAGGTTTCCAGCCTTGGAAACACTAGGTAGCAGTTTGACCCTGCCCTGTAGGGTCACTAGGTGTCAGAATCAACTTCACAGCAGTGAGTTCCAACTCATACATGCGCACAAAGTTAGTCTGAGAGTGGTTGTATGATAGTATTTGCAGCAACGTGTCATCTACGATGATAATCCGACAAATATACATTGCTGCTTCATGAGTGGGTGGCAGAAAGGACACAGCCACTCATGGAGGAATCAATGTATTGAATAATGAGCCCTGGCATTTATAAATGGTAACAGCTGTCTAATAATGCTTTTCTCATTTACATAAGTAAGATGACCAAGACTTTCATAATAATAATTAAAGCTAAAAAAATTTTATATTCTGGAAATTATTCTTAGATTATTTTTTCCCCAGAAAAAATGAGAGCGAATTTTTATGTAATTATGTGTACTTTTTTATATTTATGTGTATGTTTTCATGTAATTAAAACCCATTCTTGGTGGGGAGGCAGGAAGGCGTTTTTCCTAAAACAATAATTTTAAAGACTAAAATAGAATGCAACACACAAAAAACAATAGCCCCAAATGGATCATAGACCTAAATATGAGAATTGAAACTCTAAGACTCTTAGAAGAAATATAGGAATAAATATTTAGGTTCTTATTTTGGGCAAAATCTTCTGAATTATGACACCAAAAGCACAAGCAACAAAAGAAAAAAACCCAAAAAACAGGTAAATTGGATTTCATCAAAATTCAGCACGTTTGTGTTTCAAAGGACACCCTGAAGAAAATGAACCCACAGTGCAAAGAACAGGAGAAAATATTTGAAAACCATACCTGGGATCAGCGACTGGTACCTAAATATATTTCACAAACGAAAAAGACAAATAGCCCAGTTCAAAAAAGGGCAAAGATTTGGAATAGACAATCCCAAAGGTAGAATGTCTTTCCAGGGCCATTAGCACCCGAAAAGATGCTCAACCTTATTAGCCAATAACCAGACTCACCACCATCAAATAAAGCTGGGTCCACAGGAACCTCATACAAATTAAGCCGCAATGAAAACCACGAATTCACATTCGTGGGATGGCTATAATCAAAAAGACAAGTAATAACAAGTGTAGGCAAGTTGTATAGAAATTAGAGCCCTCCTACATCGCTGGTGGGAATGTAAAATGGTGCAGCCATGGGTACCTTTGAGATACCAACACACTAGTACATTGAGCCATCAATGACACCCAAAGGAAAAAAATATGTGTGTGTGTGTGTGTGTGTGTGTGCCTATGCAAACTTGTATACACGTGGCCAGAAAAACATTATTCATAATAGACAAAGTGGAAATAGCAAAATGTCCATCAAAAAATGTGGTGTCTCCTCTAAGAAGAGACGAATGGTCCTGGCCCACCTCAAGCAAAAGCGAAGGAACCCAGGGATCAAGGCAGCAAGCAGTCCAAAGGACTAAAGGCCCTCTACCGATTGTTCCGACCAGGAAGCAACCGAAGGAAAGTTTTAAAGATTCATATGTGTATATATACTTAAAACAGATTTAGAGGTCTGACAGAGACTAGGGCAACCCCCAAGACTATTGCCCTAAGACCACCTTCTAGCTTGAAACTGAAGACACTCCTGGAGGCCACTTTCAAGTCAATTGATAGACGCAACTCACTGCCATCCCATCGATGCCAACTCATAGCGCCCTCCCTGTGAGTTTTGAGACCGTCACTGTTTACAGGAGTAGAAGCTCCGTCTTACAGGCCTATAAAACAAGCAGAACACCCAGGAAGACTGTGCTTGAAAGAGAAATGGAATGGACCCAGAGAGGAGCTGAGGATCATGCTGACAGCGTTCCTCTCTGGGCCCATCACGTTTCTCTGGATTTTTCTAGCTTGTCATTTTTGCTTTGGGGCAAATATGGTCCTGTTGGTCTTGTGTTGTTCTAAGTTGAAGGTTTAAGCACATTCTTCCTGGGTGTTATGTTTATTTTATAGGCCTGCAAGACTGAGTTTCTATGAGTTATTAATTGGAAAATAAATTTACCATGTAAGCTCTCTCCTAAAGCACAATAAAAGGTTCTCGAGATGTAGCATTTGCATACCATAGGCTATGATTTGGCAATTAAAAGGAATGAAGGGAGTACTCATGCATGCCACAACGTGGGTAAATATGTAAAGCATTGTGAAAAGTGAAAGAAGGCTATCACAAAAGCCCACATGCTGCTTTATTCTATTCATGTGGAATGTATAGAAGGGCAAATCTAGTGTCAAACAACAGATTGCCTAGGGCTGGGATTGTTGGGAGTGACTGATAATAAGTATGTTTCTTTTTGGGGGGGACTCATAAAAACATAGAGTAATGGTTACACAACTCTGTGTTAATAAACAACTCTGTTCAATAAAAACAATTGAGTAATAAATTTTAACTGAATTATGAATTGTGTAATATATATAATTACATGGCAGGAAAGCTGTTAAACAAAGAAATAAGGGACAGTTAAAGAATTGACAAACATGTAAATAATGAACAGATTGAAAATGATAAACAATATAACAAGCATTGATGATATGAAACAACAGTAACATAAGCACTAATACGGATGCTATTAAGGATAAAAGATGCAATTAAAGTACAAGAAAGAATAGTTTCTGAGAAGAACGGAAGAATAATTAGAGATACAGCATCCTACGTCTTTATTTGATTGGAAATGAATACAGAGGTATTGGCTAACCTATGATGATGTTGAACAGAATGCTTGTTAAATTTAAAAGTAAATGGAGGTGGGGGGAAGAAATATGCACGTTAAGTTAAAAATATGATCAGTCCTATGGGAGGATAAAAGAAAAATGTTAAAAAGCATGTTAACAGAAAACACAAAATAAGAATAAAGAATAAACCCACCACAATATAATGACAACAATAAAAGTGAACTAAATTCACCTGTTAGAAGACAGGAACTCAGATTTAATAGAAATGAATCCATCTGTAGGTCATGTCTCTTAAAAATCGTGTTCCCGGTACATAAGATGAAGTTGCACCTGGACATTTTTCCTTATCCTGTTTGGACTTTAAAGGAACTACTCTTTAATGTTGCAGTATTAAGAATTATGCTTACGGTGACATTTTAGTGGTTGCTCTTTCAGAGCTTAAGAAACTTACTTTTAAGAGAGTTTCTATTGAAGGTACTGAGGAAAAGTAATTGTCCATCTCAAATTCTGGAGCCTGTTAAACTATCATTCAAAGGTGAGGATGAAATAGGAAGGTAGACAATTTGGTACCAAGAAATAAAGCTAGCTATAGGTGTGGAAAACATTATGGAGAAAAATTTAAAATGGTATTGAAAAGCATGAAAGACAACCTAAATAAATGGGGATTTAAACCATATTCCCTTGCATATGGGGAGAAAATAGACTAAAGAAGCAATTTTTCCTACAATTGCACTATAACATTAATAACTTTCATTAAAGACTTCTGCCAGGAATTCTAATCATTATTCCATTCAATGTCTTTTTGCCAACCTTGCTAGGTAGATCTGAAAATCCATAGAGAAAAAAGTCAAGAATAAAGAAATGATTCTGAAACAGAATGCAGAGAAAAGATCCACTCCAACAGATAATAAACTTATTGCAAAGTTATAATAATTAAAATACTGTGAGATTAGTATTGGGGGAAATAGATCAATGGGCCAAATATTGTGAAAGATGTAGAAACATTCAAATTTAAATTTGTTGTTGTTAGCATTAGCTACCAAGTAGTCAGTCTGACTCAGGGCAACCCAATGTATACAGAACTGCTCCATCTGGTTTTCAATGCTGTCACCGAAGTACCTCTGGCTGGATTTGAACAAGGAACCTTTTGGTTAGTAGTCAAGCATTGAACTGTCTGTGCCCCTCAAGGACTTCAAAATAAAGCAGAAACTTGGAATACTAAAAAGGTAACATTATAAATCAGCAAAGAAAGGATTGAATAAACGACATTGGAACTATTGGCTAATCATGTTTTCTAAGAGAAAAATTAGATTCTTACTTCACAGTATGAACAGAAATAAATTTCAGATGTGTTCAAGGAAAGCTGTGTTGTGAAAGAACTATAGGAGAATATCTTTATGACAGCTAAGAAGGGCAGAATTTCTTAAGAAACAAAAGCAAAAATCATCATGGAAAAGTAATAAATTTAATTGCATAATAAAAAACAAACTTCTTAATGACAAAGGACACCAATAGCCAAGTAAAAACAAAAACCACAGACTTGGGGAAAATATTTACAACCCACATCTCCAACCAAGGGTTTATTCTCCAAATATATAATAAATTCCTGCAAGTAAGCTAGAAAAAAAGAGAAACAACTAAAATACCAAAAAGGCAACAAATATGAACAATTAGCAGGAAAGGACAATTAACAGTCAATAAACAAATGAAAATATGTTTGACCTCACTCGTAGACAAGGAAATGAAGAGGAAAGAAATACTATCTCACACTTACTAGATTACATTTTTATGTTTTAAGAATCTGGCAATATCAACAGTGAGGATAGAGAAACTTCCAGCTCTATCTTGTTGGAGTGTAAACTCTTATAACCAGTGTGGACGGCAACTTAGTCACAACCGGTTAAGTTAACACATAACCTATCTCCAGCAATTTCACCTCTACTTGGGCCTGAGGTTGGAAATGCAAATGTTCTTTTCAGCCTTCTGTGTAATAGATAAAAAGTAGAAGCCAACACCTTCACCTTCAGGAAGAATATCGGTAAATACACTACATAGCTGTAAAAATAAATGAACTAGATTGAGACATAATATCTCCATGGAAAAAGTGAAAATGCACAAGCTAAAAAAAAACCTAAATATTTACATATGGTATAAAATTTGAACCATCTGAAAAAGAAGGGTATATTATTGTCCGATACATTAAAGAACCCAGGCTCTTCTTGCCTATCATCCAAGAGAGAAGAGAGGGAAGGGGGGGGGGGGGAGCTTCTTCATGAGTACCACAACTTCTAGGGAGGTCCTTGAACTTGTACTCTTCACAAAACATGACAATACAATTTGCTGAGAATGGCAGAACCAGTAAAGGGCCTCTGACAGTGTGGCGTCTGTGCTTGTGCATAAAGAGCCCTAAAGGATATGCAGTGAGCATTTCTCACTGGTGCCTCTTCACGGTGGAACGGATGGAAACGGTCCTCAGGTCGAAACTCAAAACCCAGACGCACTGCCATTGAGCCCATTCTGACTCACAGGGTCTAACAGAGTGGTTCCGGTCCAATGCCTGTCTTCTGCTGCAAGGACCCAGGCTATTGTTCCTTACCCAGCCTGGTCTACACTGGGAGAGTCCCTTCCTGCTTCAAACGGACTCATCCTTGGTGTTTCCTCAGCCCTCATCAAAGGTACAGGGCTGTCACCCAAACTTCACCTGCTAATCCACACAGCTCTGCCTCTCTGGTCCATGGTGAGGGCGCTACTTGCACAAGTTCAAGGCGAACTGTGTCCCTGAACAAGGATGGCTTCCCTCCCAGATATGAAATGCTGGGCAGAGGGACTTTCAACTCCTAATGGCTCAGAGGGAAGTTACTCCTTCTATTGTTGTGGGCCGGGAAGTTAATTCAGACTCATCACAACCCTCTAGGACAGAGTAGGATTGGCAGAGGGTTTCCTAGGCAGCTCATCTTGATGAGAGCAGATCCCCGGGTCTGTGCTCCTGCAGGGAGGCTGGTGGGATTGAACCATCCACCTTCCAGTTAGCAGCTTAACCACGGTTCTACCAGGGCTCCTTCTTGGGGCGATAGATCTGCAATACTTCACAAGCAACTCCACTAACTACATACACACACACATTCATGTACACACTTGTGTACACAAGGAAACACACATCCACACACTACTTCCTTCTCCACAATAGGAATTGGAGCTGCTGCTGCAGTATAACCACTCAGAATCCAATATTCCGTAGGTAAGTGGCAGATCTGATTTGTATAAGGGAAGACAGTGGGGATAATGGGATTAGCTGCTCATAAACACAGAGATCTCTATGATAGTCCTGAAACCCCGAACACGGAGGTCCTCCCCTCAACTCAAGCCTGTGAGCTTCCCTTTGGGGGCTGGGTTGATTGAATTACTTCTCAGTGCCTCGCCTATTGCCCTCACTCGCCCTGGGGTCCCTTCGACCTATTGTCCTTTTCCACGCTGTCTCACCTCCCTGCCCCACCTCCTCCAGGCGTGCTCCGTCATGTGTTTCCTCTTCTCCCAATGGCCATCGCCCCCGCTGCGCTTCTGCTGGGACAGCCCAGCAGGCGACCACGGCACGAATTCACCCTCAGCAAGCAGCCGGACCCTCTCAAGGGCTCTGTAAGGATGCTCCCTGCTCTGGTGCCTGCTCACGTTTGCTTCATTGGGACAGAAGTGCCTGGGAGATTGCAACGCACAAGATCACACGCTTCCAGGAACCGGCGAGAAGATCTTTAAAGGCAGAAGATGCTCCTCTACCGCGAATGCGTGGGCCGTTGGCGTCCGGCTGCAGGATGTGCCTGAACCCTGTCCTTGAGGCTCCGTGAGGAGACAGCTTGGCCGAATCCCAGGAACCTGGCCCATAGGTGGCAGTCTCCCTTCGTCATTCCTGAGCTACAACCCCAGAAGGGTCCTCTTCTAGGCCGGTTTCTCCGGCTCACTGCCTGGGCTCTGCCCCGCCGGGCTTCTTACTATTAATGTCTCCTCCACTCACCTCCCTCCGGCCCCACAGACAGGGCAGAAACAACAATGGAGTCCGCGACAACAGAAACTTCAGCTGGAGCCACCCCAAGT
>NW_022107431.1:39149422-39149656 GCF_000313985.2 Echinops telfairi | reverse complement strand
TTTGTAAATGGGAAGGAGTGTCTTTCCCGATCAACAGAAAAGAAAACCTTCTTGAATTGCCTTGGGTTGTTTTGTTTTGTTTTTTAAAGCAGGCATGCTGACGCCATTCTTGATCCTCCGGGTTTCGTCTTGCTTCCCCTCGCAGCCAACCCACACCTGCAGAATTTGGGAACTGATCCCTGGGAGTGGAGTGTGAGGACATGTTATCCCCCAAATATGTGCCAACCCTCGCTC
>NW_022107431.1:39135999-39149014 GCF_000313985.2 Echinops telfairi | reverse complement strand
AAAAAAATATTCTCAGTAAACCTATGAAACTAAAAACAAACAAACAAACAAAAATGCAGTGGGCTCCATAGGGTCTTCAAGGCGTGAACTTTCAAAGGTGGATCACCAGGTCTTTCTTTCAAGGCACCTCTGGGTGCATTCTAACAGCCAACCTTTCTCAGTTAGCAGCCAAGTGCTTTAACCATTTGTGCCCCCAGGGACTTCTTAAAGGGGACCATATTTATATTCTTGCAAAAGACTAGAACCTAAATAGGTGGGCTGATAGAGGAATTATGAATGGCAGTGGGTTCAATGGAGGTGGTGGAAGGGAGGTGGAGGTAAAGGTAGGGGTGGTGATGATAAGAGATGTTGGAGACTTGGCAGAATCTGGTTCAAGTGGAAATCTTTTGACAGAGCAGCTTCAGCTGTGACAGGCAGAGCCTCAAACTACACAGGAAGTCTTCTGTGGAAGTCTGTGATGTTTTGTGATGCTGTCTTAGATGGTCCATCCCTCTACTGCATTCACCTGGACTCCCTGGGTGTGTTTCTGAGGCAACCCATGCTGGTCTTGTCCTGCTAGGAAGACTTCAGGGGGTATAGCCCTACTCTCTGGGCAGTGGTAGGACATGCCTTTGGCTAGAAGCCTTTGATGTGCACCAAAATGGTCCGTTTGACCTCCTCTGGCTTCATTTGGGAGAGGGAGAATCCATCTTCAGAACAGTCACAAAGCAGGCGTCAGACATGCCTCCATCCTCTATCATCTTTCCCCTATGTTGACATTAGCTGTCCCTCTATTCCTCTGCTCTCCTTGGCTAGACAATCCATTGCATTGGCCACACAATTTATAGACAACAGTCAGGATTAAGGGGATTTACTAGGAAGTTAACAAGTAATTAACTACAAGCCAAGGTCAGAAAACACTAAGGATAGAGCATTGGTCTATAGCAGTATTTCTCCCCAGCCACCAGCCAAGTATCTCTCTCTGGTCCTTTCAGCCTTTCAGCCATATTATCTGTTGGGCCCTTCCTCTGTGCGCCAGGCAGCCTGTCCTTTGCCCCATCTTACTGTCTTGTGGTCCTCTTGTCTCCATTCCTGGTGTTAGCATGGCTCCTTTGCTCTTTTCCATGGTGTCTGTGCTGCAGCCTCTTGTTCTTCTGGTCTTTGGCTCCACCACTTAGACACAGAGGGATCTGGAACGTGCTACACAAGTGGCAGTTCGGTGCTTAGTCCATTCCACCACCAGAGCTCCCTGAGGCAAGAATTGAAGAGCCCTGCGAAGAGATTTCACCTCACCTCAATGGGATACAAGTTGGCCAGAAGCTGAGCCTCTGGGCAAATACCCTTGGGGAAGCTGATGCTATTTCACTCAGAATCCCAGCTGTTCTTGGGGTGGGGAGACCTGATCACTTGTGAGATGGGCTTGCTCAGAAAGACCCCTTGGCTCAGTGGCCTTGTTGATTTATGACACAGGAAGTCATGCATTAAAACCAATATTATAAAGATGCTATGGATGAAACAACTGTTAAGAAACAAGATTTCAGGTTAATTTTTTCTATCTGAATTAGACCATAAACCAAAACCAATGGCTTAATTCCAACGCATAGATTGAATAATTAATAAAAGAAACACAAACCTGCATGGCCATCATTCAGTGCTGGCCCTTAGTGAGCATTTGAGGCTGTAAACCTTTACAGGAGCAACAAGTCTTCCTCCTGTAGAGTGACTGGTAGATTGGATCTGCTGACCTTGCCGTAAGGAGCCAACACACAACCCACTCTGCCACCAGGTTTCCCAAACCACAGTTAGATATAATTCCACGCTTTATCATTGACCAGGGTGTGGACGGTAATGCACGCAAACAGGGGGAGTGGATATGGAAGGTCTGAGAACATCTTGGTTTTCCTCTTCTTAGACCCTTTCCTTTGAAACGCTCTGTGAATTCAAATGCTCACTTTTCATTTGAAAAATAAATTGCTTAAAACCACCACCAAGTTCTCAAAATCTACAGAATGAATATACAAATAACCTTGGTCTACAGGCCAGGTGACCCAATGGTTAAGCACTGAGCTGCTACCTGAAGGGCTGATGGTTTGGCCTGCTCAGGTGCTCTGCACTGTGGGAGAAAGAGGTGACAGTCTGCTACTATCAAGATTCCGTCTTGGAAACCTGACTGTCCTGCAGAGTCAGGATCCACTCAGCAGCCAGCGGTTACAGACACAGTTCTTGAAATACAGGGTGTTGTTTCCGCACTGTCACTATCTTTGTCCATTAGGATGAGCCTCTTCCTCGGGTGGAAATTACACTTACTCCTCAATGTCTGTCTCAAGTATCACCGCGGTGCTAAGCAAACAGCCATGCTCCCACTGGCTCTTTGAGCCCCTATCCCATCCTGAGTAAGCACAGCCTCATCGTTCAGATGCTGGGCAGGTGCCTGTCTTTACTGGAAGATTTTCAAATTTTCCAGTGTGGTCCCTGTCTCCATGTATCTCTGTAATCCCCAGGATAGGATCTCCCAGTCAGTAAAGCTCAAACATTGTTGAATATTGGATTGTAGTCCATCCCAACTCAGCGTGATGCTACATACAACAGAAGGAAGTACTGCTCCTGCGCCACCCTCACAATTCTTATGTTTGAGCCCACTGTTGCAGCCACTGGTCCATCCATCTCAAAGAAAATTTGTTTCACTGCCTCGCTGCTTTACCAAGCATGATGTCCTCCTCCAGGGACTGGTCTTTCTTGATAACATACCCAAAGTATGTGAGATGAAGTCTCACCATCCTCAATTGCGAGGGACATTCTGGCTGTACTTCTTTCAAGACAGATGTGTTTGCGTTTCGGCCAGTTCATGATACTTTCAATATCCGTCACCAGCATAAGTCAAATAAATCAATTCTTCAGTCGTCCTTATTCAACGTTCAACGTTCACAAGCATGTGAGGCGATTGTAAATGCCACGGCTGGTGTCAGGCCCTCCTCAGCCCTCAAAGTGACACCTCTGCCCTTCAACACTTTAACGAGGTCTTGTGCTGCTGATCTGTCCAATGCAATATGTCATTGGATTTTTAGACTGCTGCTCCTATGAGCCCTGACTGTGGATCCAAGCAAGCTGAAATCCTTGACGACTTCAAGGATTGAATGTTAGTAATAACTGTTCATGCCAAACCACCGGAGCCTACAAAAATAGGCACAAATCTCAGGCTCAGTTCTACCACTTAATAAATTCAAGGAGAAGAAAACTAAGCATTTATATACAAAAGAAACCTCACTGCCATGTAGTCAATTCTGATTTGTGGGGACACTATAGGCACCCTATAGGACAAGGTACAACTGCCCCTGTGGGGTTCTGAGGCTGTAACTCTTTATAGAAATAGAAAGCCTCAGCTTTCCCCCTATAGAGCAGCTGGTGGTTCCGAACTGCCAACCCTGAGGTTAGCAGCCCAACGTGTAACTAACTACTACGCCATCAGCGTTCCTGTTTTATATATAAAGGGCTAATAAAAGCTAATACAGGTTTTCCATGAACTTTCTGAAGTCTCCTGGTATAGTCATTTGAAATTAGAGTGCTGGGTGGTGCAAATAGTTTGTGTGCTGGGCTGCTCACTGAAAGGTTGGCTGTTTGAGTTCACCTCAAAGTGCCTAAGAAGAAAGGGGATCTACGCCTCCCCCTCCAAAATCAAGTCATTGAGAACTCTGTGGTGCATATTCTGTTCTGACACACATGGGGTCACCTTGAGTGAGAATCCACTGTAGGACAACTGTGAAAAATCAGCAACCAATAAACTGGAAATGAACTGACTAATAGTGAGAAGGCTTGAGAATGGTCAGCCTCGCTAGAATGCAAATTTGTATACAAATATAGAAATACAAAAGCTTTCAGAAGAAATGAACAAAATTTAGAAGCAATGACAGTAGCCATGTTCACAGTGAAGCAGACACTCTCAATGCAATCCATATACCTTTCCTGAAAATAATTCTGGGGCTGCTGTTTGATGCATGCGGGACTTTCTGCTCTTCTCCTCCATAGCCCTCAGCAGAGTTTGTAATTGTATTCTGTCTGGTCCTCTGATTCTTATTTGGGTGCTGTATTGGAGGTTACATTCTGAGCACTAGGTTTGCAGAAAGCTATGGTTGCAGTGAAAGCCCCAAGTCTCCATATGGATTAATCCTTCACTGAATTCTTTCTGACCTATAGTGTGAACAGCCTTGCCTTCAGACAGAGTGCATTAGAAAGTGGATTACTACCACTCCTGGACAGCCCAGAGAGGGGTGGTGTGGCCTCTAGGGAATTGCCTAGGTGTTTCCTTGATGGACCAGTGGGGTTCTAGGGTCCCATGGTCACAAGTTGCATCCTGACTACATTGCTTGGAGGTCCCTGGACCAATCTTATAAGTGCATATGTCTAGCAAAATGTCCATGTACCAAACATGGTCCCATTCCTGCTTCTGTAGTCCCACTTGCAACTGTGATGTATTGACTGATTGCCAGTCATACTTTTATGATAGTTTGCTTTGTCTTTGCATGTCCAACTTAAGCCACTGACTTCCAGTCAACCCTTGGACCTCATTATAATCTCCTGCGGATGGCCTAGATCATGCAGATGTTGGGTCTTTGTCTTCTTTCAGTTTCAATAAATTCAATAAACAGAAACGTGGGCGAAGGGAGACAGCGGACAGTATAAGATGTCAAAATAATAATGTATAATTTATCAAGGGCTCACAATGATGGGAGGGTAGAGGAGGGAGAGAAAAAATAGGTGCTGATACCGAGGGCTCAAGTAGACAGAAATGTTTTGAAAATGATGATGGCAACATATGTACAAATGTGCTTGATATAACTGATGTATGGATTGTTATAAGAGCTGTTAAGAGCCCCCAATAAAAAGCTTTATATAAAAAATATTCAATAAATGTTCTCAAAATTTGATTTGGGATTTGAGGTCTCCTGTATCCCACACAATAGTGTTCCATGACCATCCGTGCCATGAGTCTGGGTACCAGGCCTGTTCTGCTCACTTTCTGGTCCCCAGTGCATGGCAAATACCAAGCCAAACCAGACCCACTGCCAGTGAGTCAATTCTGACACACAGTCACCCTATATAGTAACTATTTAATAAGTTGGTTGGTTGGCTGGTTGAATGAGTGAAAGCATGAATACGTTTTTCAAAACAGAAAAGTCCAAGTCCCACAACTATGAAATCAGGTAAATAATCCTTTAGAAGAAGCATTTGCAAACTCCAGTAACCCCCAATCAAACCCACTGCTATCAAGTCAATTCTGACTCTTGGTGACCCCATAAAGGGTTTTTGAGACTGTAAATCTTTCAGAGAGCAGACAGTTTTTGAGACTGTAAATCTTTTTGAGACTGCAAATCTTTCCGTTTTTGAGACTGTAAATCTTTTTGAGACAGTAATTCTTTCAGTTTTTGAGACTGTAAATCTTCCAGAGAGCAGACCTTTCTCTTGAGAAGTGGCTAGTGGGTTGGGTTTGAACTGCCAACCTTGTGATTAGTAGCTCAACAGTGCCACTAGGGCTCCTTAAACTTCACGGAAGGGTAGTGAAACTTTGGGGGTGGGGGTGTGTGCTGTGGCCAAGGAGTGCAACTGACCAGGTATCATGGTTGCTTACTTTCTGAATCTCTCCCGTTTGAGCTCAGCTGCCTGGGAGTTTGCGTGAAGCCACTGACTAAGGATGGCAGGGATTCTAGAGCAGATTCATGCCTGCAGACAGGGAACTCCTCTAGGGGTGAGTTTGGCTCAAGAATTCCAATTGGCCTTGTCAACTTTCCTTTTCCCACCCAGCCTTCCTCCTTCCCTCTCTCTTTTTCAGAGGTCAACTTCTGACCACTCCTGAGACTTTTCCGGGACTCCTCTGGCCCCACTCCATTATCCTCCCAGACGTTTTCACCAATAAATCACTTGCATGTCTAATTTCTTCATACAATTTGCTCATCAATGACACAAGTAACACAAGAGGAGAACATTTATTTCCAAAATTTAAAAATCTATTATTTGATTCATCAAATGGACAATGCATGCACACTGCAGAAAATTCAAATCACATGAAATTTAGAAGGTGGGAATGTGACATGGAAATTTGCTCGCTCTCTGGTTCTTCCACTCACTTGATTACCGTCTAAAGTACCATTCCCCTTTGAATATTGCTCTGGGATGTATACTGCTGTGGCTTGGCTCTGTCTCTTAAGAGTATTTCTGGACCCTTAGTTATTCTCTCTGCATTTGTATATAGATCCACATATCCCGGATGCTGTCAATGGTTAAGCGCTCCACTGCTAAGAGAAACTTTGGTGGTTGAATCCACCCAGAGACACTGCAGAAGACAGACCAGGCAATCTTCGTGTGAAAGGTCAGTCTTGAAATCCCTGTGGGTCCCCAAAGGTTGGAATCAGCACCATGACAACTAACACCTATAGATGAGGGGGCTTCAAACAATTATAGAGCGGAATTAAAAAAGAATGCAAAATGTCCACAGTTTTTGAAGGCCTCTCATGTTTGAATATATATCCCTCGATTGTTTGCAATTACTATTGTATAGTGTTGTGTGCAAATAAATCAGTGGGATCATTTCCAAAGTGGACTAGTGGGTTCAAGTGTAAAAGTCTGTTAAGTTTTAGTGCCAGTTGTTACAACAATTGCTTTGCTCAATTTAGACCCCCACCAGGGCTGCATGCCTGCATACCCTTGGCAGGAATGGAGGGGTAGCCAACCCTGCAGGTTTGCCAGTCTGACAGACTACAAATGCAGCTCTGCCTCTCTCTTGTCAAACAGACTACCAGCTCTTCATCTGTTCAAGAACCATTTTAATCTTTTTCTTTGAACTCTATGTTCACATCATTTGCTCATTCCTTTATTGGACTTCTGCTCTTGTAAAATAGATTCCTAAAAGCTTCTCTAGGAAATTCCCACTTTGGCTCAGATATCAATAACCTGATTTTTTCCCAGTTATAATTTGACTTGTTTGGGGGCATTTCTTTGATGGTGTTTTTACTTTTTACCCCTAGCAGTATTTTTAAATAGTTGAATTTTATATATATTCTTTTATATATTCTTTAAATATTTGATATATATTCATAAAAGAAATGCATATTTTTTTATGACTTCTAAATTCTGAGCTTGCTTAGACCTTCTTCATTCAGACTTTTTCCCCCCTCCCATGTTTTCTTCTGGTACATTATTTATTTACTTGTTTATTTCTTTTTAATAGATCAGTCTTTTCATCCTCATGCAATTTCTTTTGGCATAAGGTATGCAGTAGGGATCTGTGGCAGAGACTAACAAGTTAGTAACTGTTATGGATTAAACTGTGTCCTCCGAAAATATGCATTGTAAATCCTAGTCTTGCTGTCTGTGGTGTTGACCCGTTTGGAGGTGGGTTATATTTGCTATGTCAGTGAGGCAGGATTAGCGTAGGGTGAGTCCTTAGTCAATATCTTACAAGCTATCGCAGGAGCTATATCCATATGGGTAATGAAGCTTTACAGTCTCAGAAACCCACAAGCACAGTTCGACCAATAGGGTCACTAGGAGTCAGAATTGAGTCCATTGCAGGGAGGTTGCTTTTTGAGCTAATTCTCACAGTGATGACAAAACAGAGTGGGCACCATGACAGACTCAGAGACACGGCTAAAACTGGAGGATTAGTTTATGGGTTAAAAGGTTTAGGACCATAGTCTCTCGGGGCAACTTGATCAATTGGCATACATAGTTGATAAAGATAATGCTCTACAGCAGCTATTCTCAACCTGTGGGTCGCGACCCTTTTGGGGGCTGAACGGCCCTTTCACAGGGGTCCCCTAAGACCATATTTCTGGTGGTCTTAGGAGTCGAGACACCGCTCCTCTATCCATCTCCAGGCGGGTCCGCCCACATGCAGACACACCCACAGACGGGGTCCCCACAACATGTGGAACTGTATGAAAGGGTCACAGCATTAGGAAGGATGAGAACCACTGCTCTACATCCTAATTTGGTAACTAGAGTTTCCGGTCGTAAAGCTCATGAACAGCCATGTGAAATACAATTATTGGTCTCCCCTCATCTGGCGAGAGAATGAAGGAAATCAAAGACTCTAAGAAGAGATTGTTGTTAGTGCCATCGAGTCTGCTCCAGTGCACAGCGACTTATGCACAGTGGAAGGAAACACTGCCCGCTCCTGTGCCATCCTCACCAGTGTTCCCATGTTTGAGCCCATTGTTGCAGCCATGAGGTCAATCCATCTCCTTGAGGCTCTTCTTTTTGCTGCCCCTCCACTTTACCAAACATGATGCCCTTCTCCAGGGACTGGTCTCTCCTGACAGCATATCCAAAGTATGTAAAAGGATATCTCACAAAGAAGAAACTAATTCAAAAATATTACCTCACATGAACCACCTCCTCATCTGGCCTGAGACCAAAAAAACTAGATGGTGCCCAGCTACCACTGTGGACCATTCTGACTAAAGAAACCATAGAAAGTCTCAAATAAGTGGGGAGAAATATGTAGAACAAAATTCAAATTCCTAAAAAGTGGCGAGACTTACTGAACTGATAGAGACCAGAGGAGTCCCTGAGACTATCACCTTAAGATACCCTTTAAACTCGGAAAGAAAGCCATTCCTGGAAGTCACCTTTTAACCACTTGCCCTTGTCTTCAATGATCTGTCGGCGGTCTTTGAGCACAGTACGCGGATTTTGTCCACGTTTCCATTCGTTCAGGAAGTTGGTGGATGTCCAGAACAAGGTTTGTCATCAACTGACATTTCACTTTTTTTTGAAATGAGAAAACCACTCACACACTTGGGTTTTTCACATAGTGCTGTCCTGGTAAGCTGTGTTCAACATCACAACAGTTTCTGGGGTGTTTTCCCACTGCGCAAGAAATCGAATTTCACAACCACATGCTGTTCTCTTAAATCAGCCACTACAAAAAAACGAGGTTCAAGCGAAACTACGTTCACGAAAAAATTCACTGTGACCACAGAGAACCTTCCCAGGCGACGCCACTGGGTGCACTAATTCAGAGTGAGATGTTTGATGCTCATCTAGTGGGAAAAATGCTTGCTAGGAAAGCTCTGCCCAGGGGAGCTTTTTCCAGTTATCTGGGGGAGAACATTGTATATTATTATATCATTCCATATTTCAATCGCGTCAAATAGAATGTACAATTACTACCATAATCAGTTTCCAAACAGAATAATTCTTTTTAAAGATATAAAAGGAGCAGATTAAGCAAGCGGAGATGGGAGAGGGGGAAGATAGCTGTCAAGCCACATGGACATCTCCAGGGGACCAGGAAACAGAGGTGAGGAGACGTGGACCTTCCCCTAGAGCCAACTGAGAGCCAAAGTCTTCCTTGAGAACCAGCACCCTGGATTCAGCTTCTAGCCTCCTCAACTGTGAGAAAATAAACTCTGTTTGTCAAAGCTCATGGAATTTCTGTTACAGTAGCACTAGGTCATTAGGACAGTAACCAAATCCCTTTCCCCTTCCTCTTAGGCATCCAGTTGGATCATCTTGGCCAGCTTTCCTTGCAGCTAGCTGTGACGGTGTAATTGAACTCTGGCCAATACAATAGGAGGCAAAGTCATTCTAGGCCTGGTGCATCAACATTCTTCCACATGAGCCTCCACTTTCTCCTTCCCCAGCTGAAAAGTTAGAGCAGGTTGGCCCAAATGTGAGCTATAAACGAGAGACGCGTCATTTTCAATCTCCTAAAAGACACCTTTTAAAAAGTTGAATACAATAGGTGAATACAATTTTAATATTTTAATGCAATGTTTAAAATACTACTTAAGCAATCAATATAAAGATGTGAATAGGTTATTATTTATATTGTCTTTATAGTATTTCTATAATAATTTATGTAAGATACTCTTTACATAAGGCTTTTCTTCATATTTTAACTTTGAAATTCCATACTTATTTTGCATTTACAGCACATTTCACCTTGTGTGAAATTCCAAATTCCCAGCATGCAATAGCACTGTGTCCAGTGATCAATATATTGGGCAGCAAAGTTCTAGAAAACATTGGGGTAAATAAAGGCTGGGTCCCTAGATGATCCTGTGGAAGAACACATGGCTGGAAGTAGCCAATCTAGTATGGACAAGAACAACCTTGAGTTAAACCACTGAGCATTGGGGGTCTATTTATTTATTTGTATTAACAAATCATTTTATCGGGGGCTCTTACAGCTCTTATAACAATCCATACATCCATTGTATCAAACACATTTGTACATATGCTGCCATCCTCATTTTCAAAATATTTTCTTTCTGCTTGAGCCCTTGGTATCACTTCCTCTTTTTCCCTCCATCCCACACCCTCCCACCTTTGCAGACCCCTAATAAATTATAAAATATTATTATTTTCATATCTTATACCATCTGCTGTCTCCCTTTGCCCAAATTTCTGTTGTTCATTTTCCTGGGGAGGGGAGGTGTTGGTTATACTTAGATCATTATTATCGGTTCCCCATTTCTCCCCCTACCTCCCCCCCCACCTTTCCCCAACCCTCATGGTATTGCTACTCCCTTTACTGTTCCTGAGGGGTTTATCTGTCCTGGATTCTGGGTGTCAAGATTTCTTATCTGTACCAGTGTACATGCTCCAGTCTAGCCGGATTTGTAAGGTAGAACTGAGGTCATGATAGTGGGAGGAGGAAGGATTAAAGAACTAGAGGAATGTTGTATGTTCTGTGGGTGCTATGCTGCACCCTGGCTGTCTTGTTCTTTCCTTGTGACCCTTCTGTGAGGGAATGTCCAATTATCTATAGATGAGCTTTGGGTCTTCACTCCGACCCCCATCACTTGCATTGGTATATTTGTTTGTTTTGGGTCTTCTGATGCCTGATACCTGATCCTGTCAATACCTCGTGATCACACAGGCTAGTGTGCTTCTTCCATGTGGGCATTGTTGCTTCTCTCTAGATGGCTGCTTGTGTAACTTCAAGCCTTTAAGACCCCAGACACTGTATCTTGTGATAGCCGGGCACCATCAGCTCTCTTCACTCTGCCCTTATGCACCCATTTTGACATCAGCAATCCCATCGGGAAGGAGAAATCACAAAATGCCAGGTTATTGGAACAAAGTGTTCTTGCGTTGAGGGAGAATTTGAGTAGAGGCCCAATGCCTGTCTGCTACCTTAATACTTAACATTTAAATTTATGTACATAGACCGATATCTCTATCTCTATATTTTATTATATTTACATATGTGCACGCCTACATTTATATCTCTATAAATGTCTTTTGCCTCCTAGTTATTTCCTCTGTTTCTTTTTACTTTTCTCCTGTTCCACTCCATATTTGACCTTCATATGACTCTCAGTACTTTCTCTTGGCTACATTTCACTTGATCAAATTAGGGGTTCATTTATTATAGGAGTTAGTATTATTTGATATAAAATCCAATATCCCTTTTCCATTAGTTTCAATACACTTAAAGAATAACTGACATTTTTCAGCAACAATGTAGACCTTTCTCATGTTCTATATATCCATCTATATGCATATGATAAAGCAAAGGCATTAAAATGAACTGTGCAAAATGAAAACAAAACTTAAACATTTGGAAAAGTCTGTTGTATAAACTACGGACACATGTCCTAGGATTTTCACCAAGGATGTGGTTATACAATCTTCCATTAACGATATTAAGCCTGTGAGATCGATGGGTCTACCCACCTACCATAACAGAAAACCCATTGGCTCAGATGGACGGGTGCAGAGAAAGAAGGCTGTCTGCCTCTTGGAATTCCACAGCACAGACCAAAAGTCTCTGTGCCCTGCAAGAAAAGAGAAGAACCAGCTACTACCAACCACTCTGATCGGGAATACATACAAGGTCTGGGTTAGCAAGAGTGAAACATTGTAGAACAAAATTCAAGCTCATAAAACAAAAACAAAAAACCTGACTGACTGGTTCGACGGAGATTGGAGGAACTCCCTGGACTACGGCCCTAAGTCAACCTTCTAACTTGAGCTGAAGCCGCTCCCAGAGACCACCGTGCACCCAAATAATAGCCTGGCCTATAAAATAAGCAATAACATCCGGAGGAGCAGCATGTTCCTTTGAACCATCAGACATAAGATCCCCAAAGGGCAACATCTGCTCAAAAGTAAAGATGAAGAGGTAGCGAAAGGCAGGGACCCAATGAACGGGACCTGGGAGACGGAGTGGAAATGAGGAGAGAGCTGATACAATGAGAGGCTCAAAAAGGAAAAGAGAGAGAAAAAGCTAACAGCCTTGTCAACAATGTACAAGCTTCATTGGCAGCAAGTGAAGGTGACTTCAAAGAACAATTTGCTAAAATGGGGGTTGATTCAGAGTGAGGGCAAATTTGTGGAATATTGAAGAGCAAGCAGGAGTTGTCCACAAATCAGATGTTTGGAACCCAAGGGGCCAGGGGTGGGGTAGGCAGGGGAGGAGGGTGTGGAGAAACTGTCTTTTTTTTTTTTTCAGCCATGAAAAATGAGTACACTCGGTCATAAATATACTTTTTATATATTTTTAAGCTGGTTATTGCCATTTTGTTTTATTTTTTCATATGCACTATATTATCCATGTGTCTAATTTTAGATGGAGGTTGCAATTGTATTTCTACTGTCATTGCTTTTCCATTTTGTTTTGATAGGCGCTCTTTATTCATTCATCCATTGAAAGTGCATAATTCATATATTGAGAGTATTGTAACTAATGTTACCAAACAAAATGTGAATAGACTGTTGACCTGAACACTGATTTTCTCTGTAAGCTTTCACTTAAGTTCCAATATATTTTTAAAGGGCTTAACAATAATAAAGCGTATACTTCATTTTTTTGTATTCACAAAGGAGTGCGGACATCATCAAAGTCAGTTTTGGAATCGTTTTATTACTTTAGAAAAAAAAATAACTCCATGCCTTTTGCAATCAGCACTCAAACCCCTCACCCCCTCTCCCTGCTCTTGCTGTTGCCTCCATTTCTTTTTTTTTTTAATCATTTTATTTGGGGCTCATACAACTCTTATCACAATCCATACACACATCAATTGTGTAAAGC
>NW_022107431.1:39133720-39134804 GCF_000313985.2 Echinops telfairi | reverse complement strand
TGATTCTCCTCCTGTCCCACTATCATGCTCAGTCCCCACCAGGATTTCAGCACTTCCTCTTTGTTACATTCCCCTTGATCATGCCCTACCAGGTTGTTGCCTCCATTTCAACTCATGACTGTACTAGAGGGCTTCCAAGACTGGACTCTTGACTTCTTCCTCCTGTTGCCCATGGGTTTGAATCTTTCAGTTACTCATCAAGTGTTTAGACACGGTACCACCTTCCCACCCCACCGCAGAAAACCAAACCCACTGCCATCAAGTCGATTCCAACTCACAGAGACTCTATAAGACAGAGTAGACCTGTCCTTTGAGTTTATGACACTGTAAATCGTTATGGGAACAGACAGCTTCACTTTCCTTCCTGGGAGCGGCCGGTGGATTCAGACTGCTGGTCTTCTAGTCAACACATACATTGATCTATATTCTGTCTCTTAAGCTTTACCTACTCTGGAAATTTCATATAAATGGTCTCAATGTGTGGTCTTTTCTGAGAGGCATCTGTCAGTTAGCATGCTGTCAAGGGTCACCCATGTGATGGATCAAGACTCTATTCCTTTTTGTGGCCAAAGTATTCCATTGTATGACTATACCCTGGGGCCCTCAATGACACAATGGTTCAGTGCTTAGATGCTAACCGAAAGATGGACAGTTTGAACCCAGTGGCTCCTTGGAAGGAAAGACCTGGTGACTTAGTCCCAAGATTACAGCTTGGGAACCTATAGGGCAGTCCAGCTCTGTTCTTTAATTGACTTAATGACGCACAACATCAACAACAAGGATATGCCACATTTGATGGGTATGTTAGTTGTTTCTACTTTGGGACTATTTTGCGTAATCTTGCTATGAACATTTGGATACAAGTTTTTACATATGTTTTCCTTTCTCTTGGGTACATTGGGGTGCAATGTTGGGTCAAATGGCACCTTTGTTTGCCTTTTTGAGGAATTGACCAACTGTTTTCTAAAGTGGCACTGCATTTCACATTCATACCAACAGTGTAGTGTTCTAATTCCTTACTGTATATGAAGCACTGATCATGTTCTAAGCACTGCAGAAGATACTTAAACAAATGACACTTGAA
>NW_022107431.1:39111640-39128611 GCF_000313985.2 Echinops telfairi | reverse complement strand
TGGGGGGAGGGGCAGATGTCCACTTAGTATTTGGGATTGGGGCCGGACCCCAGACCTCTCCCCCCTGGCTCTTAAGCCAAGAGATTCAACTCCTTCCACAAGCCATGGGCTGAGAATGGGAGGACATGGGAAGCAGGAAATTGGGATGTGGTGCCCAGTGGATGGTGGACAACTGACATAGCAAATGCGCACTTTACTAGCCAAATCCAGGCTCTAAATCTATATTCCTTAAAGGTTCTTGGAAGATCACAGTCTTTCTGCTATAGTTCTCTGAAGCTACATACATGATTCTGCTTCCAGTACTGGGACCTACACCTTCCACCCTGCCATGTGCTTTGCCGTGTCCTTCCACCCCCTTGGCTTATGTCCTCTTCCACCAGCTACCCTGAAGTCTTAGTATGGGTTGAGGTGGGATAGTAGGGGCATGAGCTGGGTTTCATGCCCTCGCTGTCCCCATTTGCCCTTCTCACTGTCTCCTCCAGAGAAGAACCAGACGATCAAGTTTAGATGCCTAACTCCACCCATGATTGCTGTGGTTTGGGCGAGGAGGGGGCGGGGGCGGGGTAGGAATCACTTCACCACATTGAGTCTAATTCCTCAGCTTCCTCTTTACTGGCAGCATCTTTCAAGAGTGCTGTATTAAAGAGGGTGATAGGTCTGGTAAGCCATCCCTTTGAGTGGTTGTTGAAGTCGCTGGGATGCTTCTGTGAGAGAAATCTCACAATATGGTTGGGTTTTCCCCCAAGCACTTCAAGAATTGAAATGATTCAATAAAATATCTTGAAATACCTGAAAGCCTGTGACGCTCTAAGTAGAGATAAATGCTAAATGGTATGAGACTCAGCTAGATCTTACAAAGCTCTTGTTCTCTCCCAAGTGTCATTTGAATGTACCACTTGACAAGCATTTCCATCCTATGGAACAAAAGCACAAAAGCCTCACTGACATCCTTTAGCTTAATCCTCTTAAGAGTCATTGAAGCCTTTCTGAATTGATCCGGAGGTACTTAAGTACCTTCTTAAGACAGGGAACTCTTTCAAATTGTCTTACTCTTTCTACTTTCAAGGAACCCACTCAAGGGTTCCTCCCCACCCTATCATCCTTGCCCCTACACCACTTGGAGTGGGTTTTTACCAAGGTCACTGGGCCAGGGAGTGGTTAGGCAGGGGTCAGGAAGAGCTAACACTGCACACACACAAGGGGTGCAGGCTTTTGAGGCCTCTGACAGACAAGGTTTGATTGCAGCCCACAGGTCTGAGCAGGGTTCTGGGTAATAAGGAGTGACAGTAACTCTCAGATTGGTGCAGATGCGTAGACCAGCATTGAAGTAATAAAACCCAAGGCGTTCAAGACCCTTGCCGACTCAGCTCTTAGCAGAGTGTCTGACTTGGTGTATGTCTGGTTGAGTGTATAGTCAGGGTGGAAAGGAACAGATAGGTTTAAGAGATGTTACGGATTGGAAGATGAAGGGTTAAAAAAATGTACACCATGGCCTTGAGTCTGGAGAACTGGTAGATAGAGAAGTTGGCCCATTGGAACAAGTTTGTTTGGGTGGGAGGATTATGAGCTAATGCATGTGTGTAATTTGAAACAATGTTGGTCAACCTTGCAAATGGTCTCAGAGATTTTACAATGTGAAATGGCTTCTTAATGAAAAGCAAAACTATATGATAGTCTACAAAATGTTAGGCCAATTGAATGTTTCTTATAGAATATTCACTTTACCTATATAAGGGGGCTTCAAAAAGTTTCTGGAAAAAATAGAACTAAGAAGTAATAGAATTTTTCAGAATTTTTTCAAAACTCCCTCATATAGAGAGTCTGCTAGATGCCCCCTCCCTGCTTCTCCCTTATGAATAAAACACTCATTTTGTCAGAGGCAGCAATGAGCCTGGCTCAATATTTCCTTACTCAGCCTTCCTGGCCTGAAGAACATGAGGCTAAATTGAGGCAGTGACATATAAGTAGAAGTTGTTGGGAAGGGTTTGGGGGAAATTTCTTGAAAGGGGAAATTAGTTAATTAGTTAACTAGCATGCCGTGAGAATCCTGTGGATCACACGAATCCGATCTGCACCTCATCATGGGGGTGGCAACAGACAAGATGACATTTACTCCCACTGCCTATGGAATGAGTCTGGGACTCACTCGATGGCAGCTAACAACAACCACAGCACCACCAACAAGTGACTTATGTCCCCTTTTTCCAAGTCTTTGTTTCTCATAGCCAACAGGTTTATTGTGCCAACTGGGCCAGTAGGAACATGTGGGATTAATCAGGTTGCAGTTTGATTGGAGGGCAAAGAGTTAAATGGTTCTGCAAGAACTGCCGCCCTCTCTCTTGCTCTCTGGTGATCAGGCCAGTGTACTGCAGCTTTAGCTAGTTCTCTGCCTCAACTTGTGTGCTACACTACATGTGGGCCAGGCCAACCCATGAATTCTGTTGCTAGAGCTTGAGGCTCTTTTGAGACTTGCCTTTCCATGCTGTTGGTGCGTACATTGCTTGAGCTTGAGGCTGGTGGAGCCTGTTGCCTTGCATTGCTTGAGTTTGATATCCCATCTGAGCCTGCTTCACTAAGCTCCTGAGCTACTGACCCACCGTGCTATTTGCTGCTTGCGGGCACTCTGCCTTCCTTGCCTGAGGGAGGACTCTGTTGTCTGCTGCCCTGGTCTTGGACCTGGCAGCCCACATGAGTTGAAGGACTTCTAGTATATTAACTGTTCCACAATTGAATATTGAGAAAACATCCCAGCCCAGTCCAGATCAAGTCCTTAAGTCCAACATTAGCCCATATATCTGATATAAATCTATAAAGTCCTCTTCAGACTCATGAAACACATGCAATCATGCCAAATGCAGGAAGATCACAGGCCTGTGGGTAGGAAGTCTTGTGGCTCCAGTAGCAGTGGCAGTGGAAGCATCTCAGCCCTGGCAGGGGTTTCCACGTGGCTCCTTCAGCTCCAGGGCTCTAGCGTAGCTCCATGTATCCTCTACACAGGAATGTCTCCCAGGGAATAAGCTCATGTCCCACCTCCAGCGAGCTATTTTTCTCCTAGGGCCTCCAAATGAGGTCATCAAACTGCAACCTGATTGACAGGCAAAACTCTACTCCTTCACAAGTCTCAAATTGACAACTGATTATGTTACTACCACACTGGATCTTCTAGAAAACCCATTCTGTTAGTTATCATCGTTAGCTATAATTCCTAATTCTGTGGCATTCACATACTTGGTGTGTCTGCTTTTTATTTCTTTATTCCAGCTATTGACCCATTGCTATAAGACCTGGCTGTATATCCCAGAAGGGTGGTGTGTTAGGCCAGGTTGACTACAGAAACAAATCCAGAGATACTTATATATGTACAAGAAAGAGCCTTATATCAAGAAGCAATCGTGCATCAATAAAACATCCCAGCCTAGTCCAACTCAAGTCCTTGAGTCTCATACTAGTCCATGAGGCCCTCTTCAGACTCGTGCAGCCACATGCAA
Source organism: Echinops telfairi (assembly GCF_000313985.2). Lineage (NCBI taxonomy): Eukaryota > Metazoa > Chordata > Mammalia > Afrosoricida > Tenrecidae > Echinops > Echinops telfairi. Next base: position 39,125,123 of record NW_022107431.1, on the reverse strand, counting down.
TGATGCAGAATGCAGGAACAGCACAGGCCGGTAAGGGCAGAGTTGTGTGGATCCAATGGTGGTGGCCGCATCACAGGGCTCCACAGGGCTCCACGTGTATCATCAACAGGAAGGTGAAGGCAGAGAAAGAGGGGAGGTTCCCAGGATCTGCCTTATGAGAAGGTCACGCCCACCAGGAGGTACCATCAGGCTGTGACCTGATGGACAAGCTAGACTCCACCCCTACTCTTTCATATCTTCAAGTTGACATGAAATTATGTAACTACCCCAGGTGGGCACCCCTAGGAGGGGTGAGCAGATGGGGTCAAGTCTCTCTCACTCAAGACTTGCTCCAGGCCACACCTCTATCTACTGGCACTACAATTCTGGTCCCCTGAGGCGCATCATGAAAATGTCCCCAGGTTCTTTGTGGCTGTTGTATGGGCCACTACCTTCCAGGCCTGCTACTCTTGACTGGGGGTTTGTCATCCTTTCAGCAGGTAAGGTCTCCACGTATGACTCTGGGTTACCTGGCACAGAGGACTACAGCTCAGCACAGTTGCTCTCCACTCACAGTCACTTCTAGACTTCAAGATGCTCCAGGCAGATCCAACTAGATCCTTCCCCTTCCTGTACCGACCTGCCTCAGCACAATGTGGTTGACATGGTCTGGCTGGGGTCCTACTGTTGAATCTACCACGTTTAGTTCTTTGACCTTAACACAAGCCATTTAATATCCCTGGGTCTCAATCTTCTTACCTAACATAGGCGATCATGCATATCATCCAACTTGACAGAGCCAATTTGAGCCTTGAAGGAGAGAATAAATATAAAAATATTTTTCTAAGATACCCAGTGCTTTGCCAGGAAACTTTTTGTTCATACCAAACAGGTATGGAGAATTCCAAAGTGAATCAGTCCCACTTATAATTCCTTTCTAAAGTGGTTCATTATATCCTAAACTGTTTATTCACTTCTTTTAAAGTTCCTCCAACATAAATGGACTATTAAGAAGCCGTGCAGGGAGAGCAGTGAATACAAATTAAATATTCAATGTTCTTTAGAACACTTTGGCAGGGAAGTGATACACCTATTAAAATACCCTAGTCAGAGCTGGCACATCCTCAACTGATAACCCCAGCAGGCGATGACCTTGGCACCATGACAAGGTCAATATTTTTGAATGGATGAACTATTCCTGAACAAAGTGTCCAGTGTACTAAGAATAAACAGGCTTTTCATCAACCAAGCCTGTGTATTTTCTGGTTCTAATAACCTTTCCCAGAGTCAGTATCAGAGAGTGCAGAGCACCAGGTGCAGCAGCACCTCAACCAACTGCCCAGTCTAGTTCATGCCCCACCCCACCCCTGCCTCCCCTAAAAAAAAAGACTACACAGATCTCCAAGCCTCCATTCTCTCTTCTGAAGGCACTGTGATTACTCGTCTACCCTTGGGTTCTACACTTTGAACCCAAGGCGGCTCATTGTTTCCCTGGCCAGGGCCTTGTGGTAGGACAGCCAGAGGGGCAGCAGCCACAGGGGAGACCATTTGGTGGCCACCTAGGCAGTTGCAGCCACACTGACCTTTGCAAGGGTATTTTGGGGGATAATGGAAGCAACATGGAGTCCTCCACCGACAAATGGGTGGCAGCTGCGCTTCAAGTGCATCTGCAGGGATGTGAACTCCGGTCTCTGACATGGTAGGTGGGAATTCTACCACTGTTTACCACTGCCCACAGACAATATGTAAAGACATATGTGGGGCTGTTTTCCAGTGAAGCTTTATTTATGGGGGGAAAGGAGCCAGGAAAAAAGAAAAGAAAAGCAAAAGAGGAGATTGAGCAACTCAGAATCATGCTGAAAAGGGAAAACAGAAATTGGAAGGTATTTAAAGTAAGATTTGGGATGAAGACAGGTTTTGGTTTGGTTTTGCCTGTGCTTGTATGCTAGGGAAAAGAGTGTGGGAGAGAGGAAAAGTGTGAAGATGCTGGAGAGGCTGGACTTTGCCGGTGGATGTTTTTGAGTAGAGGCATGAGAAAAGCAGCCAGGCAAATGCTTCTTCGGCTCCACTGTGCAGAAGGAAGCATCACTTAGAGAGCTGGACCCTGCCCACCGTTTCAGATTCGGTATCTGGAGGCGAGCCTGAGGGTTTGCATTCCTAACAATCGCCCTGACAGTCCGGTTTCTGGACTGTGCGGATGGGCTTGGGAAATCCATTTTCTGTACCAGAAGGGAAGGCCGAGTGGACAGGCACTGATGAAAGTGGGTAGAAGGATGTGGTGATCGAAAGAGGTCAACATTCACAAGGGATGGGTGGATGGATTATAATAAGAGTTGTATGAGCCCCCAATAAAATGATTTTTTTTTAAAGAAAGAAAGAGGTCAACATTGTCAGCTGCCTATTCTATTATCTCTCACTTGGGAAGCAAGAACATCAGCCGAGAGTGAGGGTGGGGAGGAAGTGTTGAGGGTTTGAGGAGGAGGAGGAAGAAGAAAATGTGAAATGGCTTTATTAGTGAGAGGGGAACTTAGTGGTCTAGGAAAATGATATAAGAGGGTCAGACACACCCCCAGGATCCATTTGCAGTTGATGGCGATTAATTTAAACGAAGACCAGAGAGTGAGACTTGGCTGTGCAGGCATGCGATTGTAGGAGTTCACCTGAGTTGTGGTTTAAATGTTGGGCTGCTAACTACAGGGCCAGTGGTCCAAACCTGCCAATCATTTTGAGGGAGATAAATGAGGCTGACAGCTCTAGTAAATATTCAGTCTCAGAAACCCGATATAGGGTTGTTATGAGTCAGAATTGACTCAATAGCTGTGGGGGGAGGGGGAAGGGCGGGCAGGGGCAGGAGCTCCTGGGCGATCAGGTGATTAATTTGCATGTGGCTGCTAATCAAAGGGTGCATGTTCTAGCCCACCCAGAAGCACTCACAAGAAAAATCTGGTAATCTATCTGCAGAATTAGCTCCTAAAATCTCTAGGAAGCACAGAAAGGTCAAAATTTATGAGAAAGTCCCGTTTGGTGGTTTTTGCCAGGGCTGTAAAATGAAGGGCGGAAGGGTTAGAGAGAATTGACTGTGTGTGGTTGAAAACAGAAACCAAGCTCACTGCCACGGAGGATGCGAATGCAGGAGATGGATCTGTAAAAGGAGGAGGATTGTGTCAACTCGTTGCTAGTTGCGGCAGCAGTGGGGTGAACAAAAAGGCTGTAGGATCAGTGGATGGTGAACCCCAAATCAGTTGAAGAAGAGTTGGGGTTGAGGTAGTAGAAGGCTGAGCTGGATGGAGGAAATTATGATCGGAGAGTGAGGCATTTGAAACTGAGTTCCTGGAAGGAGCCCAATTGTTGGTCATGACAAGGGCAAGGTCGTGGCCGTGGAAGTGAGCGGCTAACCTTCGGTTAAGAACAAGCTGCCTGTAGGAGAGGAGGTCAAAGGACGGGGAGAACGAGTGTTGGAAACGTGGCATCTGCGGGGATGGAAATCACCAGGCATCATAACCAAGAACACTGAGAGCGGCTGTTCTCAAACTTGCTTTACAGAATCGGGGACTCTGTGGAGGAGGAGAAATTCTGAAAGATAAATGCTGGGCCCTCAAGCAAAATTTCCCCATGGGTCACCTTCTAGTGCTAATTGCAAGACAAACAGAAAGCCAGCAGGGGCTGCATGGGGGGGCGGGGGGGGGTGTCGCCCGCTGCTGAGTCAGCAGAGAGGAGATGGCGCTAGCTGGCGGAGGTGCCACCGAACAGCCCAACTTCTCCAGCTGGGATCCCCAATTACTTTGAAGAATTAACGCTGAGAAACCTGAGAGGGTTCGTCAAACAAGAGACTGAATGGATGCTCACTAGGCTTCCCCACACACTCTCTTCCATTTCACATTCAGTTACCATGCCAGTGCAAGTGCAGACTTCGCCTTTGGACGTACGGATGGGACTGTCAAAGTGGCCTCAGTGGAGGAAGAGAGTGGAGTTCAAAACATGGACTCTCAGCCAAGAGGGGAGCATCCCCTGTCTACGCGCACCAGAGGGACTACGTTCCCAGGCAGGGCTGTACCCAGGGAGAGAAAAGAGCAGCTTCAATCCATTATTCAATGCAAAATGAACCTCTGCACTTCCTAGACCAGCGGTTCTCAACCTGTGGTCGCGACCCCTTGTGTGTGTGTGTGTGTGTGTGTGTGTGTGTGTGTGTGTGTGTGTGTGTGTGAAACAACCCTTCCACAGGAGTCACCCAATTCATAACAGTAGCAAAACTACAGTGATGAAGTAGCAACAAAAATAATTGTTGGTGGGGGGGTCACCGCAACATGAGGAATTGTATTAAAGGGTCGAGGCATTAGGAAGGTTGAGACCCAGTGCCCTAGACTAAGGAGCCCTGGTAGTGTAGTGGGTTATGTGTTGGGCTGCTAACAAGGTCAGCAGTTTGAAACTACCAGCCACTTCGAGGGAGAAGTGGAGGAGAAAGAGGAGGCTTTCTACTCCCCCAAACAGGTGCAATCTTGGAAACCACAGAGGTGATGCTCCCTGTCCTGTAGGGTCACTGAGTGCAGGACACGCTAACTTGCCACAGTGCACTGCCATTCCCAAGGTCCTCGTGGTGGTGTGCGCTGCCGCTACAGCCAGTTGCTGCTGAGTGGATTTCAACTCGTGGAGACCCACCCCATGGAGGTTGCACTAGACCCCTTCTCATGGAACTCAGAGTGGACTTGAACCTCCAACCTTTTAACAAGCAGCCGGGCATTTGCACTACCATAAGATCAGCAGTTTGAAACCACCCATGGATCCTTGGGAGTCATATGAGGCTTTATATTCCTGTAAAGAGATCCACCCTCGGACACCCACAGGGGCAGCTCTACTCTGGGCTGTACTGTGGGCTGGGATCCAGTCAAGGGCAGTGAATTTGGTTGAGTTTGAGGAGTTACTTATTATATGACAACTAAACTGAATTCTACTAGATTGTGCAGCTTCTATGGAGCGTTGGTGGTTGAGGTAGTTAATTTATTGTGCCAAACTGGGCGATAAACACATGTGGGATTAATTGAAGGGCAGAGAGATAAATGGCTTGGTGAGCCTTGCCTTTCTTGTCTCTTGTTCTTTGATCATTGGACCAGTGTGCGGCTGCCTTGCTTGTTCTGTGCCTCAATTTGCAAGCTACACTACCTGTGGGACACCTAACCCGTGGACTGTGTTGCTGTAATTTGAGGTTCCTTCAAGACCTGCTTTCCACGCTATTGGAATTTATATCTCTTGAGCTGGGGACTGTCAGACCCTGTCATCCGGCTGACTATTGGTGACCTGCCTTGCTGTTTGCTGCCTGTGTCCGATAGCCTGAGTTGCTCTACAGAGGACTACCTGGCGGCCCTCAAGACTTGAAGGATTGCCAGTGTCTCACAACTGTCTCACGGGAGTGAGTTGCACTGAGCCATTTGTACTGCTTTATAATTTAATTAACTGTTTATTTCTTATGTTATATATTTATCTATATAAAATTATTAGCATTCAGGTTTTGTTTCTCTAGAGAACCCTGTCTAACACAGTGGTATAGTGGGTTATGTGTTGGGCTGTTAACCACAGGGTCAGCAGTTCAAATCTACCAGCTGCGCTGAGGGAGAAAGATGAGGTTTCCTGCTCTCATTGGGATCAAAACTCACTACCATTGAGTCAGTGACAACTCACAGCAACACTACAGGACAGAGTAGAACTGCTCCTGTGAGTTTCTGAGACAGTAACTCTTTTATTTTTTTAAGCAGGTCGGGCTTAGAACATTTATTAAAACAATGTTATGAGTTAATAAAAACAGTAAAGAACCAAAGATTAAAATGCAAGCTATGTAAATTCTCAAATAAAATCCAAAAGTGTCTAATGTATTCACTTGTTAGCTAACTAATAGCCCAAGAAAGACAAGACACCCAATATAATAGAGTACTGCAAAACAATTCACAATTTCCAGTTATCAAAATTATGGACTTCACATTTTGTATCCTTTTCTCAATGAAGAAAATATTTTCCTTGAATGTTATAGAAAACAGATAGAAACATGCATTATAAACGTGCAACAATGGCTGTAAATACGTTATCTTACATGTTTCTCATAGGCAATTGGTTGGTTATGGTACATACATAGTATCAAACCACTAAGATAATAAAAGACAGACAAAAATACATGTCATCTGTATAGTAACATACAAGTGACACTCTTATCTACCCACTCTAAAAAACCCTAATACTGCCAGAAAAGACGTGGCTGTATTTCTTCATGGGAGTAGAAAGCCTCATCCTTCTCCCTTGGCGGGCAGGTTGTCTCAAACTGCTGGCCTTGCAGTTAGTAGCCCAATGCAACCGCTATGCCACCTCTCTCAGAAGCCAGAAAGGCAGTGAGTTTTACTCTGTCCTATGGGATTGCTAGCCGTCAGAATTGACTCGATGCAGTGGGTTGGGTTTGGTGGGAACAGCTTCTTCCTTTCTCCACTGGGTCAGAAGTACCTCTGGAGCAGAAAGAAGGCCACACTCCACGCTGTCCTCCCCGAGGACCGCAGGTCTGGAATGCAAACACAAACCCTGGCCCCTCCATCTATGCAAATCATTGCCTTGTAGGGAAGGGATGGGCAGATAGGAATCCCATCTGTCATTCCCACATTTCTGCATGGCATCGAGTGGGTTACATGTTGGGCTGCTAACTGCAAGGTCAGCAGTTCCAAACCACAAGCTGCTCCTCTAGAGAAAGGTGAGGCTTTCTACTCCTGCAAATAGTGACAGTCACAGAAACCCACAGGTGCAGTTCTACCCTGTCCTATGGAGTTACTTGATGGCCTGTTGAAGTAATAGATTAAGGTTGGCAGTTCAAAGCCACTAAGCCCCTCCTGGGAAAAAGTTCTACTCTGTTGTGCAGGGTAACTATGATTGGAAATGACTCAAGGCAATGGGTTTTAGTATTTTTACATAAGGTTAGAACTGGACCAATAATGATAGTAGCAATACCAGGAGGGGAAGGAGGAAGTGGGATCACAATGATCTACATATAGCCCTCTCCCAGGGGGACAGACAGCAGAGAGGTGGGTGAAGGGAGTCATCGGTCATTGTAAGACATGAAAAAATAATAATTTATAGATTATCAAGGGTTCGTGAGGAAGGGAGGGTGAAGGGAGGAGAAAAAATAAGGAGCTGATACCAAGGGCTCGAGTATAAAGAAAATGTTTTGAAAATAATGATTGGAACAAATGTACAAATGTGCTTGACACAGTGGAAGGATGTATGGATTGGGATAAGAGCTATACGAGCCCCCAATAAAATGATTTTTTTTTTTTTAAAAAGGCTAGAACTGGCGAGGGAGAGAGAGCGGGAAGGAGCCACATTCAAAGGTGATTACGTTTATCACTGGGTAACGGGATTCTAAATGACGCTTCCTTATTATTGTCTCCCCACCCCTCCCCACTTTCTAAAAGGAGTATGTGTTTGCTCTATACAGGGTCACCAAGAGTCAGAGTCTCCTCGGTGACAGTTAACAATAGCAACACCTCTACAGCTCACCACCCGTCTATAGCTTGTTGCACTGGGATGGCTTGCTTGTGGTTATGACGCTGGAAATATGCCACTGGTATTTCAAATACCAGCGGGGTCTCTCATCGTGGCACAGGTTTCAGCCAAGCTTCCAGGCTAAGGCAGACTAAGAATCGGATCCTGGCAATCTACTTCTGAAATGAGCCAATGAAAAGCCGTATGCATCAGAACAAAGTACCCTCCCACATAGTGCTGGAAGAGAGGCCTCCCAGGTTGGCTGGAAGGCAAGCGTGGATTAGAACATGCAGATGACCATGAGGATGATGCCGGACTGGGCAGGCTTTTGCTCTGGTGCAGCAGGTACATGCGTCACGGCTGACTCCTGGGCACTAACCACCACCTCTGCCTCTGCAGTAGGAACAACAGACATTGTAAGCACTCCATAAGCCTTCGTTATCTTTGGCTCTGTCCAACCTTCTGACCTACAGTCGGGACTCAACACTGGGTCACCGACGAACTATATCACTTGAGATAGGTCACCTATCTACCTATCTACATCATTCGATCTATATACCTAATTAGAACATGAGAGGAGGCAATTCCTGAAGCCCTTCCAGTGCAGATTAATCTGATTCGACAAACACCTGGAAAGAAGCCAGTGCGTAGCGCTGGAGGCAAAGGGAGTTGAACGAGTGACCTGGGAACCCTGGCAACTTCACCAGCAGGTGAAGGGCTCACAAACCAGGATGACTGGCATCCGAGGATGGAGTTCCTCTGCTCCAGGGGTCTGCAGCCCACTAGCCCAGCTTCTCACTGAGCCCAGTGGGAAGGAGAAAGAAGACAGAATTTGTTACCCCTACCAACACCACCGCTGCCATGCCACAGCACACCAGTACAACGTAACCTGGCTGCCTGTGAAGACGTTTGGCTATGGAAGAGAATAGCTTCTTTAAAAAAAGATGAACCCGTTTCTAGCTTCGCTAGCACCTTTCTCTCTTCTCTTTGAAGGATCTTTTCACACCTACACCAATCCCCAAGAAACTTTTTAGATATTTGGCCTAGGTATTACAGATTAAATTGTACCCACCTCTGGAAAAAAAATGTTATGCAATCTTAACCCTTGTACCTGTAGAGACAATTCTGTTTGGGAAAAGGCCTTCTTTATGATACAAATTAATGAGGTGTATAGAACCAAGGTTAGGTATCAATTTGGCTAAGCCATGATCTTCAATGCTCTGGCAGTTATGTACTGATGTGATTTGGCAGTTATGTAATGATGCAATTGTCTTCCAGTTTGTAATCTCATGTAGTTATCCTCCATTGTGTAATAGATGATGAATCCTAGCTTCTATGCATAATGGTCTCATTTAGGAATGAGTTGTCTATGTGTTAATGGACCAAATTAGGATGGGCTGTACCTTAAGTTACTCTCTTACTATTTCAGTCTCCACCCTTCCATGCTTGCACCACCTTGCTCACGTAAAAGGCGTTTCCTTAAGGGTATGGTCCACAGCCAATAGGTGTGATTACCCTGGCAATGTTCTCTCTCTTGCTCCGGATCCATCTGGTTCATCAGACTCTGACTGCTTTGCTCATGTAATGGTAGTTTCCTTAAGGGTATGATCCGCATACAACATGCATAAATACGTCGGCAAAATTCTCTTGCTTCCTCTGGATCCTGCATCTAGCTCATCTTCCTCTGGCCTACAGGGCTTGGAACTTGACCCAGCAGCCTACCATCTATTCTGATTAATCAGCTTCTGTAGCCTTGCAAGTCAGGAGCCTGGTATATACCTTGTGTATTTGGGTTGGCCATGAATCAGGAGAAACCTCCATGCTGACACCTGACTCATGTGGGAGGCCTGAGGGGAGGAGGAGTGAGTGATGTTAGACCCAATAGAGCCATACTAAGGTTTGGAAAAGTTAAACATTTGGCACATCTTTAACTTCTGGCTCCCAGATACCTGCTCTGTGTTGATCCTTCTTAAAAAATGATTCATTTACTCAATACAGGGAAGACAAACACAATGTGAGGATCATCTACAAGCCCAGGATTACCTTCAGGAAAGGAATGGACAAGGGCCAAGTCTTTGGTCTAGACTCTACCGGGGTCCTCAAACTTTTTAAACGGGCCAGTTCACTGTCCCTCAAACCCACTGGAGGACCGGACTATAGTTTAAAAAAAAAAAAAACTATGAACAAATTCCTATGCACACTGCACATATCTTATTTTGAATTAAAAAACAAAACGGGGCAAAAACACCCGGAGGCCTGGGTAAATATCCTCGGCGGGCCACATGTGGCCCGTGGGCCAGTTTGAGGACCCCTGCTTCTAGACTGTTAGCCTCAAAACTCTGAGAATAAATTTCTGTTCTTTGAAGCCACCCATGTTTGGTATTTCTGTCACAACAGTGCCAGCACCTGAAGATACTTGATCAGACATAACAGTGGTTGTCTCTATAAACATTCCCATGTGGCTTCACCATAGGAGAATGAACAGCCTAAAACAACAACAAAACCCTTTACATCACTGAATAAGAGAGAACTTTGAATTGCTGGCAGCTGGAGGCCAAGGTGGAAGAATCCAACATAGTGCTTAAGAAGCTAAATTGGGAGTATTTGCATGCGTGGTTTTACTTGGGCTTAAAAAAGCAAGTAGCAGTCAGCTGCCCGATGTTGGAGGACTTCGACATGTAGCTCCTGGGTGTGGTAGCAGCGATGCTTTTGCAGGTGACCACACGTCAAAGGGAAATGATGACTTGCTTTCCTCAACTGGCTTCTAGGAAGGGAGCCTGGCGGTTTTTGTGTTTCACTCTCAGTTAGGAAGTTAAATTTAGGAGACCAAAAAGGATCTCACTTGGAGAAGATCGGCTGCAGGGCTGGTAAGTGAAGGAAGAATTTCTGAAATCCTGGCCTCCTAAGAACTCAGTTCCCTTTAACAAGGCCCTTTGACTTATTAGTGATCAACCTGTTCTCTGCTGGCTGTTTCAGTTGGAAATCGTTTTCAATTTCCAGCAACAGAGAACCGACAAACAATCCAACAAACAAAACCCAATTCACTGCCATCTCATCAAATTCCGATTCACAGTGACCTTATAGGACAGAGTAGAATTGCCCCATCGGGCTTCCAAGGGTGTACCTCTTTGAGGAAGCAGACTGCATGTCTTTCTCCCGCCAATCTTTCAATTAGCAGAGGACGACCGATGGACTGCTGCATCTCTCGGCTCCTTCAGAGAACTGACAGCCATGCTGTAACGCCTAAACGTTTATTTTCCTCATTCACAAGAAATCCCACATTGCCCAGTCCCTCAAGAATTTCAGGGCTGTGTCTGTGAATTATGATGATGATTATGTTTAGTCCTTTCTTCCGGGCCCCAATGTAGCTACTGCAGCTGCAGCCATCATAGGGGCATGGCAAATAGAAGGATGGCAGGGCGGACGTTCCACCCAACAACTACTGCTTCCATGTTGGTTTCCCCCAATGGAGACAGGGAAATGCAGTCTTTGCCCTGGTTACACCCATCTAGAAGAAAGCTGGGCTCTGTCACTAATAGAGAAGGGGAGGGTGGGTGTGAATATGAGGTAGGAGACCAGTTTTTTCTACCATGGGACTTTCTAGAGAGATGTGTTTGGATGAAACATCACCTTCTGGACTGGTATTGTGGGAAAACTTGTTGTGAAACAACCAGTATTTGGAGGGGCCTCGATTTACCCAGAAGGAGCCCTGCTGGCATAGTAGATGACCTTGGGCTGCTAGCCTCAAGGTCAACAATTCAAAAACTACCAACAAATCCACAGGAGAAAGAGACGACTTTTGAATCCTGCCAAGAGTTGCACTCTGAGAATCCCACAGGGGCTGTTCTACTCGGCTCCATAGGGTCCCTGTGAGTTGGCATCCACCAATGGCAGTGAGTAGTTTCCCTGTGATCCAGACCCCCAGGACCCTCCCACCCCACCCCCCCAGTGTCTGACTCGGGCCTCCATTCCAGGAGTGTCTCTAGCCCCCAAATGGACTCATTTAGACTGGCGTAAGGTTTACATGTTGGGTTCCTAAGGGCAATGTCAGCAAGGCTGTCTACTCCCATAAAGAGTTTTACCCTGTCCTATAGGATCACTGTGAGTTGGAATTGTCTTGGTGGCAATGAGTTTGAGATGCAAAGGGAGAATCGGGGGCCCCAGGAAATTCTGCAGAGAAGGGAGTCTTCCTTGCTCAGAGGCAGCGGGGCGGTGTGCACACAACAATCAAAGTGCACGCTGACAGAGCAGATGCTCAGTCACTGCTCCTGACAAAGCCCGGCTCCGTGCCGGGTCCTTAGCTTCTCCCAGCTCAGGGGAGAGAGACCGAACATGTCAATGGAGAAGTTGTGGTTTCATGGCCTTCAGGTCGAAGCCAACTCACAGCAAGCCACGTGTGGCCCAGTGGGACCGTGCCCCACAGGGGTTTCAATGGCTGGTTCTTTCTGTGTGTGTTTTGGGGGGAAGTAGATTATCAGGTCTTTCTTCCAAGGTGCTGCCAGGTAGATTCGTGCCTCTGACTTTTTGGTTAGCAGCCAGGTACATGAATACTTCCGGCTCTCCGTCCTTCTGTGTACAACAACGAAGTGGAACTTAATAAGAGCCACCACACACGGGGACAGGACAAAGCAGGTCAAAATGCGATCACCAAGAACCAAAATGCTACGTTTGCCTACAGAAAAACTCTTACACTAAAGTATTTGAGGACGCGCTAAAGACCGCCCAAAGAGATCCGCTCGATTCCAACTCCTTGTGATCCCACCCCGCCAACCCCACCCACTGCGATCAAGCCAGTTCTGGCTCAGAGAGGCCTTCTCTAGGGTTTCTGAGACTTAAATCTTTGTAGGGGCAAAAAGCCTCAATTTTCTCCCATGGAACAGTCGGGATTTGTCCCACTGGCCTGGCAGTTAGTGGCCTATACCTCAACCCACGGTGCCACCATGTCTCCTGGGCTGAAGAAGAAGTCGTTTGTGCTAGCCTCTCTCTTTAAGCTTCTGTCAGATTGGGGAGCGGACAGGGCTAGCCGGACAACAAGAGGAGAGAAGTGGGGAGAGCAGAGTGGGGAGGGATCAGAGTGGCTGTTTGTTGGTGTTTCTCCTTTCCCCTTAAGCCGACACATGTCCAACTGTCCGCTGTGCTCCCAGCAGTCACCATATGCTCACAGAGGCTCACGTCACCGTAAACGCCAGGGTGAGGTGCTGTGCGATAGAGCACCTTGGTTCGTTTTCCGGCACCCCAGTCAGAGCGCATGGCCTAAGGAACGACCCACCTCCCTCCACAGGCCATCAAGGTCATGGCCGCACGACGCGAACGGTGGCGAGGGTAGCACAGTCTTCCCTCGCAGGTTTATTCTTGTGGGAAGCTAGCAGAATTGCGGCCCGACTCAGCCAAGCTTCTGAAAGGTCGTGCAATTTTCAGCCCTTAACAAAACAAAACAAACCCCCAACTCACTGCCTTCAAGTTAGTTCCAACTCATAGCAACCTGACAGCACCGAGCAGAACTGCCCCTGTGGGTCCCCACGGCGACGTTTTATAGAAACAGAAAAGCTCACTTTGCTCCCAGGGAACAGCTGGTGGCTTCAAACCTCTGACTGTGCAGTTAGCAGCCCGACATAGAACCCGCTACACTACCAGAACCATTAGAATTTCACTTTTCCAATGAATTCTTAAAACATTTCGTCTTCTTAATTGTCCCGTCGCATAATGCAGACAATCATCGTGGTGCACCTGTGACCCTTCGGTTATTAGAAGGAGTTGTGAGGTTATTACAACTCCATCCTGCCTTCATTGTGCATTTGAATCATGAGAAGCTGATATGGGATGAGCGGGAGGAAGTGAGACTAATGGCTCTGTGAACTTGGGGTTGTTTGCGTTCAAAGCCTGGCTCTTCTACTCAGCTGCATGTGAACTTGGACGTGTTATTTAGCCAGGCCCTGCCTCACTTGGCCAGCTGTAAAATGGAGCTCATTTCCAGGATGGAGCAAATGCTCAGGCT
>NW_022107431.1:39105881-39110922 GCF_000313985.2 Echinops telfairi | reverse complement strand
GATGGGCCAGCATGCTCTCGGGAGGCCTGCCAATGTCTGCCCTCGGAGGTGCTGCCAGCTACACACAGAGAGCCAGATCCGCTCCAAATAATGAGATTGTCTCCCAAAGCACAAAGTTGCGCTGAGCACCTGCTCACCCTCGCAGGGTGATGAGGCCAGAGGAGAATGGGTAATTGAAGATCACAGGCAGTGAAACAAAAGAGGAGGAGGAGGAGGAGAAGGAGGAGATGAATCAACAGCCCTTAGCCCTACCTCCCTGGCCTTTCCTGGGAGATCAATGCAGAACTCACCACGTCTGTCTCTGGATTGGAAAGCAGTGGCCGGGCCCAAAGGACCGCAGAGAGGACAGGCAAAGGGACCTGGAAAAGCAGCCCCAGACCCTGGCACCGGTGTAGGGCTAAATAACAGAGTGACAAGTCAAAAAATTCAAGATGGCATTAAATGGATTTAAACAAACATGAAGATCATCTCCTTTCTGTTTAAGCAAGCTTGAAATGGGTTTATATCCCTTTACCCCCCTAGTATTCCTAACAGATCTGTGTGAAATGCAACCTGGACCATCTGCACCAGCTAAGCAACCTGGTTACCCTCTCAGAGGAGCTGCAAGGTGTCTTCAGGGCCCCCCACCCTGCCCCCAGAAATGTGTCTACTAAGAACCCAGCTGGTCTAGTTGTATGCACTATGAGGTGCCCGTTTCCCCCACCTTCAGCTTTGTTGGGAACTGGGCCATCCCCACGTTCCTCGCAGAACTCACGGAAGACTGCAAAGACAGAGACGTTATGAAAGGAAATTCCCAGAATCACATCCTAGTCTTCCGTTGGTCTTCCATCATACCACTAGCTGTTGACATACTGTGTACAGAAGGCACCTCGCTGGGTACCTGGCCAGCTCACATCAATAGGGATGGATAAAGGATGGTCACATCTGTCCTGTATCACACCTACTCACTGATAGGGCTCACTGGGCAATGAGCACCCTCAGCCCAGACCTAGCCAGTCTGGATTACGAACCCATACAAAGGTCTGGGGAGTGAGTCCCTGGGTGATGAAAACAATTCACATGCTCAGCTGCTAACCCAAAAGTTGGAGGTTGGGTCCACCCAGAGGTCCGTGGAAGCAAAATCTTGCCATCTACACACCCCGCCCTCCCCCTCCAATGGCCATTGAGAGCCCAATGGGACACAGTTCTAGTCTGATACACACAGGAGATTGCCATCCGTTGGAATCATGTCGACACCAACTGGCTTAGTTTTGGTTGTTCTAAGTGTAAAAGAACATGTAACCATAGGCGTGTTCACACGTGTGCCTGAGAGTCCGAGCGCTATGGGCAAAGAGAGGGAAGGATGAAACCGGAGAAGTAGAGAGGAGCCACAGAGAAGGGGCTGTGGTCCCAGCATTCCAGACCCCAGCTCTGGACTCCTGGCCACCCGTCTCACTTACTTCCCCTGAGATCATCCCTCCGGACTCACTCGGTAGGCTTCCAGTGCGCCACCCACCAACGTGGTGATTCACAGGTACCGAGCGCTTCCACCTGTTACCTTGCCTGGGTTTGGGAAAGTGGTGTCCTCCGCCACATTTTCTGGCCAGAGGAACCCAGGTGATGACTGCTGTGGGTGTCCCAGGTGATGGGGATGGTCGTGTGGGGGATGGTGGGGACGGCCATGTGGGGGGCAGGTCTCTGACCCTGACCCAGCATTGCCTCCATGGCACCAAGCCATCTGGAAACTAGAGGCGTGCTCCTGGGGGAAAGGCCTCTGCCCAGTGTCAGATGAAAAGGGGAGCTGGAGGTCTGAACCTTCAAGAGCCTCCGGAGGCAGAGCTGGCCATGGCTCTGACCCTGCGAACAAAGTTCAGAGATGGTGGAACCAGGCGTGGACTTGTGATAGACAATCCTTGAAGAAAGTATGTGAATCCCATGAGCGTACGATGCCGTTTCACTGTGTCTGGCGTTCTGTCTTCCTCTGAGACATCTGTCAATGACGGGTGAACCGGTTACGTGTCTCCTTCCTAGTCTAGTCATGTCTTCATTCTGGTGTTTTCTGGTCAAAGCCGATGAGCTGAAAGGCGGGCACTCTCTCCTGCAGGCATGGGTAGGCATGCACATGGGCACATGTGTGTGCGTGCACACACACTGTCCTAAATGTATTGCTCGGGGACATAACTCTTTCATGAGAGGATGGAAAATCCATCTCCTCTCCAGTCTTGGCTTCCCCCCCACTGTGCGCTCGGGTTCCCAACGGCTTTCCATTCTCCTACCTAATGAGCGTGGGGGAGCTAGGTGATTCAGCGCAGAATTCTCGTCTCCCACAGCTGGGTTTGAGAGCTCGGTTTGACTCTACGCCCAGCATCTATCAGTCAGTGGAGGTTTGTCTGTAGCTCGGATGCTAAGCATATTTCAGTGGAGCTTCCGGACGAAGCAAGACAAGGAAGCAAAGCCCGGTGGTCTGGTTCTGAAAAACCGGACCGTGAAAGCCCAACGGTTGCAGCATGTGGGTCCACGGGTGACGCGGGCCCAGGCAGCATTCCTGTGCTGTGCTGTGCGGCAGCCGTCATGGTTCGAGGCCGAAGGGACGGCTGCTGACAACAACATGAACCGGCCGCGGCCAGAATTCGAGGGTAAGCCGTTGACGCAGTAGCAGGTGGATTTCTGTTTGTCTCAGTGACACACAGGGAACACTGGCCTTCTGGGGCTTGGCCTGTGTGCTAGCGCCCCTGCCTGGAAGGCCAGGGCGGGGTCCTCACCTGTCTGTCCACCACAACCAGACCAAACCAAACCCACTGCCAACACCAGTTGATGCTAACTCTTAGCGACCACCTGGGACAGGGTAGAACTGCTCCTGCAGGCCTCCAAGAATCCAACTCTCTACGGGTATAGAAAGCCTCGGTTTTCTCCTGAGTTGTGGACGGTGGTTTTGAACCGTTGACCTTGTGCTTAGCAGCCCAACTCATAAGCATCATGCCAGAGGGTTTCGCCACAGGCACTCAGGAAAGTCTGCAGAACAGCCTTGAAGCTCCCACTGCATCGGCTGATCCAGAGGCAAGCACTTACAGGGGTTCCAGCTGAAGGTCGGGGCTAAAGTGTTTCTTTTCCCTTCCCTAGGCTCTGGTGTTGGCCTGCTTTTACCTCTTAGTTCTCCTAACGGGTGTGAGGAAAGAAACGGAGAGCCTGGGCTGACTGGGGAGGGTCTTTCACCGGGGCCAGTGGAAGAAGGAGGAGCCCACAACCCCACCGCGCTGGACATCTCCCCCTCCCCCGCGCCAAGTGGCGTGAGTGCTCTGATGAGAAGCTTTGACAAGTCGAACTGAAGAGCCAACTCATGGTGACCCTCTGGGACAGGGTGCACTGGCCCTCTGAAGCAGCTTCTGAAGCTGTGATGGCTGACGGAGCAGAAAGCCCCGTCTTGCCCTGCAGAAAGAGCACGTGGTGGTTTCAGACTGCTGCCCGGCTGACTGCAGACAAGCTCGCAACCACGACAACGCCCCGGGGCCCTTACAGAGCAGAAGAGAGAGCACATTAGAGTGAGAAGTCATCCCGAAGAAGGAACGTTTCCACAAAGCACCCTGCGGCCGGAAAGGTAGTCTAGAAAGGGGATAGGTTGCTGGGCACCCACCACAGTCCTGCTGCTGAGTGGCCAGAGTGGGGAGGTTGATGGCCCGACAGGAAGGAGGCTGGCTGGAGCAGTGGCTGCCAACCAAAGCACTTGGCTATGAATCCAAAGGTCAGCAGTTTGAATCCACCACCTTCTCCAAGCGAGGCCGCCTTGGTGATCAGCATCCATAAAGACGAGACCCTAGAATCTGTGCTATGAGGTGGAATCAATAAGACACACCACTAGCCAATGAGGTGGCAGAAATGGTTTGCCCTCAACTGCTGGCCTAGAGGTTGAGAGTTCAAGCCCATCTGCTGCTACCCTAGAGCAGCGGTTCTCAACCTGTGGGTTGCGACCCCTTTGGGGGTCGAACAACTCTTTCACAGGGGTCGCCCGATTCATAGCAGTAGCAAAATGGCAGTGATGAAGTAGCAACGGAAATCATGTTATGGCTGGGGGGTCACCACCACATGAGGCACTGGATGGAAGGGTCTCGGCATGAGGAAGGTGGAGAACCGCTGCCCCAGAAGAAAAGGTGTGATCTGCTTCTGTTAAGATGGTCGTCAGCTCCATCCAGCTTCGTGCCTGCTGCCGGGTAGAACAGCTCGGTTGATTTCCAAGGCGTCGAGCTTTAGGAAGCAGATGCCGGGTTGTCTCCTCAGACGCCTTTGCGTGGGTATGAACCAACAACTTTTTGCGTGTGTAATGCCATCCGAGAAAACCCTGGGCTAGCTCTGCTCTGTAGCACACAGCTCAGAATGACTTCACCGGCATCGAGCAGTGACTACTGCATGCGAATCTTAGAATCAGGCATTCAAAGGTGGGCTTTCAGCTTCTGCTTTACCGTGCGATTTTCGACAGCGACTGAACTTCGGGCCGTGGCTTTACTCTCTTGAGTGTACGGATTGTGCTCACAGTGCGCCTCCTCTTCAAAGGGGGCGTGTCCATGAAAGCCTGCGGTGAGCTGTGAAATGATAAGCACCATTCCTTTTTATTGTCTCATCCGCTCTGTTTCAAAATGCTTACTGGCTGCCCCACCAACTTCTGCAATTCTCCTCTCCCCTCTCATTGCCACTCCCACCCCAAACAGCACTGTCAGCTTCTCAGTCCCTACAGCTGGGCGCTCCCTCAGCTGCTCTTCCTGGGCTGGTCCAGATCCACAAAGACCACTTTCCATGGAGCTCGGAATGAAGGCAGAGCGCTGGGTGGGGCCTTGGAGGGCTCTGACCCCAGCCCTCCAGTGAGAGAGGAGGAAGTGAAACCACAACTAGAGGACGTGACCTTCTTAATGCCAGAGTGAGTGAGTGTGTGTGTGCCAGTGTGTGTGTCAGGGTGTGAGTGAGTGAAAATGTATATGTGTATGTGAGTGAGTGTGAGTGTGTATGTCAGCGTGTGAGTGTGTGTGAGGTAATGTATGAGTGAAAGTGTGTGTGTGTGTGTGTGTGTGTGTGT
>NW_022107431.1:39100083-39105781 GCF_000313985.2 Echinops telfairi | reverse complement strand
TGCCACTCCCACCCCAAACAGCACTGTCAGCTTCTCAGTCCCTACAGCTGGGCGCTCCCTCAGCTGCTCTTCCTGGGCTGGTCCAGATCCACAAAGACCACTTTCCATGGAGCTCGGAATGAAGGCAGAGCGCTGGGTGGGGCCTTGGAGGGCTCTGACCCCAGCCCTCCAGTGAGAGAGGAGGAAGTGAAACCACAACTAGAGGACGTGACCTTCTTAATGCCAGAGTGAGTGAGTGTGTGTGTGCCAGTGTGTGTGTGCCAGTGTGTGTGTGTGCGCGCGCAAGTGTGTGTTTGTGTGTCAGGGTGTGAGTGAGTGAAAATGTGTATGTGTATGTGTATGTGAGTGAGTGTGAGTGTGTATGTCAGCGTGTGAGTGTGTGTGAGTTAATGTATGAGTGAAAGTGTGTGTGTGTGTGTGTGAGTGTGTGTGTGTGTGTGTGTGTGTGTGTGTGAGTGTGTGTGTGTGTGTGTGTGTGTGCAGTGAGTCCGTGTATGTGAATGTAGGAGTATGAGTGAGTGTATGGGAGTGTGTGGGAGTGAGTGAAAGTGTGTGTGTGTGAGTGATTGTGTTTGAGAATGAGTGAGAGAGTGTGTGAGTGTGAGTGAGAGAGTGAGTGTGAGTGAGTGAGTGTGTGTGAGTGTATGAGTAAGTGGGAGGGTGAGTGAGTGACTGTGTGAGTGTGTGTGAGAGTGAGTGTGTGTGTGAGTGAGTGTGTGAGAGTGTGTGTGAGTGAGAGAGTGAGTGAGTGGCAGACCCAGGAATGTGCTCTTTGGAATTCTTTTTCAGTAAATTCTCACTGTCCTCATCTTTCCTCTTACACACAAGAACAGAAAAGGGGGCTCAATTTTCTGGAGGCTGACTATTCGGCAGAGTGACGTATGCAGAAAAGTCGGGGAGCCCTTGCTGAGAGGACGGAAGCTCAGGGCTATAGGGCAAGATGGCAGAGCATTGAGGAAAGAGCGGCTGGAAAGGTCCCCAGTCCCCCGTCCTTCAGGATCAAGGTTGAGGTATTTCTGTTGAGGATTTGCTGAGAAGATGTCTCCTCCCTTTGAGAGGTAGTTCTTTTTTCCCCTTGTCACCCTTCTATTTTCACTCTTTAAAATGGTAATTCCAAAAGATCATTTGCAGGATGGGGGACCAGTGAGGGGAAGTGGAGTGAGTCACTGCAGAACACCTGAGTGGAGAAGAGCCAGCCACCTGAGACAGGAATGGCTATGTGCTCCGTTCGCCACAGGGTGTGCCAGTCGTCTGTGAGCCTCGGAGGAGCTTGCCCACTGGAATCAGCAACCTAAGCCCGAGGACCTAATGCATTTGGTTGGAAATTAAAAGAAAAGTTAGATAAAAAGATAAAGGTTAACCTTGGGACTAGGTAGCATCCAGGCTAAGCCCATGCATGACTAGAAAGGGAGTGTTGATTCATAGATGTTTCGTTTGTGAGACATGCCACCAGAAAAGTCATGTGCGTACGTAGGCTTCTGCGTGAATGTTTAAATGGTAAAGTGCTTTGCAACCCATAGCCATGTAGATGTCATCAGAAAGCAGTCCAAAGAACATTATTTGGATACAGTGATGTTGAAAATCAAGAAAGGTGTGCGTGAGCGTTGTAGTCTTTTACCGTGCTCATTCAATCCTAGGCTGAGCAAATAATCCAAGAAGCTGCAGTAGAGGAAGAAGAATACAGCACCAGGATTGGAGCAAGACTTGTTCACAACCTTCCAGAAAGTGTTCAAGAGCAAACATCCCACTGAGGACTCAGATGCACCAGACCCAAGCCATGCTTTTCCACTGCCTCATAATGCATGTGAAACCTTGGGACTAGGTAGCATCCAGGGGAGGCCCAGGCATGACTTTAGAAAGGGAGTGTTGATTTAGAGATGTTTCATTGGTGAGACATGCCACCAGAGAGTCATGGGTGTAGGATGCTGTGTGGATGTCCAAACAGCAAAATGTTGGACGACGAAGAAGGAGACTGCAGAGGAGGAATTGAATTAGGGCTTGGGGGAAGAGTGCCAAAGGTACCACGGGCTGCCAGCAGAACAAACAAATCCAGATGTGACTAAAACCCAGGTGCGCCTGTGACAGATCTATTTCAGTCCCCTCAGCCCCTTCCCCTGCCTCCCCTTGTCCATCACCAAGCCAGCTCCGGGCACTCACCTCTGTAAGGAGGCCGGAGGTCAGACTCCGGAGGTGTGCTTTCCACCCTGGAAGATCATGTAGCAGCCCTGTCTGCCCCTGCCTCAGTGCCTACCAAGCTCGAACCCAGGACCAGCTTCTCTGCCACTTCTCCATCTTCCCTCCTCTGGTTTCCTCCACCCCCAAGCCCTCTGGCTCAGCCACGCTCCTTGGCTGCTCTCCCTCAGGTTCCTGCTCTCAACTCACCAGGGGCAGTGCTTCCTCCCAGAAATGGAGAGGAGGGACCAGGACTGGGACCAGCACAGGGGCTGCCTGGATGGGCTTATAGTCTCTTTGAAGGACCTCTCTGCCCCTATCCTGGGGCTTGGATACCTTTCCAAGGCCCTGGGACTGCCCAGCCTTCCCCTGCCACTCCCTCGGGGGATCCCAGTAGGAAGGAGCACCTGGTTGTCACATAGGAGAGACTGAGACAAGAGCTTCCCAACCTCTTCCTTCACTCCACGGCGACACGCTCCACTTCTCCGAGTGGACTTCGTCAACGAGATCCTGAACATATGCACTCAGGCCCGAGCCTGGTATGTTCTAGCCCAGAACTATTTTGCACAACTTCGGTTGGAGGTTCCACAACTGCTCTGCCACCCCGAGAACTGAACCCTGCAAACCCGTTGGCGGCTTGTGGGCCTGCCCAGCCACATCGTTTTGGGGTTTCTACAAGCGTGACAAGGATGAGCTTTACCAGGCCTAGGGGGCCTGTTCTACCTTCTACCTGAATTCTAGGGGCCCTGTTTGTCACCAGCACCTAGATAAACTGATGCCTTCACACTCCCCTCCACCCACCCCCCCACACACACCTGTGAAGAAGCTGCTTGGGGAACCCTGGGGGGCCCTGGAGTTCTCAGGACCAGATCCCAACTTACACCCGTGTCCCAAGGCCTGAGGGGGAGCCAGGGCAGGGTGGCACTGAAGACTTCCTCACGCACAAGAAAAGGAGGGGGCATCCAGGCAGGCCGGGATTCCCGCCTGCTGCTGTGTGAAGCCACTGTGCAATTTAACTTGTCAATAATAAAGCTAAAGGGAGGATATGGAAAAGGCAGGCAGGCAGGCAGGAGGAAAGAAAACAACCAGAATGAGGCTTCCTAGAGGCGGGGATGGCGAGACTTCGCCTTACATACTTTGGACAAGTTGTCAGGAGGGAGCGGTTTCTTGAAAAGGACGCTCTGCATGGTAAAACAGAGGGTCGGTGAAAAATAAGAAGATCCTCAATCAGATGATTGACACCTGGCTGCAGTAAGAAGCTTAAAAAACAACAGCAGTTTCGAGGAGAGCGCAAGGCCAGGCTATGCCATGTTCTAGTGTGCATAGAGCCAGGGACTCTAACAAACAAAACAGAGTTGTACGTCTAGACCTAGGCTTTGATCTGGTGCCACCAAGGGAATAAATTGTTGCTATTTAGAAACTGACTTACAGTCTGGGCAAAGAAATTTGAACTAGCCTCCAAACCGAGGGGATGTGTGAAACAAAAAACATGGGCATGTGGGCGTAGGCTTACATTACAGGACCAGTGATGACTTTTGGCTTCGTTTGCGTTCCTTTCTGGAAGAGGGGTAGCAGTGTAGGGGACGCTCAGGGCTGGGTTCGTAGCAGACAATCCCAGCAGTGCTCTGCTGTGTATCTCCGAAGGTGCCCTGGTGGCACCGTGATTAAGTTCCCGGCTGTTAACCGAAAGGCTCGAGGTTCCAGAAACACTGTGTTTTCAAGGTGGCCAACCCAATGAAACGGAGTCATCACACGAGGTGCCTCACCTCCAAGGACACTGGCGCACGAGTCATACTGCTCCATCCGTGACTCTGCTGAAATTGTGACCTCATGCCTCCCAGTGGCTCTGCAGTGCCTCAAATCTGTGACGAGGTGATGCCGGGGGCATTTTGAGATTGGGAAAGAAAGGCTCTTTCTGTCTCCCTTTCAAACTGCACACGGGTGTGTGAATCTGGAAGCCTACACTTCCCGGTACACATCAGCCACCTTAACGAGATGCATTCCGATGACTTACAGCAAGAGGGTACAATCTTGTGAGCCACATCAGAGCCCTTCCATTCTAACAAGACCTGAACCTGAGAGCCACTTGGTGTCTCCAAGTTACTGCCCCCAGCCGTTTACCTACATTAAAATAAACTGAACATGCACACTCTGTTTTCACCTCTTCCAAGTGTCCCATAAACCGGCCCCGGCGAGGCCACATAAGAAGGTATGGGCATGAAGAGAACGTCCCACCATCCTCCGTCTCCCTCACGCGTGTGTTCGCGAGGCCGACTCACCAAGTGCACGAGTCTTCTGATGAGGCTCCAATAGAAAGTAGGGGCAGCCAACTTCTCCATTAACTTGCATCACTTTTCCATGTTTAGATCAACCCATCGTCCTTGAGTCGATGCCAACTCATGACGGCCCCGCAGGACGAGTGGAAGTGCCGTGCCCCAACAGAACTCACCGCCGTCAGGGCAGTCAATACTAACTCCGAGTGACCCTCGATGGCAGGGCAGAACTGCCTCTGAGTTTCCAAGACTGGAACTCTTTCACAGGACTAGAAAGCCCTGTCTGTCTCCCTCAGAGAGGCTAGTGGTTTTGAACTGCCAACCTTGAGGATCGCAGCCCAAGGAGCAACCACTACGCCACCAGGGCTCCTTCTGGGGGCGAAACTGGCCTCTAATTTCTAAATCATAAAAAGCTTACACTCCTATTAAACTGGGTATCCTCCCCCCTGACCATTCTATATCCCTCTCACAATGCACTGGGGTCATTAACCCATTAGGCCTTTCAAGGAATTGCAATAGAAATTCTTTTCATGGCTCACGTCCTCTTTGAAGACTGAAGAGATGCACAATACACCCCCTTTCCTTGGAAAATTAGCTGGGGCTATTTTATGAATTGAAACTCTTTTAAAATTAAATTATTTTGATTGAAGGAAGCCAGAGCACACAGTCGCTCTCCATGCTTCCTGCCCCCTGGTAGGAGAACAGACATTTCCAGAGGACGGCCGAGCCAAAGTCTGACAATCCCGTCTTCAGACATGTTTCCCAACCTGCCTTCCAGCGGTGTGTGGAGAAACATGCCTTTCATGCTAAGTGGAAACATGCCCAACGCCAAGTGTCATGCTCCCCTCGGCTCCAAAATTAGAAACTGTTTGGAGGGGGAGCGGGAGGCAGGTGACAAGTGGCGTGGAGTTGCCCAGCAGCTCAAACTGGATGGGAGGGCATGGCTTTGCTAATGTGTGTGCTCTTTCTTTTCTCATGGAACCCAGGGACTTTTATAAGAAGCGTGAAAAGGAGAGTGTGAGGAAAGAGAGCCCTGGGTTTTCAGGTGTTTGTTTTTTTTAATTAATCATTTTATTGGACCTGGGTTTACAGTTTGTATTAATGTAGGACGCCTCTATTCCCCTGCCTCTTCTACCACATAAATCTGTTTGTCCTCTGCTTTGTCTATTTTCATTTCTAAAAGCAAAGCAGAAAGCATAATGATAGATGGATGGGCAGATGAATGGAAGAAAGGATGGATGGATGGATGGATG
>NW_022107431.1:39086248-39099983 GCF_000313985.2 Echinops telfairi | reverse complement strand
ATGGATGGATGGATGGATGGATGGATGGATGGATGGATAGATGAGAGATAGGTAGATAAAGAATATGTTTGGGTTTTGTTTTTAAACTTTGGGAAAGTTCCGAAAACTAACAGTTCTACCTCTAAACTTCTTCTGCAAATCCATCTTCCTGTCTAGGTCTCCCGTCCCCAGGCATTGGGGCATCCTGAGCGTGATGTGTTCCTGAGAAAATCCATCGGGATGAACATGGCTGCCAGAGCCACAGAGATGGGGTGGGAGGGAGGAGAGAGCTGGTGGCCAGGCTGGCGTCCCAGTCTCTTTCAGGCTAGGATGCAGCTTCTCCCTTACCTTTGGCCATGCCAGAGTATGAAGGAAGTGGAGAAAATAATTTCCTGCCTTTGCCTTCCTCCCCAGTAACTGAGCCCTTCTGTCCGCCAAATAAGGGCAGGCTTTGCCAGAAGCACCCCGTGCCTGGACCATTGGTCGACTTCTTCCTTGGGTCAGTCTCAGGTCGTTTCACCTAAGTGGCTCTTCGCGTCATGTCTACGGGGGCTCCATTGACTCTATTGGGTGCAGGGGCTGGGCTTTCAGTCATGCTTCAGGGCCTGATGACTATATATTCGGGGTTCAGGAAACATGTGAAGGAGCAACTTTACTTCAGGGCACAGTTCCTGACCTCTGCTCTGTGCAAGACCCGAGCCAGTACTGGGCGTGGGCACACACGCGCACTGTCCTCAGTGGCCCGGGCACCTGGTGTGTGCAAGGTCCTACAACGGGTGAGGACTAGGAAAGGCAGGTACCCTGTGCAGGGCCGAAAGCAGGGCAGAGCTCTCTGAGAGGTGCAGACACAGGTGCAGCCTGCTTGGGACTCTGACCAACTGCTTGGCACGTCGTACTAAATGCTTCTTGGTTAATTTGCATGTCTTAAATCCAAGAAATACTCATTTCTGAGTGCTATTCTGCACTTCCAGCCTCCATCTGTCTAAGCTATATTAGGCAAGACCCTTCTCCCCCCAGGGAGCGCTGGGGCATAGTGGTTACTCATTGGGCTGCAATCTGCAAGGCCCTCAGTTCGGAACCACCACCCAGCCTCTCCTTGGGAGAAAGGAGGCTTTCTACTCCCATAAAGAGTGACAGTCTTAGAAATTCGAAGGGGCACTTCTACCTTATGGCACAGTGACCTACAAGGTAAGGTCACGATGAGTCAGCATCAGCTTGATGGCCGTGAGTTTGGTTTTTTGAGTTTTTCTCTCTCCAGTCTTAGCAGGGGCTTGGATTGGGATCCAAGGAATGTTCGTTCCCCTTGTCCACATGGAGATTCTGTGGCAGCTGGATGATTTCCCTCAGCACCTGGGGGGAGGGAGTGTGTGTGGTGGGGATGGGGGTGATATGAAGGGGTTTCGAAACATTTGGTGGGGGACCTCCATTACCTTTTCATTCCATTTTCCCACAAACTTTCTGAAACCCCCTCATTGGAGCCCACAGACTTGGAATTTCTACCCAGAGAAAGAAGGCTCTTACTTAGCGGCTCAACGCTGTATGCTACAAGGTTAGTACTTGTAGTAAACCGAAGATGAATCTCAAGTGGATCATGGGCTTTCTCCAAGAAAACCCAATTGCTACTGCTTGTCAGGAGAGCGCAGGACTCTGGGGGTGGGAGGACCAGCTGACCAGCCTGAGAAGGATCGTGATGAGAGAGAAGGCCACTATCCCTCTCCTTCAGTCATTTTAAAAGAGACCAATAGACTTCTATTCTTGACTAGCTGAAGGTGGTGGTGAAGAAAGACCAGAGTGATTGATAGCTACCAGAGGAGCCTGGGAAATCATGGAGAGAGCCTCTGCTGGCTGCTCTGTTCTCTACAGTGGAGGTGATGTTGCCAAGGGGCAGAGCTAGAATTGGAGCCTTGCTGCAGAAGTCTCTCCGCTATCCTTGTCTCATCCCTGTGACGTTAAAATGTGTGTAGATAAACACCTTTGATTCTTTGGAGTCATAAATCAGCAGGGGGCTGAGGAGGGGTGTCCAATAGTAGCTCTAGTGGACCCCTTGGGTCTAGAGCCATGCACCCCCCCACACACACACACACATACCACCACCCATGTCTGTGTCTATGTTGATGGCTGATTGCATCCAGGGGAAGGGTGCTCCAGAGGAAACTCTTGTGTCTGGTATGGGGAGAAGGGGAGATAGGGGTAAGGTTAGGAAGGTTCTCTGGCTTGACTTCAGATACTTGGCCAGAGTGGCTCCGAGGTGGCAAGCTTTTGAGGAAGTAGAAAGCTATGGACATCTATTTTGGCTCATCCACACGTGATTCACATGAACAGAGAGGCACAGGTTCCCAGGAACTTAGTGGGTCTTCTAAGTCTACCCACATGCTCAGAGAACCTCATAATCCCTCTCCTTCCCCTACTTTGCCTTCCCCCATCCCCACTTGATGTCCACTATCAACTCCAGGGCCCATCATCCTTATCAGGGTGTCCAATCCTCCTATGACATTCCTTGGAGCTGCCAGGTATAGCCAGGCTCCAAAGCCTCTGTTCCTGCCCTGCTCTTTCTCTCCACCGACTCCTCTCTGTCCAACCCAATCCACCCTGCAGGCTTCCTTTGTCCCCAATCTTCCAGATAGAAGTAAGCTTCTTAGTACTTTCAAAATGCTCGGATGTTTGCGTTCACTTTAAGATGATACCTATTCACGCCTCCTTAGGTGTGTCATGTGATGCCCGTCTCCACCAGTGGAGTATACTTCCCCCCTTGGAGGCAGGGATGTATCTTACTCTGCTGGTTATCTCCCTTTGTGGTTTTAGTTGCCATCGAAACACCTCTGACTCACGCCATGCCCGTCTTCATGCTCGCTGGCTGTTGGAATGCGTTGTTGATGCTATGGCGTAGCGCCTTCCGAACCAGGGCGCTCATTGCCCGGCTCAGACAATATTCTGTTGCGAGCCGCAGGCTCTCCCTGGGCAATTTTCACAAGCAGATCACCGGGTCTTTCTTTTCAGTCTGTCTTCCTCTGAAACCTGGTCGCCTTGGGCAGCTGGTCATGGCTTCCAGCACCATTGCAGCACACAGTCCCTGGCAGATGGGCAGTGATCTCTCACTCCACCACGTAACCCTAAGGGGTCCAGTCTACATGGCCAATATCGGGTTCAAGTGCTTGTGAGAGTAAATGATAATGGCACCGAGGTCACGTGCCTCAAGACTGACAAGAATCTGGGCTGAGAGGAGGCTGCTCCCTACAGCTCTTGGCTTATGATGACAAAGGAGGGGGCTTGGCCCTGTGTGCCTGGCAGGCCCTACTCAGCACAGCTTCAGGCTCAGGGCCCAAGATGGTATTAAAAAGACTTTTAAAAGCCAAGGAAAAGAAATTGTTAAAAAAGCCAAGGAGGTGATTGCAGGATATTCTTTGCATGTGGCCCTGAGCGAAAATCAGTTGGCAGCCAGTTACCATTGTTCACATTTCATGTAACCCTTCAGCCGCTGACAGTAATTTTGACTCGGACAGTCGGTCTCTCTTTCTCTGAAACCAAAGGGTTCTTTGCTCTTTACCGAACAATTTAGGCCTTGTTCTCTTTTTCATTTGGGATGCTAAAAATGCTCTTGGGAAACAGTCCTCCCATTCAGAAATTCCAAAAATATCCTTGAGCCTTTATTATCCTTCAAGGTTACAGGAATTTTCCTTGGAAACCATCGGAACTGGAGTTGAAGTTTTGCCTTTCGTGTATCCTCTTGCTTTTAAAATGAGTTTTGGTGACTTGAGGTCTCTGGACCGGGATTTACCTACTTATTTGGCTGGGTTTAGTCTCCCTAAACAAGCTTTGCCATTTACTGAAAGGTCATCCCAGGCCCTCCCTCTAAACTTCCTCGATGAAAACCCCAGGACGGGGTATTGCAGTGTGTCATTTATTACTTTCAGCATTGAACTTGTATCGACCCTGATAGACGAAGCCAGCTGAGCACTTAAAAACAAATAAATAAACATCTTTTGGCATCTTTATAAACAATCTGAATCAAACCTCGAAAGCCCTTCTATCTTCTGGTCCCAGCTTTGTAAATTAGAATCCTAAAGGTGCCACATTCTGGGCGCTCTGCTCGCCTCACACCGAGATGGTCCTTCGAAGACAGGAAATAGAGTGAGCGTCGCCAGGAGAAAGACAAGCATGAGCATCCAAGACCCCGGGGAAGAATGCTGTCGGCCTCACGTCTTGCCTGACATTTGGGGTGGAAAATGACAGTGCTGGCCTGGTCGCCTCTCCCATACGGCGTGTGTGTTGGCTCCAGCGCTACTTCTGTGTCCTGGCAATCTGTCCTGCCCAGGCGCAGCCCAAGCGGTGGAGGCCCAATTTGGAACAAACTCCTGCCAACAGGTTCCTGGGATACAAATGGGGCACCCAGGAGAGGGACTGCGTCACCACTTTTCCTGAGAATAAGTACCCTGTCTCACCTTTAAGGTGAGCCTTCAAGGGAAAGAGTTGAAGGACACCCCTAACTGAAAGATGCTTGGGGATGGGAAGACCATTTTCCTGACACTGCCTCTGTGCTGGTGGGAACTGGGTTTTCCCGAAAGTCTGTATGGTACATTCCAAATCCTGCACCTGGGGAGATCTTCCCAGGTGGGAATGGGGCTCTCTTTGTTGTGTCCACGAGGGTCGCGAGCGTGTATTTGAAGTGAGCTACTTTGGGGATATGAAAGAGCAGAGTAGGCCCAGAAGTGAGGAAGCACCACGAGGCCAGACGGGTGCCATACCTCAAGAAGGTCTCCCAGGAACTCCGGAAGAGAAGCTGAAAAGAGACCGGACCTTCCACTAAAGTTGAGAGAGAGAGAGATCCTTCTCTGGGGGCCCATCAGGAGAGACCAGTCCCTGGAGAGGGCCAGAGTGCATGGTAAAGTGAAGGGGCAGTGGAAAAGAGGGAGTTCCTCCACGCGGTGAATTGGCACAGGGGCTGCCAGCATGGCTTCCAACGTCACAAGGGTGATGCCACAGGCCGGGCAGTGTTCCGTTCTGTTGTGCAGAGGGTCAGAATTGATTGGATGGCACCTAACAACCACAATCACAACAAACTGTTAGGAAACAAATTTCTGTTTGTGAAGCCCATCCACTTGTGGTATTTCTGTTAGAGCAGCAGTAGATATCAAACACTAGATACCAAGACAAACCCACAGCCAAGAAGACACCTGTGTGGGTCCTGCAGGGACTCCACCTGCCTGTGTTTGGGGCGGAGCAGACCTGCGGGGCGTTCATGGATCTGGGAGCACAGGTTCTCAGGTCCCCTGGACTCTCTCTTTGGTAGGCGTGCATGCTCGGGCACTGGATTTGACCTCTCTGCACCTGTGAAATGAGGATGCTCCTAGCTGCTCAGCCTGCCTTAGGGTTGCTGTGAAGGAAACGTGAGCTGGTAGCCACAAAGATACGTCGGGGTGACCTATAAAATGTCATAAAATAAGAGGTGTGTGTGTGTGTGTGTGTGTGTGTGTGTGTGTGTGTGCGCATCATGAGTATTTGAGGATGTGTGTGCTAGGAGGCTGTGCTCTGAGAAGGTTCGCGTTGATGGAGACATTGACCTCCTAGTTGTTTTGTGAGGCCCATCACCCAGTTCTACTGCCACCCAGCCAGCATCACGCCTGACTTGGCTAAACCACCCTGCCTGAACATATCTCTGCTCCTTCCTCTGAGACACGAGACTCCACCTCTATCGGGGATACCCAGTGGGGTGAAGCTCGTTCACAAAGCTACTGTCTACTCAGAGTTTGCTCTGTGCCCGCTCTGAGGGTAGCCTTATGGCTAAGACGGCATTCCTGCCCCAGGAGCCATAGCTTGGCCCTCAGTACACACAGCCCCAGGGGGAGCAGTGTTTGCACACAGGGTCCTATGGTCCAGGGAATGATCTCAGCAGGCCAATGAGGAGACACCCGGATGCTTGCAGCAAGCATAGGGTGAGGTCACACATGGACACTTGGCTAACTTGCCCCTGAAGGACGTTTCTTATTTGGGACCAAAGGAACACTCAACAGTAAACAGTGTTTGATAAGGTGGTGGTGAATGATCCACCCACAATGTACCTGGGAGAAGTCAGGAGTGGCAGGAGGCCAACCTGCCCAGCTCAAAAAGACTGTAGTCTGTCTTTGACTCCTCCTTCCTCTCTTGCCTTGTCCTCGCTCCTTCTGGCTCCGGGGCAGGGTACAGAAGAGGGAGGAGAGGGAAAGATACACAATGATGGTAACCGCAGCTGCTGTCGTCTGCCACTGATGTTCTCCGAGTGCAGCTCAAACACTGGCTCTTTCTCTTATAAGCAGGGACCTTGGATCCCACCCTGGTCCTATGCTCTTTGATGCTGGGTCTTGGAATCATGCCCTCTCTGGTGGACTTTTATGACTCCCCTTCTGCTCTAGTGTCCACGGGAGGCCCATAGGGCCATCTAATGTCCAATCCTGGCCATGAGAGTCAGGTTGTTGGCTAGGGTCTCTCTAGAGGGCTCAGCTACCCTCCTACATGGCCCATGAGAAAAACCTTGTACATAGTCCCCCAGCTAGCTCTGGAAGAACAGGCCTTGCCCAAGAGCGCTCTGCTTCCCTAGATGGTGGCAGCCAGGACAGGTCTACAAAACCCCGCAGCTCAGTGAGCGTCTTCCAGGGAGGAAGACTTGAATCTCCGCTCCTGATAGATTCTCCTACCCTTGGAGTGGATAGGTTCCTCTGAAACTCTCCTTACTTCGTTCAAGGTAGGAAGATGCACCCTCTCCCCTCCCCGAATGCAAGGAAAAGAAAATAAATGTGCAGCACTTCAATGCCTTTCTTTCAAATAAGTCCTTCCAATCATCTTTCTCTTTATAACAGTGGCTTTGGGGCGACTCCTAAGCTCTGCGCAGCATCTCTCTTCAGAAGATTTGTTACTGCATTCCTTTCTTAGGACTCTCAGGACAAAATGCCACAAACCGGGTGACTTATAAGAACAGTGATGTATTGTCCCACAGTTTTGGAACATAGAAGTCCAAAGCAATGTGTTGGCTGAGCCATGCTCCCTCCAGAGTCCTTTCTAGAATTGGGTAGCCCCTGGCATTCCTTGGATTATAGCTGCATCTTCACCTGACCATCCTTCCTCTACATCTCTGTGTCTCTTCTCTTTTTAAGGACATCATGGATATGGAAGCATAGTGATTCCTGGTGGCATAGTGATTACTCATTGGGCTGCTAACCACAAGGTCAGTAGTTCAAAATCACCAGCTGGTCTGTGGGAGAAAGATGAGACTATCTACTCTTGTAAAGAGTTAAGTCTTGGAAACCCACAGGAGATGTTCTACCCTGCCCTACAGGGACATCATGAGTCAGAATTGACTCGATGGCTGTGAGTTTGGTTTTATTAGTTATCCATGTGGAATTAGAACCCACCCTACACCAGCCTGACTTCATGTTAACTTAACTGATCGAACCTACAAAGACCCTATTTCCAAACAAGACCCCATTCAGTGCACAGGCTCCAGGGACTAGAACTTCAAATTCATCTTTTGGGACAACACAACTCAATCCATATAATTACTTAGCTCAGCATGGAGCATCAACTGAAATTTCCAGACAACAGGGGCAAAAATCCAAGTTAACATTCTGTTATTCCCTAACTCATTTGTTCATTCATAATATTTATTCAACAAGCATTGATCCAATAGGTACCAGATGCTCAGACTGTGTGAGTATACCCAGCAAGGATATACTTGAACCGGTCAGGGGCTCTGCTCTCTTCTAGATGTGCTGAATGGATCCACAAAAGTCTGGCCTCTTGAAACTGTTTGAGAACATCTATATTTGTTTAATCCAAAACCTTATCAGCTGGAACTCTGTTATTCTGCACTGGTGCATGACTACCAAGATAGCTATAATTTCATGTTTGTAATAATGGTCCCAAGTGTTACAAGCTCCTAAAGTGCCTTTTGAGTCACCGCTGATAACTTAATCAACAGGATTATTTTAGGGCTGAGTATGTTTTGCTGATACCTGATTCCTTGGCAAGTACAAACTTAATTATGCTTCTATTATCTTAACACTCAATAGACCCAGGCTCTAAGATAGAGAAGGTTCTCTGTAATCAGAGCATTTGCTATATCGTAACATCACGCTATTTGACCAGGCTGGGTCCAGAACATTTCCTGTTTGCTCATGGGAGAGCTCATCATTCCATGAAAGCTGTGTGTCTGCACATGTGCGCGCGCGCGTGTGTGTGTGTGTGTGTGTGTGTGTGTGTGTTGTGTCCACAAACTGTTGCGAGTTTTGGTTCTTTGGTTTTTGCTTTCATTAGACTGACTGTTCTTGATATTTTCCCTTTCAGCCAAAAAATAAAAGTGCCAACTTTCCCGGCTTACATGGGCAACTCCTTGAAACATTAAATATAACTCGTTTTTTAAAGGCAAAGCCTTATGTTTTAAAAACACTGTTCCTGTTCTTGGCACTGCCAATCAGAAACATTCTATCAAAGTCTGCCTTGTTCCTGCTATTGCATTCTATGTGTTTTGATTTTGTGGGAGCTCCACTCCCCCCGTTCTAATTAAACCTCCGCAGAGATGAGAAATTTTGATCTCATGCAGGGCAAAACACCAGAGAATCTTGATTGTTGCCAAACACGACAGCCAAAAGGTCCTGCGTTCTCACCCCGCTCCCTGATGTGACACATAAATCTCATTAACCTAACAAATATGGTCTTTCAAGACCTAAGAACGTCCCCCTCCTCCCTTTATGATGTCTAATCTGCATAGCAGCATAGTCCAAGTGTTGGCAGATAATACTATTTTAAAGGGCAGGGAAGTATAAGAATAACTACGAACTTGCAGATGTGTTATCAAATATGCCCCATTCGTCATTTTATATTCAAAAGGCAGAAAAATCAGCACCTGGCAACAGCATGCTATCACTCAGGATTACAGAATAGCCGTTTCACCTGCCGAAGATAGGGCCCCCTTTGCGGGTTCAACTGCCGGGCCAGCACGTTGAATTACACAAAAGGGCCTTACAAGGAGACTTGGATATTGATTGTCTCTGTGGTGCATGATAGTAATGACATCTCTGAAGGGTGGAATTTGGTCAAGGAAGAGACGGCGTTCATTGAGAGGCTTCGAAGTCAGCTCTGGGCAGAGGGTCCGGAGACTCTGCTTACAAGCTGTTTTCTCTTGTCAGCAAGCCATCCAGCACCCATGAAGACACCCTCCCGCTCTCTCTGCGTGGATCACGAGGAGGGGCCCCTCCCAACCCAGAAACAAGGATTTGAATGTAACACTTAAGACTCACATTCATTCCCTCACGTGTACTCTCACACTTGCTTACTCTCACTGCCATTAAGTTGGTTCCAACCCTACAGGCCAGAGTAGAACTGTCTTTTCCCATTATGGGAGACGATAAGTCTTTACAGGAACAGAGAACCTCATCTCTCTCCCTTGGGACAACTGGTGGGTTTGAACTACTGACCATCCTTAAGGATGACAATATGAGGGATCAAACATGGGCAACATGGACACAGCATCACTGCTTGGGAAATATGACTCTCACTTAACACCCCAAAAAAAGAAAACCCTCAGATCTTTTATTTTTAATTTAAATTATTTTCACTATGCCTATTTCTTGATTATGTCCAAACTAAACATAAACTAGATAGGAAATTTAACTTAAAAGAATCATTCCTTAAGTATGTATATGGTTTGGGGGACACTAAATTGTTAACAGTGGATTTGATGTTGGACTTACTGGGGCTGCATTTGTTTCTTGAGCAAATAATCAGAGAAGCTGGATTTTTGGAGAGAATGCTGCATCTGGATTGGAGGAACCACTTGCGATACACAGATGGCATAGCCTTGCTTGCTGCAAGTGAGGATGCTCTGAAGCACTTGTTGATCTAGATCAGTGGTTCTCAACCTTCTAATGCCCAAATCCTTAAGTACAGTTCCTCATGTTGTAGTGACCCCCCCAACCATAAAATTATTTTCGTTGCTGCTTCACCACTGTAACTTTGCTACTGTTATGAATCAGGCGACCCCTGTGAAAGGGTCATTCAGCTCCCAGGTTGAGAACTGCTGATCTAGATCAAGGACTGCTGCCTTCAGTATGGATGCACACGGAAGCAGCAGTCAAGATCAAATGATGCGTTGCATTGGGTAACCGCTGCACAAGACCTCGTTGAAGTGTTGCAAAGCAAGGATGTTACTTTGAAGACTAAGGTGCACCTGAGCTGAGCCATGTCATTTTCAATTGTCTCATATGCATGTGAACATTGGATGCTGAATAAGGAAGACCAAAGAAGAATACATTTGAATTATGGCGCATCTATTCCTAGGAGTTCCTGGGTAGCACAAATATGTACAGCACATGGCAACTAACCTAAAGGTTGAGAGTTTGAGCCCATCCAGACGGGTCTTGGAACAAAAGAACTGGTCATTTAATTCCGAAAAATCACCATTGGAAACCCTATATAGCAGGTCCTACACTGAGTCAGAATCTATAGGACACCAGAGAACTGCTCCTTAGGGTTTCTGAGATTACATCTTTATGCGAGCAGACAGCCTCATCTTTCTCCCTTGGAGAAGCTGGTGGGTTTGAACCACCAACCTTGCTGTTAGCAATCCAGTGCTGAGCCCACATTGCCAACAGGACTCCTAATAGACTTGATAGCAACTGGCATTTGTTTCTGCATTTGTTACTGTCTTTCATAGCTCAATGTTATTAGCAGAGGTTGCCCAAGCAGCCAGGTTCATGGTATAAAACAGCAGCAATAATGTCAGGACTCTTCTGCTCATACAGGGTTGTCAAGCTCTTTGTTGTTGCTGCCGCCGTTCCAACCCATAGCGACCCCATGTACAACAGAAGGAACCCCTGCCCAGTCCTGTCCCATCCTCAATTGTTCCTATGCTCGAGCCCATTGTTGCCGCCACCGTGTCAGTCCACATCCTTGAGGGTCTTCCTCTCTCTCTCTTTCCCTCACGTTAGTTACCAAGTCTGATGTCCTTCTTTCTCTCGGGACTATTCTCTCCTGACAACCCGTCCAAAGTACATGAGACAAAGTCTCATCATCTTGCCTCTAAAGAGCACTCTGGATGTGCTTCTTCCAAGACATGTTGGTTTGTCCTTTTAGGGATCCTGGCACTTTCTATTTTTCTCCAACACTGCACTTCAAAGGCATCTAGTCTTCTTCGCTCCTCTGCAGTCAATGTCCAACTTTCACATCCAGATAAGGTCCGTGAAAACACCACGGCTTGGGTCAGGTGCACCCTAGTCCTCAAAGTAACATCCGTGCTTTTCAACAGTTTAAAGAGGTCTTATGCAGTCGATTTCCCTGATGGAATGCATTGTTTGATCTCTTGACTGCTGCTTTCATGAGCATTGTGGGGTTAAAGGGAAGAGGAAACCCCATAAAGCATCACAGGTTCGGTAGGCGCAATTGTACAGCGATAACAAGTAGAGATGATAGTAAAGTCATAGAGAGCATGAGAGTTAAAGGATGGAGTTAAGTAGTGGAGTCAGACGCAATTCATGGTAGCATCGCTCACCTCAGCCCCACTTGATGGTCCTTGTGGAGGGGACTTAGCCGTCAGAGTAGAAGCAGCTGCCTCGTCCTCCTCAGTCACCCTCCCGAGAACCAGGGAGCCTCCTTATTTATTGCTAACGATGTATCGTATCACTTTAGGGGGATCTGATTACAGAATCATACATCACAGAAAGGGGCAATACAATTCATCCTTGAACAGGTTTGATCATTCTGGTGTCTCATACAATAAAACAGACAATTACTATCCTGGGAGGCATGCAAGCCCCCTGATAGCAGATAACAGCCTATGTCATAGAGAGGGGTTGTAACATAGGCAATACAAGCAATAGGAGGGGAATGACCTAGGGGTGAACGTGCAATAGTAAGAGGAGGGAATAGGGGGGCATGTGTGGCAAGATGGTAGCCTAAGCTTATTCATCTTAGAGTGGTCCCGGGCTTGCCTATGGGCACTGCTTCAAGGGAACAGTAACAGAAAGGAACGGGCCCTATTTGTTGTGGGATAAACAGTGGTGTCTGCTTGATGTAGACAGCTGATACCTCTCAGTGAGAATGACTCCCAATCCACTCTAGATGGCTGATGTTAAGGAGAATAACCTCTGACCTACTTTCGCTGACCGCCTAGTGTACAGTCATACTCAAGCAGCTAAGTCTGGTACATATTATTGGGGAGACAGCTTAAGAGAAATCCTTCTGTTCCCCACAGAGCATGGATTGTGGACAATCCATAACAAGTTCAGTCTTTCCTCCACTCCTCATGGCGTTGCCCACTGGTCTAGCTGTGAGGTGCCATCAAGTCAGTTCTAACGCATAGCGACCCTACATGTGGCAGAACGAAGCATTGCCAGGTCTTGCAGCCGCATCGCAGTCGTTATGTTTGAGCCCAGGGTGCCAATCCGTCTTGTCAAGGGTCTTCCTCTTTGTCACTATCCCTCCACAGTGTTTTCAGTCCTCTTTACTAGCACCACAATTCAGAGGTATTCATTTTCCTTTGGTCTTCCTTATTTACTACTGTGCATGCCCATGAGGCTGTTGAAGACAGCATGGCTTAGGTCAGGCTACCGTAGTCCTCCATGTGACGCGCTTGCTCTGCAGCTCTTTAAGAGGGTCTTGCGCAGCAGAGTCACCCATTTAATTTCTTGACTGCTTCCACTAGGGTTGATTGCGGATCCAAGAAAGACGAATCCTTGCAGCCTCGATCTTCTTGCAGCTAGCACCTCACAGCTAGCCTTCTCGCGAGGCTGTCCGTTGGTCCAGTTGTGAGGATTTGGATTTGCTTCGCATTGGGTTGCAATCCATACTGAAGGCTGCAGTCCTTGATCTTCCTCCATAATTGCTTCAAGTCCTCCTCACTTTCAGCAAGTCGGGTTCTGCCATATGCAAACTGCAGGTTGTCAATAAACCTTCCTCCAATCCACATGCTGTGTTCCTCTTCATATAACCCTGTGTCTCTGATTACGTGTTCAGCATACACATTGGATAAGTACAGCGAATGGATACACACCTTTCCTGATTTCAAACCACGGAGTCTTCTCTTGTGCTGTTCAAACAACTTCCTCTTGATCCACGGATGGTTGTACATTGCTTACTGTGAGCTACACAGCCCCGAATGCCTTTGCAAAGACAATCAAACCCAAAGAGCATCTTTCTGGTGTTCTCTGCTTTCAGCCAAAGTCTATTTGATGTCAATAACGACATCTCTCGTGTCACATCCTCTTCTGAATCCAGCTTGAATTTCTGGCAGCTCCCTGCTGATCCACCTCTGCAAACATTGCTGAATGATCTTCAACAAAATGTTACTGCCGTATGACATCAATGATGTTGCTCAGTAATTTCTGCATTTGGTGCGGTCATCTATGGAATGGGCACAAATATGGATTTCTTCCCCTAATTGGCCCGGCAGTCAACTTCCAGATTTCTTTGTATAGATGAGGGAGTGCTTCACACACTTCACCAACTTGTTGAATCATTTTGATTGATATTCCATCAATTCCTGGAGCCTTGTTTTTTGACTAATGCCTTCAGCGCTGTTTGTACTTCTTCATTACTCTCAGTTCTTGCTCATGCGCTACCTCTTGAAAATGGTTGAATGTCGACCAGCTCTTTTTGGTACCACGACTTCGTGTATTTCTTCCATCTTCTTTTGATGCTCCCTGTACCATTCAACGTTGTGCCCATCACTCTCTCACTGCCAGCCAGTCCATTCTGACTCATAGAGACCCAGCAGAACAGGGTAGACCTGCCC
>NW_022107431.1:39085719-39086148 GCF_000313985.2 Echinops telfairi | reverse complement strand
TTTTTATTAGGACATAACCCACATATAATACAATTTAATAATTCAATCATATCAAGAAGTGTTATACAATCATTACCACAATTCACTTTAGAATATTTTCTTCTTTCTGGTACTCATTGTTATTAGTTCCCCCATTTCCTCCTAACATCCCTTCACATACCCCCAAGGATTTTTTTACTGTATTTATTAATTGCGAGTTAATACTCTATTATTCCACAATTCAAATCATGTCAAGCATTATTGTGCAATTGCTACCACAGTTTCCAAACATTGTTTTCTTTCCTGAACTCCTTGACATCGTCTTCCTTTTACTCCAGCCTCTACCACCACCACTGTACCCCTGTCCTCTCGAAACCCTTATTTTACTTTGCCGCCCCCATAGGCTCATTGGAGAGTATAGAAGATCAAAGAGATAGACATGACTTGAAC
>NW_022107431.1:39081401-39085591 GCF_000313985.2 Echinops telfairi | reverse complement strand
GATGTAACTCTTTATGGGAGTAGAAAGCCCCTTTTTTCTCCCATCTTACCTGTAGAAATTTTCAATATTGCAACCCAAGGTTTGAATTTTTTCTTCAGTTCTTTCTGTTTGATTTATACTGAGCATGTTCTTCCTTTTTAATTTTCTAACTCTAGATCAGCGGTTCTCAACCTGTGGGTTGTGACCCCTTTGGGGGTCAAACAACCCTTTCACAGTGTTCACTCAATTCATAACAGTAGCAGAATTACTGTTATGAAGAAGCACGAAAATAATTTTACAGTCACCACCACATGAGGACCTGTATGAAAGGGTCACGGCATTAGGAAGGGTGAGAACCACTGCTAGATATTTGCACATTTCATTATGTGACTATGTCTTCTGAAGCCCTTTGAAATTTTTGGTTCCCCTCTTTTATGTCATCTTTTTTTATTATTTCTTTGAGCTGCTCTATGATTCAGATGCATTTCAGAGTCTCCTCCAACATCAACTTTGATTTTTTTCCTTTTTCTCCTGTCTTTTTACGACCTTTTGTTTTCTTGATGCATGGTGACCTTGATGCTATCCGCATCTTGTCAGGTCTTCTGAGATTAGTGTGCAGTGAGTCAAATTTATTCTTGAGATGTTCTCAAAGTTCAGGGGGGATATACTCCAGGCTATAGTTTGGCTCTCATGGTCTTGTTTTAATTTTCTTCAATTGTTGAGGGTTTGTTCCACCGTCAGCCCCTGGCCTCATTTTAGCTGCTGACTTTGAGCCTCTCCGCCATCTCTTCCCACAGATGTGTCACTTTGAGTCCTGTGTAGTCCATGTGTATAGGTTGTTGAAAAATGGTATTTTCAACGAAGAAGTCGTTGGTCTTCCAAAATTTTACCGTGTAACCTTCAGCTTCATTTCTCTCATCAAGAGCGTATTTTCCACTCCTTCCTTTTTGTTCTCAACTTTGGCATCCTAATTACCAGTAATAATCAATGCAGACTACATGTTGATCAATTTTAGACTGAAGAGTTTGGTGGAATTCTTCCATTTCTTTGATATGTAAATTTAACTATAGTTGTAT
Source organism: Echinops telfairi (assembly GCF_000313985.2). NCBI lineage: Eukaryota > Metazoa > Chordata > Mammalia > Afrosoricida > Tenrecidae > Echinops > Echinops telfairi. The sequence goes on along the minus strand of NW_022107431.1, from coordinate 39,084,536 downwards.
AGACTGGGTTTCCTTGTACATGGAGAGATGTTATCCTAACACGGAATGTTAGGCTGGATTGTCTAGAGAAACAAATCCAATGACAATCACCTACGTACAAGAAAGAACTTTATAGGAAGAAGCAACTTGACATCAAGTAGGCACCCAGCCGAGGCCAGCTCCAGTCCACCGATGCAATGCTCGCTGGGCCTTCTTCAAAGGCATGGAGCTGCAGGTTGATGATGGAGAAAGGGGAAGCAGGGGACGGGGATCATAGGGCAGGGAGTGCAGAATAATGGGACCCGAGGCCAGTGGAAGCATGGTAGACACTGACAGTTCTCAGGTTCAAGAGCCCCTCTTGGGGCTGTTGCTGGAGGTAGACACAGAGTCCCAGAGAAGCCCTACTTAGGAAGAAAGGAAAGTGGCAGGGTGGGAGAAAGAGAGACAGATTGTCCCTGTTTATCTTGCTCTTATACAAAAGGCTTATAACATCAAGAAGGTGTTCAGGGTGCTACTTGAGTGACATGTTTGATTCCACCCCTAGCCAGGTGTGTCTAGTTGAATATATATATCTTTTTAAAAGCAATTTAACTATGGAAGTGTATGACATGTGAATACGATATCAAGAAAACTACCACACAAAAAAAGAAGAAGAAGAAGAAAAGAAACCAAACTTGATTACTGGTTCCATAGGGTTGATGCACAGGGGTATTGAGTTTACATTAATGGTGGCAGAATAATTTGGAAAAGGCTATCGATAATGGCTGTACAACACAAAGAGGATAATCAGTGGTACTGAATTATGCATGTAGAAGTTGTTGAGTTGGAGAATTTTTTTGTGTATAGTTTTGCCACAATTAAAAAGAATAATTACATGCACAATAATGAGTACAACGAAGAAGAAAATGTTCTAAAACTGTGGTGATAATTGTACAACTCTTCTTGATGTGATTGAATTATTGAATTGTATAACATGTGAATGAAATGCCAATAAAATGATTTTAAATAAATAAATAAATAAAAATAAAATAATAGGGTGTGTAGTCTGAAATGAAAATTCCCACCTAATTCACAATAAAAAATTCATTTAAAAAATAAAATAATGAAAACATTAATGCCTCTTCTTCTGATTTTGGGGGTTTGAGACAATGCTGAGGTTCTTGAAGTGTGGCCCCCCCAGATCAGCATCATGAACATCACCTGGGGCCCTACTTAAAAAGTAACTTCTCAGGCTCCACCCTAGACCAACTAAGTCAGAAGCTCTGGCATGTGGTCCAGGAAACTGTTTAACAAGCCCTGCCGGATTCTGGAGGCTCACTGAAGTTTGAGAAGCAGCGCTATAAAGCAACGAGATAATGGCAACAATGTCTGCAAACTGCAGTACCTACATCATCACTTTGAGAACCACTGGTCTACATAAATGTTGACTCTGATTTTGCTACCCATTACATCCCTGCTCCCCTGCCCCAGGTAACACCTTAAGCTTTAACAGCTGCCTCCTCCAGCTTAGCAGGCAATTAGCTAGGACTAAACCCCTGCTTAGAATAGAAAAGGAGGCAGGTTTAAGACTGTCTGGGCCGGGGAAGGAGATGGGCTTGTACTCCCATAAACAACTGCAGTCTCTGAAACTCACACGGCAGTCCTGCCCCGTCCTGCGGGATCTCTTTGAGTCTGCATTGACTCCGTGACAATGAGTTGAGTCTGGGCAAGGACAGGAAGGAGGAAGAGAAAAGGGGGTCACGGTCACTTTACCACCACTCACCAGCTTAGGCAAGTGACTTAAAGGACATAAGAATTGTGATAATGACCTCCAGGGGGTGATTGGGAAGATTAAGGGACAGCAGGTTGGCCAGACCTCCTGCGAATGTTCCTCCTCTCCCCCAGCCCTGCTCTTATTAGCCGTATCAGCCCTATCACCCTTGAGAGTGTTTGCCTCTCTGCCCCTGGAGCTTTCTAACCTTAGGGTGAACGCTCTGCCCTCAGATGTCTGGGAAGGTCCACATTGCTCTGGAGGAAGGAAGCAGATGGAGATGTTCTTGGAACAGCACAGCGGCTCCGGGGTGGTGCTGGGGGTTGGCTAGAGCCTGCTCTGGTCTCTGGAGCTGCAAGGGCTGGGTGCCAAAGATGGCGGGCACCCAGAAGAACAGGTCCTTCCTTCGTCTCTGTCTCTCATTGGGCTGACAACCTCCACAGGGTGAGCCCACCGGCGGTGCTCAAGCAGAAAAGCAGCAGGAAGACAAGAAGGAGGGGGCACACAGACACAGCCTCCCAGGGCACCTGCAGGGGTGCAGTAAGGGGAGCCCCTCCTGTGTGGGCAGGTGCTATGTGCTGCTTTTTATTCGCATCACGCACCCTGGGACAGGAGGTGAGGCCAGGCAGATGGGAGGAAGAAGAGGACCAAGGAAGCCAGTTCTGTGGTGAAGATGTGTGGAAGCCTGGTGGGGCAACTTTCCTGAAGGTCACACCTTCATCCGCTCCCCCCCCCCCACTCCTCCCCACTTAATGGGCTGAAGGTGTGGCCAAAACAGCCTGAGGGGACAGAGGGGACAAGAGCAGGCTCACAGATGAGGTCCATTGCTAACCCCTGGTGGATTGGCCTGCCCCGGGCACCTGCCTGACCAGGTTAAGGCTGCTGAGAGATGGGTCATGTGGGCTTGGTTTTTCTTCCCTGGGATGACTCAGGGCAGGCTGAAGGAGAGTCCAGAGTGGCCCTCCCTCCCTTGCCAATAATGAGAGGAGGTCAGATTCCTTTAGCTTTAGTCAGGACACTCCTTGAGGGCTACCTTTTGGTATCCACGTTCGGTAGGAATTCTCGAATGAGCAGAAAACCACACACACACAATAGAAAGAGAGCAGGGCTGGCCGCACAGTGGCCAGCCCACAGACGAGGGATCCAAGTCAGGCCTGGCCCAGGCAGCCCAGGGAGACCCACAGCCTCGTGGGCCCTCTTGCTCATCCTTCCTGTTCCTGCAGCCCAAGCTACCACTGCTCTGTGCCTCACCTGGCCAAACAGCTGGAGGGAGATGCTACGCCGTGTGGGAGGCAAAGGAATGGTGGGGGAGCTGGGGGATGGAGTGGCCAACACTGCGTGACTGGGAACGGAATGAAGTTGCAAATGGAAACTTTTGATGAATGAAAAGTTGCATTGTCAGCACC
>NW_022107431.1:39072062-39081208 GCF_000313985.2 Echinops telfairi | reverse complement strand
AGACCAATAGTAACCTCATCATCCGCTCAGGACAGGTGCGGGGCACCCCTCCGGTGGCACGCTGGTAAGGGACAAACTTGGGCAACAATTCCATGAAGTTGGACCCTGACTCCTAAACTTGCCCATTTTTAATCGGCTTTATTTGTTGGCCCTGTGAGGCACGTCACCCGTTACACATTCAACCATTCACACACATGCAGTCCCATTGCTCACGCCACTCCCTCCCTGGGCTTCCTTTTTCTACAGCTCCTTTCCTGACCTTGGCCCCCAGGTCCTTTTGATCCCTACTGGCCGAGTCCTGCTGCAGTGTTCACACCTCTCGAGTGCTGTTGCTACCCTGATTAACCTGTCTACTGTTTGGCGGAAAACTGAGCCGCTGCGGTGAGCTCCCTTCCAGACCTGAAGGCTGACTAAAGGCCATAGTTCTACCAATCTCTATGGGATCAGTCAACCTGGGCTCTTTTATGAGTTTGAGGCTTAGTCACCATCTACCCCCCACCCCCACTGTTCCAACCCAAGGCCAAACCCATCAGGATTGACTCGATTCTGCCTCCCAGAGAGTCGATAGGACAGAGAAGAACTGCCCCTGTGGTTTCCCAAGGCTGTAACTCTTTATGAGAACAGAAGCCCTCATGGTTCTCGTGGAGCAGCTGGCGGGTTCAAACTACTGACGCTGTGGCTAGCAGCCCAATGACAAGCCACTCTGTCGGCAGAGAGCCCACTCTACACAGGGCCTTCTAATGTGAACCTTTGCAGAACAGCTGGTAGTGATAGCCAGGCATCACCTAGTTCTTCTAGCCTGAAGGTCTGGAAGACTGATGTTCATGTGGTCCATTAGGCCATTGGACTAATTGTTTCAATGTATCTTTGATTTCCATAGTGGCATAGTGCATTGCAATTTGGACTGCTAACTGCAAGGTCAGCAGTTCGATACTACCAGCCACTTCTCAGAAGAAAGATGAGGCTTTCTACTCCTGTTAAGATCTCTTCCCTGTCCTACAGGGCAGGGGTGTCAAACTCAATTAAAATGCTGGCCATTTGGTGCAACAGGCAAGATTCATGCAGGTCACATCGTGTTTAAAGCTTTTGTTAAATTTCTGTTTTTTTTCTATCTAAATTTTTGTTAAATTTCTATTTTGAAGTGAGGATACAGGAATATGGGTAGTATAATTAAAACACTATATAATTGCTTTTATGTAAACATTTATTTTATTTAATGTATTTATAAAACTAAAATTATTCTTTTTTTACCTGAAACTTGCCAGTGCTTTCCTCCTATTAGTTTTCACTTACCGCTTATGTTGTGATCAGAAAATATAACAAAGTAACTAATAAAAAACACAACATGTTGGACAGCTGACAAACGTGATGCACAATCGTAATGGCTTCCCTCTAAAAATGTGAACTAGCACTGCCCCTAGGTATGACTCATCACAGCACCACCCAGAGTGCTCTTTTTAACCTTTTCGCTATTGGGATCTGTTTACATTGGGTGACACTGAGAGTGGCAGGCATATCGCTTCCAAACGTCGCCAGAATTGAGTCAGCGCGTTTATACATGGGCACAAAAAATTACCTTTGGGGGGTGGGGCATGCGGCCTGTGAGCCTCCAGTCTGACCCCCTGCTATAAGGTAACGATGAGTCAGAGTGGACTCAGTGACGGTGTGTTCTGAGTTTGTCTTTAGTTTTCATCCCTAAGGGTTACAAGTTGTTCCCCTAAAGGCAAGCCCAGCAGCCTCTCCATGGGACCAGGCTAAGGCTGTCTGCTCCCATAAGGGTTTACAGCCACGGAGAGCCTGCAAAGGGTCGCGTACGCGGAGTTGGCGTGGACTCGGTGACAGTAGGTCTGGTCTTTCCTCCAGACAGGAAGAGACCAGTGGTTGCACCTTCGATGGCCCCGTGAGCTTCCCACTGGCTACTCACCAAAGTCGACATAGACCTTTGCCTTTGACGGTTGACCTTGGTGTCCCCTGAAACTGAGCCCCTGAGGTCCCTGATGGAACGACTCATTCCCTCGAGGTGTTTGGTTCTGAATAGACTTTATTTTTTTAGGGCAGATTTAGGGTTATGGAAAAACTGTGCAGAAGGTAGAGAGCTCTCGTCTCCTCCTCATCTGTTGCTTCTCCCGCGAATCACATCTTGCATCAGGAATGGTACGTTTGTTTTAATGAGCCGATACGAATGCCTAATCATTCAAGATCGTTTGTATTACAACTTACTCTTTGCAAGGGATCCATGGCTTGAGCCAATGCATAGTGTCATGCGTCCACCATTGTAGTGCCGTACAGCATAGTGTCACTGCCCAAGAATGTCCTGTTCCTAAACACAATGTCAAACACCCCACAACATGGACAACACTGGAAGGCATCATGCTCGGCAAAGTTAGTCAGTCTCATCCAAGAGAAACACTGCATGGCACTATAATATAAAGAAGAAGAAGGGGGAAAGGTTTCCCACAAAAGGGAGACTTTGGAAGAAGGGCCAGGAGGGAAAGAAGGGAAAAGGAGAACCACATGCCGGGGCGGGAGGCTTACTGGGGCGCCCCCTGTTCTGCTGCCACGGCTGTGCACCTGTGTGTAGTATGTGTTTCTTTGTCTATATCACACACCGTGAGGAAAGGGGGAAAATTAAAGGTAACAACATTGTCAATTTAAAAAATAAGTTTTTTAAGAGAGAGAGAGAGAAGGGTCAGTAACTTAAGAACCCTCCAGCTTCCTCACCCATCAGATCTAAACGCTGGTCTGAGTAGTTATAAAAAAGTGGAAAAACAAAATTGAAACTGACTTCAAGTGTTTGGCGACATATGAGCTAGGGGTTTTTTGTTTGTTTGTTTGTTTTTAAAGAATGACCTGCCCTCCACCTAACCTCTCCCCCTCTTCCTGAGCCGGCTGGTAACCACGGGTCTGCTTACTGTCTTCTATAGATTGGCTTTTTCCAGAGTGCCATATAAGTATAATCATGCAACATGCAGCTTTTTCAGTACCACTGGTTTTTTAACTACTTTTTTTGGGTTGGGGGTAGGGGGTATGTGGTAAAATTCATATAAAACACATTCTCCAAGGCAACGCCTTTCGTGTATAATTTATCGACAGTGATTGCATACATCCTGTGTGACCATTGCCAGTATCCTTTTCCAAATGCTCCCATCATCACTTGCAGAAACGCAGCACCCGGGGCAATGATGCCCCACGCCCTATGCCCTCTCCCTCCTGAGCCTCACTTGTCAGCTGAAAATACATAAAAGAAGCATCACATAATATTTGTCTTTGGGGACTCACTTATTTCACTGAGCACAGTGCTTTCAAGCTTTATCCGAAACTAGCATGGATCCAGACTTGATTTCTCTTTGTGGTGAGCAAGCTACCCTTGTACGAATGCAGCACACTTTGCTCGTCTGTCATCTGTTGGTGGCTCTTCCGGGGGTTTTCCCCTGTGGCTGCTGTAAGCCGGGCTGCAGTAACCACTGGTGCACAGGTTTGTGTGTGCTCCCGCTTACAGACGTTTCTGAAGCCCCTCAGATAGCGCACAAAGAGGTTCATGGGGTGGGGTGGGGGGTGCATGGGCCTCTGTGCATCGCTGTGCTATCTTTATGACTTCCTGTGAATCTATAATTATTTCAAATAAAAAGCACAAAAGTCCTTGAGGGAGCCCCGATGTATTAAATATATCAGAAAGCCTGGTGGAAGTCAGGCAAGCAGCTGCCCTGGCAGAGGTAATGTGCTAAGAAAGGAGGCCGAGAGTCCTGGGGGGACTGGAAATACTCTGCTCTGGATCGGTCTTGGTTGTGCCGGGGGTGTTAGTTGGTAAAGACACACGGAATTGTGCATTTATGATCAGTGCCTTTTCGGTATTGATGTCAGGCTGTAACCATTAAACAGACCAAAGCAGGAGGCGGGGAGGGAGGCGTTGTGTGTTGGTTGAACAGGGAGAGGGGTTGGGGTTTGCTCAGCTTCTCTGCTCCCCTCTTCCTAGCCCCATGAGAATCCTGGGTTTGGGGAGAACATGGTTTGGAAAGTCTCTCTGGGCCCAACTCTTCTTCCTGGGTCAGAAGCCCTCCGCTCCCTCGGCCCAGCATTCGCGGCTGTCTCCCGGCCACTCATTGACTTGGCCACCATCAGATATCCATGATGACCAGGTGCGGAGCAGTCCAAAATTGGAGGCAGAGGAAAACTGGGACAGTAGGTCCTAGGTCTCCCACAGGAAGGCTACAGTCCCAACTTGGGTAGCAACACCGGTCTCTGCTGAGCCTTCTCTGATTCCCAGAAACAGGAGCAGAGAGGGGCCCACACGTTTTGGAAGTGACTTGCCAAGACCTGCACTTGAGGTGCTTCTGGACTGGAGCTCGCTTTCCACCTTTTGGCTAGCAGTCGTGTTTGTTTGTACACCTGGGGCTCCCATGCCGGGGATTGCTTGTAGGCGCCGTGGCATTGATTCTGCGTCGTGGGACCCTGTGTATAACAGAACACAACACCACCTGGTCGTGGGCATCCGCAGTCCTCGTTATGTCTGAGCCCACGGTTGCTGGCACTGGGTCAGTCTGTCTCCCCAAGGGTCTTCCTCTTAGGGCTGCTCTTCTACTTCACCAGGCATGTTGTCTTTGTCTAGCGGCAGGTCTCTCCTGACCACATGTCCAAAGTGCTCGAGGTAGGACAGCTTGTGCCTTTATTGAAAGATTACACCAAGAGTGAAGGCTCCCAGAGAAAACTGGGTAAGGAAAAGGTCACGTGGGGCTTCAAAGGAATTGATTCAAACCTACGATCACAGGGCTCTGGGAGCATTATCCATTCAGAATGTTCTGGAAGACAAGAGCAACTGTCAGTGTCAAACACACACAGACTCAGGCCTCAGCCACATTCTAAGTTGCCCAGGCACCACTTCTCTCTCTCTCTCTCTCTCTCTTTTTGCTCTGATGCAATTTCTGCATTGACTGTGTGCTTTTGATCAGCATCCCGTAGCCCTGTTGTTTTCCCTTATTCTTGGAGGCCACGGTTAACATTTTTCCCCCCTTTAATATCCCACGTTAGTTTCCACTGCTACCTGCCCACCACTGTACCTGGAGTCAGCAGTAGCTGCCAACTCTGAGCTGAGGGCAGAAGTTAGCCCAGTGTGAGGTTAATTGAACCCAATTAAAGCCACTAAGGTTTAACAGAATCTCTCAGAGGCCTTTTGAAGGAATGCTTAAATAGGTTCCCCAGGGACTGAGAAGAGTTTGGAAGTGAAGTCGTTCTTGGACCTTGAAGTAGTATTTACAGTGGCCCCTGTGGTAGTTCTCAAACAGCCACTGTACAGGTGCTATGGAATGAAGCTTTGGGACAAAGGAGAGTCTTTGTTTCCAGATCTTGCTTCCAGAAGAGGCTGTTCTCTGAGGAGTTTAAGAAACGGCCAAAATCGAGGAGCAGCCCAATGCCCTCACTAAAGAGGAGAGGGCAGATGAGTCCCAGCCATTAGGCACACGCACGTCCAGGTCTCCTCCTCAGAGACATGACTTTTCTTTGAGGCTCTTGCCAGCTGCACAACACCCACTGAATCTCAAGGAAAGCAGATGTTCCATTGAAATTTCAGGGTAATTGGGAATCTCTTGACACAATAGTTGTCCTTGGAGAGCTTTGCGGTAAGGCAACTTTGTTCTTTGTATCCTTTGGGCCCCTTACTCTATAGAAGAAAGGCCAAAAGAGTCCAACTGATGGTTGTCTCAGAGCACAGTTATTATGACAAAACCACCCATCCGAAACAACAGTCACAACTGAGCACCCCTCCACGCTTTGGGAACTCAATGGGCGTTAGATACAATCACAGAAGGCTTATTTTAAGGTGCCGTTGACACCTTAGAATCCTTCAAGAAAATAAACCAGGATGGTAAAGTGTCTGGATCAGGGTCAATCAAAGAGAAGTGAGAGGTGGAGCCCAGAGGAGGGAGGACTCATCTGGAGGTGGGGCAAGAAGGTGAGTTCTGATTTCAGCTCTTAAGCTGATGTAGCCCCTGGTCACCGAAGTTATAATTCCAGGTGGCAGTTCTAGAGAGAGTTCAATACCATGTCCCATTCACTGATCTAAACACATTACACACTGTGACCCTATATACACCTCGCCATAACCTTATGGGACACTCGCTGTTACTGTCAGTCTCATCGTAGAGATGTGGAAACGAGCACAGAGAAGTTAAGTAATTTCCCCAAAGTGACCCAGCTATAAATGATAGCACTGAGACTTGAATTTAGCTTTCTTACTGGCCCCAGGAGCTCTGGTAGCACATTCGGTTAAGTATTGGGCTGCTAGTCACAAAGTCAGCAGTTCAAACCCACCAGACACATGGCAGGAGAAAATGAAGCTGTCTGTTCCCATAAAAATGTATAGCCTCAGAAACCCTACAGAGCCATTCTACTCTGTCCTATCGGGTCACTGTGAATCAAAATTGACTTGATAGCAATGGGTTTTGTTTGCTTGTTTTAGTTTTCTTAGTAACCCAGGATTTATCAGCCTTGGTACTAGTGATATTTAAAGTAGGCAAACCGCATAATTCTTTGTTGAAATGAGAGGGCAGCTACAATATTATCAAATATTCCCTCAAAACTCAACTTACTACCATAGGGCCAATTCTGACTCATGGTGACTCTATATGGGCTAGAGTAGAACTGCCTCTTTGGGTTTCAAAGCTTAAATCTCTACAGGACTAGATAGGCGTATCTTTCACCCATAGAGAACTGGTGGGTTTGAACCGAAGACTCTGTGGTCAGCAACTCAATGGGTTTACCCACTATTCTACTAGAGCTCTCGATGGTAATACTGCCCCCAGTTAAGAACCTCGAGGCTAGAGTCTCCTGGGTTGGGTCAGTCTCCTACCTCCCCTCTCTTCCACACAGCTGTGGCTACCATCGAAGGCTTCTGCCCCTCTAAGGTGTGGGACTCAGCCAATTGGATGACACTTCATTGTCTTTAATCTTCTTGCCTACAGACAGCTCACCCTGGAGATTGTTTGAACTTCTGCATTTCCATTCGCATTTCTAATTTTTTTGGTATTTGCCTCATTGTCCCCCCAAATCAAGTCTGATTCCCTGGGACAAACGCTGGCAAGGCACCTGAAGTTTACAGAGCACTTTATTTACATATTTACCCGGATCTCCCATTTAATCCTCACATCTCTACTGCTGAGGTAGACCCTAGTATCCCCATTTTATAGAAACAGAAAGTGAGGCCCAGGAAGTTTATTCACTATCTACCGAGGTCATAGCTAATAAGTAATGGAGTCATGATTTCTAGTCAGATCTGTCGGCACTAAAAGCCCTACTGTTTATGAGGGTAATAAGCTCAGAGATAAGAGCAGACAGAACACCGAACCGTACGTGAATCATGTGAGCTGTAAAACTGAACAGTGCACAAGAGGTGGGAGACTTGTTGCCTCTACTCTCTCTAGAGCCAGTGTGGGGTTCCAGGTCATCAGGGCAGGGTTTGAACCAGTGGCTGAGGGGCACAGTTCTCTCTCTCTCCCAGGCCATTAGTTTCCTCTGCTTCTACAGTCTCCCCTCCAGGACTCAGAGCAACCTGTCAATCACACCTCTGACCTGGCATTCCCCTGCTCTAGATCCTCCAGTGTTGCCCTTTGTACAGAGTAAAAGCCCAAATCATTCAAGGTCAAATTCATCTGGTCCTCCCAGTTCCCTGACCTACGTCCTCCACCACCCACTCCACGTATTTCTCCTGCTCCTCTGGAAGCCCAGGCTCTTCCGCACGTGCCAACTTGAGATTCTGAAGGGGGTATTTGTGAGTGCAAAAGTCCCCACTTTGCTCTTGATTGTTGAAGTTCCAAGTGGCCACATCGTGCCTGCTACATTGTGGGGTTCAGCCAATATTTCCGGGTGGATATTTAACAAGCATATAATTTATGCTCTCTTCTAAGTCACTGATGAAAATGCCAGGCAGAAGTGGGCCAGGGCGAGGGCGTGTGGCTGCCAACAGACAGTGCCCTCTGGGTGGTACCATGCCCTTCATCACACCATCTGGGCCATTCAACCTCCAAAGGCCATCCACCCTGATCTTCATGCAATCCATGCATCTTTTCACCGTGCTCCAAGAAGCCTTACTATAGAGTCGAGAACTATCAATCAAGAGAAAATGAGCCTTATCTGGATAGCTCTTCCTGACTCTTAATGATCCCTTCTCTCTATCTTCTCAAAAAGCCCCAAGCTATTGTACTGTTTGATGATCTTGCCCCTTAGGAAACGGAACACATGGACCCAGGACAGGTATAATCGACACACATTAAGCTGTAAAAATGAACAATGCACAATTTGATGAGTACATCATTACCACAGTCAAGATAATGACCATGTCTGCAACCTCTCGAATTATTCCTGTGCCCCTTGTAATCTGTTTCTCCTCCAACCCTATCTTTAGGCAGCCACTGATCTACCTTTCATTACCACAGATTAATATGCATTAAAAGAATAAATGCTATATCATGGCCCACAGAATATATGGAAGGAGAAACACTTGCTTTCTTTCACTTAACACAATGATTGTAAGATTCATTCATGCTGTTGCATGTGGTAATTGTTCCTTTTAATTACTGAGTAGCATTCCATTATATCAGATATATCAACAAATCATTTATCCATTTGCCTACTGATGAACATTTCCATTGTTTTCCATTAGAAACTCTTTCACATAAGGATGTTATGAACATTTGTGTATAAGTCTTTGCAAGAAAGCCTTTGTGTGGACACGTGTTTCCACTTTTCTTGGGTAAATACCTAGGAGTAGGTTTTCTGGGCCATTTAGTAGACAAATAAATTTAACTTTTTAAGAAATTGCCAAGCAGTTTTTTGGAGTAGTTGCACCATTTGATGTTTTACCAACCACTCGGTTTGGTCAGTCCTTTTTATTTCAGCCCCACATCCTCACCAACACTTGGTGTGGCCCGTCCTTTTCATTTGAGCCATTCTACTAGGGCATCTCATTTTGACATCATGTGCATTTCCTTGATGACTACTGATGTTAAGCATCCTGTCATGTGCTTATTGACTTTTCGGGGTTGTTTTTTTTTTCACTTTTCTTTAAAAAAAAACCAAGACAACTTTTTATTGTGAATTGGGTGAAGGTCTACAGAGTACATTAGTTTTCTGTGCAACAATTCATACATATACATATT
>NW_022107431.1:39052540-39071776 GCF_000313985.2 Echinops telfairi | reverse complement strand
CCAATGAGCCTGGTCTCTTTTGTGATTTTGAGTTTTGTTCCACAGCTTTCTCCCATTGTTTCTAAACTGTGGACAAATTCCAGGATCTTTCTATTCCATTTTTCCACAAGCGTTTTGCGGCCCCCTGGTATTACTGGTAGGGATTCAGGAGTGGGGGATAGGTCAGCTCTGCACTAGTGGCTGAAAGGAGGTCGGGTGAGAGAGGGGGCAGGGAATGGTGGCCGCCACTGAGAGCGGCCTTGGAAGAAAGCCTTCATGATCTGTTTGCGGAAGGTCACAACATGAAGAGCCTGTGGTGCGCAGCTCTACCCTGAAACACGTGGGGTCACCAGGGGTGGGACTGGCGGCCCGACAACTGAGAATGACTCTCCCCAGGTTACAGGTGAAGCGGTAAGCAAATATTTAATGCCAGCCCCTGTGCGTAGGCTATCTACTGGAATCATCCTGACATCCCTGTCAGGCAGGCAGCAATATCTCCCCGGAACAGCCGAGGAAGGGAATTAGTGCGCCGTCCGAAGTTGCACAGCTAATGGCAGAGGAGAAAAGGGAAGTCCAGGCTCCTAGCACCGGGGCAGAAGTTCACCACTTGGCCTCCAGCCACCAGAGGTGAACCGGTCACTGGAACAAAAACGGACCGAGACGCAGGTGCGAGTTCCTCCTGGGGAACAGCCACAGGCAGGTGCAGCTGACTCACCCTTCTCTAACCTTCCTCACAGGTGGGGTAGGAGGAGACGTGGGAATGCTCGTGTAGGCGGCAAAACACTTTGAGCTCCCTGAACAGGGCTTTGTTTTCTGGAAACACCAGAGATGTTCAGGAGCTAATGGTCGCTCAGAACTGCAGGTCCGGACACACACACACACACACACACACACACACACACACACACACAGCAGTTTTCCGATCTTTTCATCCAACCCTTGGGGCTTACATGTGACTAGCGTGCCAGCTTGGGGAAGTGTTAGTGTTAGGCCAGGCTGACTAGAGAAACAAATCCAGTGACTGTCATGTATGTGTAAGAAAGAGCTTTATATCAAGAAGTAATTGTTTATCAAAGAAACATCCCAGCCCAATCCAACTATCTTCCATAAGTCCGATACTAGTCCATCAGTCCCCCTTCAGACCATGCAACCACATGCAATGAAGCAGAATGCAGGAAGATCACAGGCCAGTGGGTGCAAAGTCAAGCGGACCCAATGGCAGTGGCTCTGGAAGGGTCAGCCAGCAGGAAGGTAAAGGCAGAGAGGGGGTGGGGAAGATTCCCAGGACCCTCCTTATGAGAACAGCACGCCCACAAGGAGGTACCATCAAAATGTAGCCTGACTGACAGGTTGAATACCACCCCTGCACTTTTATATAAGTTCAAGTTGACATGAAATGATGTAACTGTCACAGGAAGGAAGCGGGCAGGTGGCCCTCTTCACTCAGATGCTCACATCAATTCTCAGCTCCTCCTGTGGTTGCTCGGGGCCTGTGAGTCGATTTCACTTCAGTGACCTGGGTGACAGAGCAGAACTGGCCCCAAAGGGCTTTTGAGGCTGTCATCTTATGGAGACAGATCACCGGGTCTTACTCCCCTCCACCCTCTCCCCCCAGCAGCTGAGTGACTTCAACGGCCAATCTTTTGGTCAATAGGCAATCCTTTAACCATTGCTGGGCCAGGACTCTCTCTTCCCCGGCCCTAGCCTTAACTAGGAGGTACGGGGGTGGGGAAGGCAGAGCCCAATTCTTGAGTAACAAGGAAACCGGTGGGTGGAGGACAGTGAGGAAAATGTGAACCTGACATTCAAAGTTTAAAGTTGTTCTGAAGATGGTTGCTTGATTGTATTAATTGGCAAGTAATTGCCAGGGTGTGGGGAGGAAAGGCCTCATCCAAGGAAGCCGAGTGTAATTTGGTAATCCCATTGAGATGGGAAACACATCCTAAGATGTGTGCAAATCTGACTTTAAATGTGATTTGTGGGTGGAGGGGGTGGTGGTGGTGGGACTCAGCGTCGTCTTTATTTCGAAAATGCTGAAACTCATTATATCTTCCCCAGGTTTAAATCGAAATGTTTTTAAGTTTGGAGCAATGCGTGGTGACTAGAGGACAAACAATGGTGCCGTTTCTTTTTTGGCCCCCCCAAACAGTTTGATAAGGCATCCTAGCAGCTTTCCTAAGTCTTAGGGGTCAACTTGATGCAGACCATGCAGTGTCTGGCTACTAAAACCATCTAAACCCACCCAGGGGCATCTTGGGTGAAAGGTTTTGGTAAGCACCTGCTGAGAAGCAACAGCCTTGCAAACTCTGTGGCACGCAGGGCCACTGCACCCAGCGCTGCTGCCTGGGAGTTGGAAGTGACTCATTGGCAAGTGGCTTGGTGCTTGGTGCTTGGTGCTTGGTGCTTGGGATAGCCCATCTGCAAAGGACTTCTATGGTGAAAGCCAAACAGCAGAGATCAGACAGCACAATGATTCGGAGATGACAGAAGCAGGCGCCTCAAATAAATGGCACCCAAAACCCAGGGCAGCAGTGTCCTCCCCTCTAGGATCATGGGCTCCATTTGGGAGTGTGATGAAAACTGACCCAGATGCACACAGCTTTGTGTAAATCTGATACAGCCCCCTCTCCCTCTGTGTAGAGCTTAACCAGACTCTCTGGGCCTGTAGAGTCTAGATTTTTAAATCTCAATATTGGTAGATAGACACAGCAAAGTGGCATTATGAATCTACCCTTCTGTTTTATGAATCTACCCTTCTGTTTTGAGATAATTAGTCTAGACAATATTTAGCATTATCTCTGCGGCTGTTCCAAGGAATTATTTCACTTCATCATCTGAGGTAGTCTATTAAATATTGGCTGTTCAGAAAAATTGGCCCACACCTGCCAATATCGGTGACTTATTAGAAATGATCAAAGACACTCGCCTACAGGGTGGATCTGAGTCCATCAACCCTTCCTTGGCTATGGCTGCAAATACGGAACACAGAGTTCCTGCTTTCATAAGACCGAATTTGGGATGGGATCTTCAAATGCTGCCAGGGGTTGATTCTGTACGGCCACATCTTGTCTTGTCCTTGGCCAAGCACACAGGGAAATAAGGTGCTCCTTATCTCGTGTTCCTTTGACAAGAGTCTTCTCCTGCACAGAAGACCTGCTATCAGAAACCAGCCTGTGGGAGAGAAAGTGAGGGTCTTGGAAGAGAGGGTGTCAGTAAAGACCCACGCTCCAGTGGAAATATTCAGGGATTCTTCCTCCTCTACTGGTGCTGAGTCCCCTTCCCCTGAGCCCTCTTCACAGGTCCAGGGGCTCTGAATGGGGAAGTGGTAAGCGTAAAGAACCCACCCATGGTTCTTGGCTGCCTTTTGGCTTATCTCAAGGAGTGATGGAGAGAAAGATAAAAAACTATGACCATATGAAACTGTAATCGTATAAAAAACGATCTCCCCAAGACAAAAAAAGGCATTTCCTACGTTTTTATTTTTCCAAACGTTTTTTGGTGAATTAGATGAACACTTATAGAGAAGAGGTTTTCTATTCAACAATCCACACACTTTAAAGAGTTTTTCCTTCACTGCAATTCCCACAATGTCCCAACACTTTTCTGTGTTTCTGGTTGCCAGTCTTCCCTCTTTCCTACCCCTTCTGCATTTGGTCCTGGGCTCAAGGATGCCCTTTTGATCTCACGAGGTTGATTGTTCCAAGGTACACATCTTAATAGTGTTATTTCCTTTATGTTCTTGTTGTTGTTAAGTGCCACCAAGTCGGTCCCGACTCATACCGACCCTATGCACAAACACTACATGGTACTGTGCCACCCTCATCATCATTCCTATCCTTGAGCCCAGTGGTTGAGACAGGGCCATTCCATCTCATGGAGTGTTTTCCTCTCCTATACTGCCCCTCTACTTTACCAAGCATGATGTCCTTCTCTAGGGACCGGTCTCTCCTGACAATAGATCTAAAGTATATAGACTTGTCCATTGTTGGGCTGAAAACTAAATCATGAGGGTTAAGTTCATTTCCAGATCCAAAGAATGACTTAGGGCCATGGTCTCAGGAGTTTTACCAGACTCTCTCTGACCAGTTAGCCTGGTCTTTTTGTTTTTAATGATTTGGGGTTTTGTTATACATTTTCCCCCTACTCTCTCCAGGACATTCTAATGCAATCCCTTTCAGAGCAGTCTGCAGTGGTCGCTGGGCACCATCTTGTTCTTCTGACCTCAGAGTCAAGGAGACTGACGTCCGTGTGGTCCATTGGACTAATTGTTTCCATGAGTCTTCAAATACTGTTACTCTTCTTTCCCTCAGACAGGGAGACGAGTTCTACCCTAGATGGCCGCTTGTAAGACCTCAGTCACTACTCATCATAGCTGTCTTTGTGGACTGTGTTATGCCAATTGACCTTGGTGTGCTCTGGGGCCATGATCCTGACCCCCTAGACCAGGGGTCGGCAAACTGTGGCTCACAAGCCACATGAGGCTCTCTGAGTACGTACACATGGCTCTGAAGGAAAGTTGAAAATGAAAATAAAGCTGAAGACAGTTTCATTTAAAGGATATGATTCAGATAATGGTGATTTCATTTGTTTGTAAAAGTACTCCAAATAATGTTTTAGGAGCCCTGGCAATATAATGGTTACACATTGGGCTACGATCTAAATGGTCGGCAGTTCAAAATCACCAACAGCTTTGTGGGAGAAAGACTGAGTTTTTACTCCCTTAAACAATTACCGTCTCAGAAACGCACGGGGTTGCTATGAGTAAGCATTGACTCAATGGCGGGGAGTTTGGTTTGGAAATAATTTTTCAATTGTTGTGAGGGACAGAATTGGTTCATCCATCTCACATGTTGCCCACCCCTGTTCTAAACCCCAAGACTCGATTCCTCAAAGTGTTTGCTTTTGTCTAACCCGTTTTCATAACTGCTAACTGTATGCACTACCAGATTCATGGATTTACTGCCAAGGAAAATGCACATGTACAAATCCATTTTCTGTCAAACCTATATCTATATCTTCTAGCATACCCCCCCTCCTTCCTACACCCTTTCAGCATGTGTGTCTATTTGCACAGCTTCTTGTAGATTATCGTTATTGTAGAACGGTGTAGATGACAGTATTTACTTCTGTCCCCTTTAACTCTTACCCTCCTCCCCATCTCTTCCCCTGTCGCCATCATTTGGGGCTGGCCTTCCTCTGATTGTATCATGCCTTCCCCTTGACCCAAGTGAAAGGAACCCTGGGGGCACAGGAAGTGACGAGCTGGGCTGCAGACCACAGAGTCAGCTTTTTGAAACCACCAGCCGCACGCAGGGAGAAAGATGAGGCTTTCTTCTGCCATGAAGATTGAACGCTTTGGGGAAATTCAACAGTAGTGCTACTCAGTGCTATAGGGTCCCTGAGTGGGGCTTGACTCAACGGCATTGAGTTGGACGGTTTTGTTTCCCAGAAGCCAGTAGTTTGCCCTTCTTTCCCCTCTGAGTCGACGCAGACCTCCAACCTTTCAGTTAGCAACCAAGTGCCTTAATCCTTTGCACCACCCAGGGACTCCTCTAGATCCTGGATGTCTTAGATGCTGCAAGTAATTCCAGAACAACTCACATGAGGTATATGTGCTCATCGTACCTCTAGCAAGTCACCTTGACCTTGAAGTACAATATGTGTTAACCAAAATGCGGGTTCGTGGTCTGGTGTGTAATAGAGGGTCCGATGAGTTGGCTAGAAGCTAGTCAGGGAAACTGAGGGTCACCATAGCTGCCCTTCCCTTCGAATGATGCTCTTCCCGACATTCAACCACATCATGGAGTGGAACCTGAGTAGAGCATGCAGACTGGATCTTGGCACATTTTTGAAGGCAGCGGTTCCCCAGCTGATTGGGGGGGGGGGGGGGGGGGGCGGCAAATTGCCTGGATGGCTGGTCATCCTGTGGCACACCTTCATTCATTAATAAGTAAACCTTTCATAAATCACATGCTATCTCAAACCAAGGTCTAGATTCAAGTTCACCTATGTGGTTTCAGGTACATTTTAAGGAAAATTAAAAATAAGAGTATGAAAAATTAAACATGAATTGAGTTCCACACCCTTGCCTCCCCTACCTCCCAGCCCTCCTAAATTGGGAAGAGACCCACATTTTTGCCCTGGAAATAAGTCATCCCAGTCTAGCTTATGATGAGAGAGCATCCCCTGGGAACCCCTAGTTGAAGGTTTTAAATGAGAAAGGCAGGCAAAAGAGAGAGAGAGAAGGAAAAGGCTATTTTCATTCATATTAAGTGGATTAAACCTTAATATTGTATAATTATAGCAAGCATTTACTTTCAGCTTGGTTTCTTGCTTCTCAGAAAATCTTAGCATCTCACCCAGCATTCCATTAATTCTAACAATGTAACTCTGTTTCCCGTAGTCTGAATGACAATCCTGTGTGGACTTAGTAAGATTTCT
This sequence comes from Echinops telfairi, assembly GCF_000313985.2. Taxonomy (NCBI): domain Eukaryota; kingdom Metazoa; phylum Chordata; class Mammalia; order Afrosoricida; family Tenrecidae; genus Echinops; species Echinops telfairi. The sequence continues at coordinate 39,065,356 of NW_022107431.1, read as the reverse complement.
TTCTATGGAGATTTTCTGGAAATACTTAAAATGGAAGTTAAAAAACCAAGGTGTGTTCAGGGCTCTGTAGCAGGAGGCGGCGGCTGCTGCAGGGACGGGAGGAGGTTGCCCTCCTCCCCGCCAGAGGATGCTCCCTCGCCGACTTGCCACCCTCCTCAAGCGTTTGCCAACACAGCTGGCCAAGAAGCATTTCCAGAAGGCAGAAGCCCAATGGGAAAAGAATCGATTGGGAGATGAAACAGATTTAGATTTAAACCCTGATCGTCTACCTATTACTAGTTGGTAGCCTTAGAGAATCGGTTAGCCTTTCTGAAACCAGGATGGTAAATAAGTATTCGATGTATCAGTGCCGATGCTGTTGTGTTGTTAAAGGCCGTCGAGCAGTTTCAACGCATAGTGACCCTGCGTACAGCAGAACAAAGCCCTGTGTGGTCCTGCGCCAGCCTCACAAGCCTGCCTCTGCTTGAGCCCACTGTTGCAGCCACTGTGTCTATCCATCTCATTGGAAGGTTTCCTCTTTATCCCTGACTGTCTCTTTTACCAAGCCGACTGTCCTTTTCCAGAGACCGGTCCCTCCTGATGGCACATCCAAACTCTGAGACAACGTCTCACCAGCCTCACTTCAAAAGAACCTTCTAGCCGTACATCTTCCAAGACAGGTTTGTGTGTTCTTCTGGCAGTCCGTGGTACTTTCCACATCCTTCTCCAACCCCATCATTTAAATGTATCAGGTCTTCTCCAGGCATCCTTACTCGTTGTCCAACTTTCCCATGCCTAGGAGGCTATGGAAAATACCATGGCTTGGGTCAGGCGCACCTCAGTCCTCAGAGTTTTCAAATGCAATATCTGGTTTGATTTCTTGACTGCCACTTCAATGAGTGCTGATGGTGGATACAAGTCAAATGAAATCCTTGACAACTTGAATATTTTCTCCACTTATCATAATGGTCCTTATTGGTCCGGTGGTGTGAGAGTGTTTGTTTTCTTGACCTTGGTGGAGTAATTTACTCAAGCCTGGAGCCTTTGATCTTCATCAGTAAAGGCTTCAACTATTTTTAAGTTATCTCCAGCAAATCTGTGCTTGTATGTGATATTAATGATCTTGTTCAACAATTTCTGCATTCTGTTGGATCACCTTTCTATTAAATAAACATACATTGCATTTCTTCCAGCCAATTGGCCAGGTAGCTGCCTCCTACATTTCTTGGCATAGGCTAACTCTTCCAGGACTGCCTAGGCTCATCAAAACAGCTCCACTGGTACTTGGTCAATTCCTGCAGCCTCGTGGGGGTTTTGCCAGCGCCTTCACTACAGCTTAGATGTCTTCCTTCAGTACCATCAGTTCTTGATCATATGATGCCTCTTGAAATGGCTAGATGCTGGCCAGTTCTTTTTGGTACAGTGACTCTGTGTATTCCTCCCACCTTCCACTGATTGGCTGGTCCAAAGTGCCTACCTTTCTGTTTATTAGAATCAACTTGTATCCTACTAGATTGCCCATTACTTGTCTTTCTAAACTCTCTTTTTGGCACCCAGACTGTAAAGCATTCCTTCCAATGCACAGGATCTGCCCTTCAAGTTGCTGATTAAAAATGTCCACCCTTCCCCACCACTGAGACTTCCCTCCTCTGTGTCACCACCAGACACAGTCACCCAGTTAGGAACTCTTCCATCTAAAAGCGTATCTACCTCACAGTTTTCCACTTTTGACTACAAGGAAATCAAGAGACATGTTATCCAGAGGGGGAAAAAGTGGGGAGAGAGGCATGCTGTCAGCTGCCGCATCACCACCATCTCCCGGATTGGCCAGCCAGTCCCCCCACTAGAAGAGGGAAAGGGGTGTCAGGTGACTTGTTTTGAGTGACCCCATCCTAAGAGATGCAAACCTTTTGCTTAATTATACACCCGCCATTAGGCGGGCAGGGGTGGCTGAGCAGTAGAAGTCTGCCTCAGGTTCATTCCTTGCCAAGGCACCTCGTGCACAACCAGTGGAAGCTCGCAGGCTGCTAGGCTGTTTCCAGGAAACTGCCGGATGAAGAAACCCTGTGGGTCACAACAGCCCAGCCAAACTTGCAACTGGCCAGCACCAGACAGCGTTTCCTTCCACTGTGCAGAAGCCTCCTTCACACAGCTAGCAACGACTGCCACCCTTCTCCCGGGCTCCCCTCACACTCACAGGCTTACAGTCTACAGACTCCCAAGTGGTCCCCGTTGACACCAGGGGCTTTTGCTCCCTGCATTCTTTGGATCTCTCTCCCCTTTGTGACTGGTTGTGACGATAAACATTAGCCACTGAGCCATAGGAGTTTCCACTGTCTCCAGGGCTTGGCTAGAGGTCACTGGTCAGGCTGAGGAGACCTGGACGCTCTCTGAACCCTGGCACCTTCTTAGGATCCGCAGTAGAGCTATTGTCCCTTTCCAGACTCAAGCTTTGAAAGAGAAGCAAGAACTTGGCATTTTGCTGTATTCTCTTTCAGGGCTTTGTATGGAAGGCTAAAGGCTCCTGGTGACACAGGAGTTAAAGCACTCCACTGCCAATCAAAAGGCCGACAGCCGTTCAAACCCACTAGTCAACCACAGGGAAAGTTGTGGCAGCCTGCTTCCATATAGACGTGAAGCCTTGGAAACCGGATGGGACAGTTCTACTCTGTCCTATAGGGTCCCTGTGAATTGGAATCAACGCAACGGCAATCCTGGGTTGGTGGCTTATTGCAGGCTAAGGTATTCAAATGTGATCTTGTAAGTAGAGAAGTCACAGGAAGTTTTACAGGGAGGGAGCAATGTGATCCTTGAAAGTTTTGAGATTGTGACTTTTATAGCATGTACATTCCTGTTAGGATGACTATTTACCACTAGCCATAGCCTAGCAGCGTGAACCCCCACTGTGATCGAGTTGATTCGACTCATGTTGTTGGTGTTAAGTCTTGTCCAGTCAGTTCCGACACATAGCAGCCCTATACCCAACAGACAAAACGCTGCTCAGACCTGCACCACCCTCCCACTTTTAGGTTGGAGCCCATTGTGGCAGCACTGGGCCAATCCATCGCATCCAGGGTCTTCCTCGTCTTCACTGCCCCCTACTTTACCAAGCATGGCATCTCTCTCTGGGCACTGGTCTCTTATGTCCAACGTCTGTGTGTCTGTGTGACGATGCCTTACAGTCCAAGTGCTGTTTGTCTGGTTGCACTTCTAAGACAGATGTCTTTCTTCTCCTGGCAGTCCATGGTACTTTCAATAGGCTTGGCCAGCACCATTATTCAAATGCATCGATTTTTCTCTAGTCTTCCATGTTCAATGGCCAAGTTCACACCAGGCCTTGGGTCAGGCACACCTTAGTCCTCAAAGGGACACCCTTGCTCTTCCACATGCAGACTTGCCAGGCAACTCATCTCAACCCTACGGAGAGTGTCTGAGACTATACATATGTATGGGAGCAGACAGCCTCCCCTTTGTCCCGCAGATAACCTGAGAGGCAATGCAAGTGACACCCAGGGGCCACCCACCGGCCACCCACCAATCAATTTGTCTTTATCATGCGGGCACAAAGGGGAAGCAGTTTTGTGTAGGAATTACGATTCAAAGACCACTCCTTCACTCAAAGTCAGTGGGCCTTACACAAACATCTTATCAACTCTGAATCTCAGTTTCCTCCTCTGCAAAATGGGGATACGATTGTACCCACCTCATCGTTGCAGAGGATTGCAACAACCTATCTAAAACCAGTGCTTGATAAATGGTCCTTCATCTGAGTCCTTTATATTTATTAAACAACATTTCCAATTGTAAATTAGTTGAGGATCTACATTTCAGAGCAACTTTGTATTCAGCAGTCTAAACAACTAAATAATCCCAGATAGTTTAACCCTCACCTGATACTTGATTTCCCTTCTTCCTCTTCCATGTCACTCAAGTGAACACCTGTCAGCAGTCCCACCCTCTGCTTTGCGGTCCCGCCCTTGCTCCCCTCCCCCATCTTCAAAGTCTGTCCCCTTTGAGAGGAAAGTCTTGTGTCCCCACTTACGACAGTGGTCTCATAATATCTGTCTCAATGGCGAATCTCACGCAGTATAATAGTCTCCAAGTCCATCTACGTCATGAGGTGCTTCATGGTCCTGTCATGGTTTTTTAGTGACGCCTAGTGTTCCCTGTGCGACCCATTCTTCTGCGGATGGCCACCGAGGTTGTTTCCATGGTCTTGTTGTGATGAACAAGGGTGCGCATCCATCTATTCGCATTATGACCCTTACTTCTTAAGACATATCCCCAGCCGAGGAGCAGCCCTGGTGACAGAGGTTCCATCTTGGGCTGCTAACCACATGGTCAGCAGTTCTAAACCACAAGCTGCTCCAAGGGAGAAAGAGGAGGCTTTCCATAAAGAGTAACAATATTGAAAACCCCCAGGGGCAGTTCTACCCTGTCCTATAGGGTCGCTATGGGTCAGAATTTACTCGATGGCAGTGCGTATGGCTCAACAGTGGTCACCTTGCTGGAATCCCAATGCCTAAGGTCAGAGGTCATACTCCCTGAGCCACCTGAGAGAAGGCCCCTCAGATGCAGACTCTGTGGAAGCACCCAGCCTCCCAGGCTCAGAGGCACTGCCTACTTAGTGCCATTTCTGAGCCAATGCCCCAGCAGCTCATCCAGGTGCCAGCCTCTGAGTGACCTGCAGGGGTGGCGGCTGGTGCAGATTCCTAGAGTCCCGATCTCGCGCCCACCCTAATTGACACCACCTGGGTGTGTGGCAGGCGTGGTTGCCAAGTTAATAGCTGGAAGAACCGGTTTTGAAATGCTCCCTCGGGAGTTGATCAAGATGATTCTCCAGGGCAGACTGGAGCCTGAATAGGAGGTCCCAGGTCCCAGAGGTGGCAGGTGTCCCAAAGCCCCAAGTGAGGCACCCACAGCTTCCTGCACGTGTGGCCTGTCACCACCCACACACCTGGGCCACCTCCTCCCACCCAACTCTGGGTGTGTGGGGAAGGAAAAGAAAATTTGCCTGGGAGTGGCCTGGGGAGGGAGCTGCTGCTCACCCCTCTCTTCCTACCGGCTCTGAGGCCAGCCCTCCAGCCTGCCACTCTAGCCTCCGGCCTGTGCAGGGGCAGTGCTGACCACCAGCTGGTTGTCAACATCATTTTCAAAACACTGTCTTTCTACTTGAGCCCTTGGTATCAGCTCCTTTTTCCCCTCCCCCAACCCTCATGAACCCTTGATAAATTAAGAATTATGATTTTCAAATCTTACACCGTCCACTGTCTTCCTTCCCCCACATTTCTATTGTTTGTCCTCCCAGGGGTGTGTGTTAATAGTCAATCCTGGCAGTCGGTTCCTCCCATCCCCCGCCTTCCCCCTAGCCTCATGGGTATTCCTGGGGTGGGTGGTTATCTGTCCTGGGTTCTGTGTGTATAGAGCTCTGATCTGTACCAGTGTACACACTCCAGTCTAGCTGTGTTTGTAAGGTAGAACTGGGGTGATGATAGGGGGGTAGGGGGCGCAGGAAGCATTAAAGAACTAGAGGCATGTTGTGTGTTTGGTCGGTGCTATCCTGCATCCTGGCTGACTCATCCCTTCCTTGTGACCCTTCTGTGAGGGATGTCCAATTGTCTACAGATGGGCTTTGGGTCTCCACTCCGACCCCATTTGTTCATATCAGTCTGATTGTTTTGGGTCTTCTAATGCCTGATACTTGATCCTGTCAACCGACACCTCGTAATCACACAGGCTGGTGTGCTTCTTCCAGGTGGGCTTTGTGGCTTTCCTGAGTAGCCACATTTTCACAAAACACTTTAAATGAGTTCTCCCATCCACTCTTCCAACCTGTCAAGAATCCTGGAACGTTCTAAATCCCAACATAGCATGCTAGGCAAAAAGCTAAGTGTTTAATGGTCCTCGCTGTACTGAGTTGGAATCGACTCAATGGTATTGAATTGGGCTTATGTGCCTCTGAAGCGGGTGCTGTTACTGGCCCCCAGGTCAGGAAACGAATGTGGTGAGTGATGACGTTTTGGCAGGTGGTGATAAATTGTCACCTCTGCTTCAGGAAAAAAATCACCTTGCCCAAGGTCACATAGCTAAGAAAATGGCACGGTCAGGAAGGGATTTGAACACCTGGATGCATGCTCTACACTGTTTCCCTCCCTCTCTTGTCATAGAAAGGTGGGGCCTGGCAGACCTGGCACAGAAAACCACTGGGACCCAATTCACTTCCTCTAGAGAGCCTCCTCTACTAAAAGATCCCTCGGGCTTCCCAGTCCCCATCTTCACTGGGGCTTCCAAGACCTCTTGAAACAAGGTTGAGGCCAAGCAGGCTTCTGCTCATCTCCACCACCTTCTACATACTTCCCATGCCTCCTGCTGGGTCCACGCTGTGGTCGCAGCGCAGAGCATAACATAGACTGACTGGGGCTTTGGACCTCCCCGTGGCCGGACTGAGCCGTACCTGGTAACAAGAGTTCCCGATGCATAGAGAACACGGGCAAAGACGTCAAGCGGCTCTTGCTGACTTCCTGGAAACCTATGAGGACCTGCTCTGTCTTCCCGTTAGCTTTCCCAGGTCGGTAACAGGAGCCCTGCTAGGGTCATGGTTATGAGTTCAAAAGATGGTGAGAAAGATGGGGCATTCTAATCCTGTAAAGAGTGACAGTCTTGGGAACGCACAGAAGCAGTTCTACCCTGTCCTCTAGGGTAGCGATGAGTGGGCACCGACCCCGTGGCAGGGAGTGAGGTCCACGCATTTTCAGTGGGTGTTGAGTAACATTAATACTTGTAGAAAGTAAGCTCTATGAAGGCAGGGGCACTTAGTCCTGGTCACTTCTACCTCCACAGGGTCTGGCACCTCTTTCGTGAACGAATGTAGACGTGAATAACTTTCCAGGCCTGTGAAGAGCCGTCTTTCTGAGCGGAGTGACCCACGATGGTAGCCACTTGCAGATGGGCAGTGCTTACACTTAGTGGCCCGCAGATTCTTTTCAGAGAGCTGTCTGCCCTGTCCTCCCTTTTTCCCTCCTTGCTCCAGCAAGGAGTGGGCCCTTCTGAGCAACCTCCCATTCCTGCCTCTCTTCTGTCGTGAAACTAACTGCCTTTTGTCATTGGGGCTGGGCCCCAGCGAGAGAGCTTAGAAAGTTCGAGGAGTGAGGCCTCAGGGAGAGGTTTTGGCAGGTGGTGATACTTTGTCAGCTTTGCTTCAGAAAAGAAAAGAATTTTTAAGATTTCAGCACTTGTTAGTACTGACAATAAGATCCACCAATCCTATCTCCAGACACAAAGGCACTTTAGTGAGGAATGAGAATGAGGGGCTTTCAAGATAGCTCAGACACAAAAGAACTTGCTTTCTCCGGTACCTCATGAAGAACAAAAAACCAGCCAAACCCAGAGCCCTCAAATTGCTTCTGACTCATGGTGACCCCATGTTTTCACAGAACAGAATTGCTGCACAGGCTTTTCTTGGTTGTAATCTTCCCCAAGCAGCTCACCAGCCCTTCCTTCCGGCTCTGGGGGCATTGGAAGCACGAACCTTTAGGTCAGCAGGTGATGTGACTACAGAAAGAGAGGGCAACAAATGCAGGGAGCTCGCCTTCCAGCTCTGATGCCATAGACTCGGATGTCACACTCAAAACCCCACTGAGACATGCTCAATGAAGACAGCATTCGAACCATAAGCCCTGCTGGGATGTATTAGGAATTCAGGTCTCAAAGCCTGTGGTGATCATCCCTTTTGGAGGGAATTCTTTGTTAGGGGATTAAGGTGAGCTGTATCCCTAATCTCCACATTGACTTAACTCACCATCCTTTGTTTCCCAGGGGCCTCGGGAGGCTGACCAACTAAAACTACACCTCCGTCAAAGCCACGCCCCGTGTAGAAGAGCCATCTCGGAGGCAGAGGGGGAACGAGCTGAAGGTCATCAGGATTTTGAGATCTCTGAAGTGGCAGAGGCTGAAGTCAGAGACCCCAGAGACTTCCACACACAGACCATGAGATAGAGCAAAGGGGCCAGGCTGAGACCAGAGGCCAAGGGAGTTCACGAGACACAGTAAAATGCCCTGGGAGGAACGGTCAGGCTCAAAAAGAGAGATGGGACCGGTCAAGAAAGATGGAGAGTGGAGGCATGCCTTGTGGCAATCGGGAAGCCAGAGGAGGTCAGATATGAGCCCATCTTGCTGTTTTCGGCACGTGCCCAGTGAGAAACACGGGGCGCCTGTGGCACTATTTGAGTTCTTTCCACAGGTGAACCCATATACTGATGTCATGTCCACTGTATAGATGTGAAACTTGAGCTACTGAGAAGCGAAGCCGCCTGCCCGTGGTCACACCGCTGGCTAGCATCTGAATTGAGGCATGTGATTTCAAACTCTGGACTCTTAACCACCAGCTATGCTGAAACTTCCCATCACTCATTACTCCATCTGTTACCCCAATCACCATTTACAGAGAGCCCTTATGTGACAGGGGCCACCTCTCACAGTGGACAGAACACGGGCCTCGCCCTCCAAGAGCCTCCAGTCCATCAAGGACATGAACACCACATGTATATTGGCTGTGGGGTCCCTGGGTGGTGAATGTGCTCAGTTGCCAGCAGCAAGGCTGGAAGTTCAAGTTCATTCACAGGGGCCTCCGAAGAAAGAACTGACCATCACCTGCTGAACACCATGAAGAGCAGGCTGACTCTGACATACATGGGATCCCAGTGAGAAGCGGCACAACAGCAACTTGGGCTTTGGGTCTTGTCTGTAAGGGGCGGAGGAAAGAGAGCAGAAATCCCACACATCGACAAGCCCATTTCCGATAGTGGTCAAGATTCCTGACACACTGCCTCTCAGGAGCCAAGATTGAACCTTTTTCTAACAAAACAGCTCTAAGTGAAGATGTGCTTCAGCCGGCGTCTTCCTGCTGGGGTGTTGTGTTCCTCACTGGGCTCCTCACGGCAAGGCCGGCAGTTTGAAACCACGAGCTGCCCCAAGGGAGAAAGACAGGCCTTTCTACTCCCTTAAAAAGCCATCGTCTGGGAAACCCACGGGTCAGTTCTACCCCGTCCTGTCTGGTCGCTCAATGGCCATGAGTTTGGTCTTTTGGTCTGCTTCAGAAAGGCTAAGGAGTCCTGGTGGGGCAGTGGTTGTGGGTGGGGCCCGACTCCAGGCAGTGAGTTTTGAGTTTCTGGGAAGAAGATTTTGGAGCACCCAACCCGCGGGGGGAGGTGTTCACATCGCCACAGCTCCCTTCTCAAAACAGGCCCCATCTCTGTCCCCATGTGGGTTTGTTGTCATTCCAACCCTGCCCTCCCCAGAACCAAGTCAAGTCAAAATTTCCCCACGAAATTGCCAAGAAAGCTGTTAGTAGTTACTGTCAATTCCCGCTAGTTGTCCGTGGCTTTTCTAGAAGCCCAGCAAGATGTCTCCCCAGCTAAAATAAACCATGGGCTCTATGAATGCAGGTTTGAAAATTAGGACAGAGAACGCCCTGCATCCTTCAGACCCCCTTCCTCGGTAGCTGGGAGAGATAAAGCATCCATATGTCTCTCTGGTGGCACAGATGGTTAAGTGCTTGGCTACTCATGGATAGGTTGGTGGTTCAAGTCCATTCAGAGGTGCCTTGGGAGATCTAGTGATCTCCTTCTGAAAAAGCTATAGAGCCATTTTAAACCCTGTGGGACTCAGCTCTGTTCTCACCCAATCGGGTCACCGCAAGAACTGATTCGTTAGCAACCGTTTGCTTTCTACTTACAGCTCGGAAAGTTGACCCAGAAGACTCACGTCGAATCAAGGCTGCTAGGGATGTTGGCGAACAACTTTCGGAATCACTTTAGTTTTCTCATCTGCAAAGTGAGGGGACCGATAAATAATAATGCACCTTTCACATGTAAGGATGAAAGAAGATAATCATGCAACCTATGGAGTGGTGGTCGGCGGAAAACTCAAGAAGTATTAGCCGTTGTATTATATGTGGTGGTATGATTTATCGAGGGAAATAAGATCACAATAAATCATAAGATATTATCTAGGGAAATAAGATAATATTTAATAATAAAGTTAATGGACACCGTGGTTGCAATAATGGGCTCGAGCATGGGGACAATTGCGAGGATGCAGGTGTAGGACCAGGCCATGTGTCATTCTGTTGTGCATAAGGTGGCTATGGGTTGGAACCCACTCTATGGCACCTGAACACAACAGGGAAATGAGCCAGCCACAGAAGGATAAGTGTTGTATGATGCAGAAGAGGCAAACGCATGGGGACAAACGTTTACCAGTGCTCCCTAGGGGCAGGGCGGGGCGGGGCTGGGGAGTGATTGCGTAGCAGGTGCTGAGTTCTTGCTTAGGCGGATAATGCTGATGGCTACCAGCACGGTGAATGTAAGTCATGACCTGGGTGTTCAAATGGCCAATGTTTGGTTACTTATATTTACCACAAGAACTTTTTTTTTTAATCAGATGGCTTTGCCCGCCCATCTCACTCATCATGACATTCAGGTCTGTCTTGAGTTGGACTCCCAGAAAGTAGACGTTGGGGTGAAGATTCAGGAGCGTAGTGATTCACTAAGGAAGTGCACCAGAGGGGACCACCAAGGGGGTGCGAGAAGCAGGACAGGGAAGGGGAGAACGCCAAGCCAGGCCGAGAGCTCAGCCAAGTCTCACAGAGAGTGGCTTGCGGCTGATCCTGCCGGGGACCCAGGGTGCGAGTTGTCCTGCAAAGGGGACAAAGCACAGGTGTCTGGAGTCGATTCCGAATCAGGGTGACGACGGGTGTGAATCAGGGTACAACGGGGCCCCACTGGGTTTCAGGGACTGAACGTTCGCCAGAAATGGATCATCAGACCTTTCTTCTGAGGTACCTCTGGGAAGACTCAAACCTTCCATGTTTCCACTGGCAGGTCAGCATGTGAACCATATTCACCACCCCACCACCCCACCCCCACCCTGAGAAAAGAGTCTGAAATGCAGGCAAAGGAAGAGCAGGAACTAGATTTGAACAGTTGACGTAGGTAGGGGCGACCCCCGCTCCCTGCCATTCCCAGTAAGCTTCCTGGGGAATTTGTCTTTCCTGTTGCCACAACTTTTTGTTTTGTGAGCTTGGAGAACCAAATTTCCAGACGGGAGAATTTCTACCAGGGATCCAAGGAGAGAAGAGTCTCGCAAACCTAAAGCTATGGCTACCACTTGGTCCTGTGGAGGCTCCTAGTGCTGGTAGACCAACAGACAAAGAAGGAGGTACCAAACTAGGGTAACTCCTGGGGATAATTAACTCCGATGAGTAGGAGGAGGGACTGGACCTGCAGCAATGGTGCCAGGCAAGAGTATGTGTGGAACTCAGAGCATCCCTAGGTTACTCCCACAGCCAGTGGTGACTACGATCAGGCAGTTCTGGCAACCCTAGCTGTGGTGGCCAAGGGTTCAAACCCCCTCAAGAATGAAGGGCTGGGTGCCTCCTCTCCCCAACAGAAGTACCAGTCAGCCAAGGATGAGGGGTTGAAGAGAATTATGTTGAATATCAGTTCCACTTCTAGGGTAGCTGTGACAGGGTGTGACTGTAAATCATGTCGTATTTCCCCATAAATTGTGGCCAGGCACCTCAATGAAGAGTCTGTGATGGGATGGAGTGAATTTAATGTGAGAGGCATATGGACCCAGGTCCACCCAAAGTCCCTTTGATGGTTTTTATTTACCCTGGGCTTCAGTGTGGGAAGTCCCACTCCTGACACCAATCACCTGAGGCCAGTTTCCACCAAAGTGGACCTCTCCATGAAGATGCGTGTACAAGCGCTTTAAGGAAATGAATAGAGGGTGTGGGACAAGGCAGAGGGTCTCTCGGGCCAAGGTTCACAGAAGTGGTCTCAGCCTGATGGGGAGCTACTGGCAGAAATCCTGCTCCAGGCTCCCAGTGTTTGCAGTCCACCAAAAGAGGTCACAGTGGCAGCCTTGGAAGGAAAGCACACCAGAGCCTGGAGTGGACAAAGAGGAGTAAAAAGAGGTATAGGTGGGCACTGACGCGCGACGACAAGCTTTGCTGCATAAATGGTTTGGAGTTGCTTTGCTCCAGTAAGAATACGTTCATGCAAAACAAAACAAAACAAAACAGGGATCAAAAAGAAGAGAGGTCTATTCTAGTAGGACTGGAAGACCACAGGTACCAGGACTAAGGTGGACTTATTCACTCAGTGCTTGCACACTGAGGGCCCAGCTGCTTCCAGGGGCTGGGAGTGCAAAGGATGAAGGGTGAATGGCCCTGCCCTCCAGAACACTCCCCCCCCCCCCATATGTGTGTGTGTGTTTTTCATATGTGTTTTTTAAATAACGGCCCAGTACACACCAGACTGCCTGTTAGGACAAGGCAGAAGGGAATGACATGTCCCAGGAGAGGAGAGACTGGCAAGGTCCCTGTGAACCCCAGATATGAAAAAACAGATCCAAACAAGCAGAGAATCGAGCATTGGCAAGTTCAAGACACAATTTAAGTTCTTCAAATTACACTTAATTAAGTTTTGCTCGGGTTTGGAATTGTTTTCTAGCCTAGGCAGATTTCCAAAGATCAAATGCTGTTTTGAGAACAACCACACTCATTAGTTCATTCATTGCATCTTGCTTTTAATGTATTTCTATGAAACTCTTTCTCCATAAACAGGCATTGGGCTGGGCCAGCCCAGGTTGGTGAAAAATCTACAACAACAACAAAACTAGATGCCAATACTGCCCTTATGGAGTTCGTGATTTAGTAGGAAATTAATCATGAAACAAATACATGCACAAATAAGTATGTAAATACAAGCTGGTATGGATGTCTCCAAGAGAAAACATGGAATGCCTTGAGAGAGAATGCTCGTGCTGGGGACC
>NW_022107431.1:39049223-39050405 GCF_000313985.2 Echinops telfairi | reverse complement strand
CCTGTGGTGTGGGTTGAGGTGGAGGGGTGGGCAGGAAGAGGCGTGCTGGAGAAAGCAATCATTGGGTTGAGATCTGAAGGGTTAGCAGAAGGTTAAGTTGGCAAAGGAAGTGGGAGGGAGGGCGGGGAGAAGTAGGGCAAGAATGTTCTGACCATCAGCAGAGGGCCAGCGGCGGTAGGGATAGCTGAAAGAAGAAAAAAAAATTTTTAAGGAGGGAGAGCGAGAAGAAGAAGTTAAGACAAGTTAATAGCAGAGAAAAATCATTGACATGTTCAAGGCAGGAATTAGACTTGGATTCTAAAAAATTAACCTGCTTTTTCACAGAAGATGGGCTGAGAGGAAGGAGATACCAAGCGCGTTAGGAAGCTCTTTCAAGAGCCCAGCAGAGAGCTTCCGGCAGACTGACCCGGAATGGTGACAGTGGGGTTGGAGAGAAGGTGGCAGATTTGAGACCTATCTGGGACATACATTTGGCCAGGAATGGTGATCAACAGACAGTGGGGGGTGTGGGAGATGAGGGGAGAAAGGTGTGAAGGTTTCTGACTTAGGGAGTTGATGGGTGCTGAAGCCACGAACCAAGTTAGGGGATGTGTGGAAATAGCCAAGTTTGGAGTGGAGAGTACCGATTTTGATGTTAGATATCTGGCACAGCTTGAATTTGAGATGTCCGTGAGACATGCGTGTGAAGGCAGTTGGATGACTGGGTCTGGCCCTCAGAGGAGAAGTCTGGACCCATAAGTATTCGTTTGGGAGTTGTTGGTGTGTAGAGGGTGCTTGCAGTCCTCAGGATGGGTGAGGTCCTGTCAGGAGAATATGCAGGTGTGGATGCGGATAGACTTGGCAGGAGGTGCTAAACAAAGAGGCTTTGTTAGTCAGAGAAGTTTAGGAAACACTAGAGAAAGCATCCTTAAACGGTTACTTCTACAAAACTTTCCAGGATCTTTAAACTCATTAGAGTTTATATTGAAGAGAGGGAGGTTAACGAGCGCTAGTAAGATATTCAGAGATGCCGCAACTTTTATTATCACAAAAACCTTCTTTCAAAGGGAGGGCATTTTATGACAAGAAGCTAATCTTGCTGACGGCATGGGGGGGCAGCCAGAGCGCTCCTCTGCGCCCCCACCCCCACCACTTTAAAGATAAACCGAATAGCAATACCTTTTTTGTTTAAGCAGGGTGTTA
>NW_022107431.1:39046294-39047716 GCF_000313985.2 Echinops telfairi | reverse complement strand
GTTTGATACCACCGGCCGATTTGTGTGAGAACGGGCTTTCTCTGCCCGTAAAGAGATGAAGTCTCAGAAACCACAAGGGTGGGTCCACCCTGTCCTACAGGGCCATTACCAGGAGGAATTGACTTGAGGAGAGTGAGTTTGGTCTGGTTTGGTCTAATGAGACTCAGGTAAGTGTGCTACTGAGAGAAATTGTCTGCAGCGTCCACTAACCACAGAGGCATGCTTAAACACATTTTGTTTGGGCATAAAACTGGGCATAGGACCCTAATCGCAATATTTCTAGTTCATTCCAATCTCTCGGCGTTATTTGGTTCGGCGGCTTCTTTGAAGGAGGCTGGTGGCATGGTGGGTCACACACCTCGTTACTAACCACAAAGCCAGCCTTTAAAACCACTAACCACACCTAGGAGAAAGACGAGGCTTTCTACTCTTGGAAAGATGTACAGCCTCAGAAACCCACGGGGGCAATTCTACCCTGTCCAACAGGATCGATATCCGTCAGAATCAACTCGATGGCAGCGAGTTAGCCTTTATTTGGAAGGAGCCCTGGTGGCGCTGCGGGTTAGGCATTAGGGGGTTAGCCACACACTTGGACATTCAAACTATCAGCCACACCAAGGCAGAAAGATGGATTCACAGCCCCGGGAATCCAGCTCCCCCTAAATATCATTCTACATCGAGATAGGGTAATTACCGAAACGAAACAATTAACGTAGCACCATACTTTTAACTATGCTACGTACTTTATCCAGGCGTGCCAGCTTTTCCACAAGGTCTTTTGCGGTACCAGAGGCCACATGCACTGCATCGTCGTCTCTTTGGGCTGTGCTGGTCGGTGGCAAGTCCTGAGTCTTTCCTCCGCTTTCGGCGATTGTCCTTTTGAAGAGAAGTCATTGAGTATTATGTGGAACACCCTTTGATTTGGGTTTGTCTGATGGTTTCTCATGATTAGACCGAGGTGACCCATTTTTGGAGAGGAATGCTACAGGCATGATCTGTTCTTCCCAGTGAATCGGACCAGTAGGTAGACGTACCAGTAGGTATGTCTTATTACTGGACAAGTTGGCCTTGATGCATTGGTTAAAACGATGCCTGCCACCATGAGGCTTTGAATGTTACACTTGTTTTATATTCTTGGAATAAACTCGGGTTGGTTAAGATATATTATTATTTTTTCTATCACTGAACATTTTGCTGATTTTTAGTAGGCTTTTGCAAGTTTCCGTTTATACAAGTTTGGTGTGCAAGTTTCCTTTTTCTTCATATTTTTACTGGATTTTGTTTCAAATGTTAAGGTCAAGCTGTTCTCATAAAACAAGCTGTTAGCTTTATTTTCATCAGGGAGCGGTTATGCAAGGGGGTAGCCCCCTGCCCCACCCCGAAACGGATGCTTTTCCCCAAAAGATATGCATTTACATTTTT
>NW_022107431.1:39032733-39033612 GCF_000313985.2 Echinops telfairi | reverse complement strand
CACGTCACCAAGGCTCCTCTCCTTACTAACATAGGTGGGTTTGAATCTTCCATCTTATTATTTATTCCCTATATGTTGTAATTGTGCCATGTTCTTTTTCTCTTTCTTCTCACTTAGTCAGGTATTTTTCAATGATTTCATTTCTCCCTCTATTGCCTTGTTGGGGTCTGGTGGTGCACTGGTTACTCATGTGGCTGGTAACTGAAAAGTCAGTCGTTGAAGCTCACGATCTGGGGTGGGAGAAAGGTGTATCAGTCTGCTCTTACTAAGACCATAACTTTGGAAACCATCTGGATCAGTCCTTCTCTGTCCTATAGGGTCACTGTGAGTAGGAATTCTACTAGATGGTAATGGGCTTTGCATTTGTTGACTAGTTATTAATTCTTTTATTATCTTTTTAACGCTTATCCTAGACCTAAAGATTATAGCATGCATCCTTGACTTATGAGTATTAAGGTCTAATATAAATTAGTACTTTTAACACTTCCTGGATGATATAAGGACACTGGAATACCCAAAGTCTATCAAGCTCCTTATTATTGTTACGTATTTTAATCCTATTTATATTATTTTATTAATTTATACAGTTGATATAAAATTAGATCTATCTACATTTTGATTCTTTCCAATTCTCTTCATTTAAAAAAATATCTCCTTGCTTCCTTTTGCCTGTTATTTATTTCATATAGTTATGAGTTCGCTCAGGGCTTCTTGTCTGAAAATGTCCTTATCTCATTTTTGAACGATATATATTTTTTCTGTTTTATTTTCTATTGAGGTTTTTCTCTGTTTTGCTTTGTTATTGATGTTAGTTTTTGTGGTTGTTGTTGTTGTTTTAGTAATTTTATTGGGGGCTCATACAACTCTTATCACAATCCA
>NW_022107431.1:39020218-39031106 GCF_000313985.2 Echinops telfairi | reverse complement strand
GTCCCCTGTAGGGCTATGGGTCAGTGAGAGATGTCATGTCTCGTAGTGGGGCTGGCCATGTGGCCCTCTCTGTGCATGGGCTGCTCTGAGTAGTGCTATAGTCCTCAAAGCTTGGTGGGTCTGGATGTGCTCCACTCTCTCTTCCTCCCCCTTCATTTGCTCCTGTGTGCTTTGATCAGATGTGTCCCTCTCCTTAAGCTGTAGCTTAGTGCTGTCTTCTGAAGTAAATTCTTCTGGGGGGAGGAGCAGCTGTCCACGTAGTTGGGATTGGGGCTGGAATGATATTTTAAGTAGGTATAGAATTTCAGGTTGGCAGTTATTTTCTTCTAGTCTTCTGAAAATGTTTGTTTTTATTGAATAATTAGTTACCAGTCTTACTGTTGCCTCTCTGAATACAATTTATTTTTCCCTTGGTTGCTTTTAATTGTTCTTCTATGATGTGCCTAGGTGTGGTGGGATTTTTGTTGGATTAACGTGCTTGGGTTGATAGCACTTCATGAATCTGTGGCTTGATGTCTTCTGTCAGTTTTAAATGCTGCCTTTTCTCACTCTTCTCCTTCCAGGACTCTTGCTACACCAGCTTACATGGCATGCCACATAGCTCTTAGGCTTTTTCTGACTTTCCAAAACACTTTTCTTGCTGTGCTTGTATCGAAATACTGATATTTTCTTCTCACCTATATTCGAGTTAACAAATGTTCTCTCTAAATCTGTCTAATCTACTTTCAGTGTTGTGGGTAAAGCAATACAAGTATGAGATCAGCAATAAACCGATAGGACAAAGATGAGGTTGTCTGTGCCCGCAAATATGTGCAGCCTTGAAGCCCCTTTGTAGGGTGGTTATGAGTGGAAATCTTCATATAAGCAGCTTCCATGAGGTTTTGCTTAGCACACAGATTGAGCAAAGATAGTGATGGGATACCACCCCAACACACACCTTTCTTGATTTTTAAACCATGCAATATCCCCTTGTTCTATTCACATAAGTGCCTCTTGATTCAAGTACAGGTTCCTCATGAGTACAATTAAGTGTTCTGGGATTTCCCACTCAAGGCTATCCATAGTTTGTTATGATCCACACAGTTGAATGCTTTTCCATAGTCAATTAAACACAAGTAAACATCTTCCTAGTATTCTCTGCTTTCAGCCAAGATCCATCTGATATCAACAATGATATCATTTGTTTCATGCCCTCTTTTGAATCTGTCCTGAACCTCTGTCAGCTCCCTGTCAATGTACGGCTGTGATAGTACATAATATGCGTACATGATCGTTTTATTAACATTATGCAGCATGTAGAGAACACAGCCTTGCTTGCTGAAAGTGAGGAGATCTTGAAGCACTTGCTGATGAATGAAGACTAGTATTGCAGCCTTCGGTATGGATTATAACTTATGTAAAGAAGACCAAAATCCTCACCATTGGACTAATAAGCAATATCATGATACATGGAGGAAAGATTGAAGTTGTCAAGGATCCCATCTTGCTCAGGCCCACAATCAATGACCATGGAAGCAGCAGTCAAGAGAGCAAAAGATGCATTGGATTGGCTACATCTGTTGCATAAGCCCTCTTTAAAGGGTTGAAAAGCAGGGATGTCGCTTTGAAGACTAAGGTGTGGCTGACCTGAATCATGGTATTGTCAGTCACCTCGTATGCATGTGAAGGCTGGACACATTAAAAAGAAGACTGAAAAAGAATTGATACATTGGAATCATGGTGCTGGCAAGGAATATTGAAGGCACCATGGACCGCTAAAATCAATAAATAGATTTGTCTTAGGAGAAGTACAGCCGAAAGCTCCTTAGCGGCCAGGATGGAGAGACTTCGTCTCATGTGCTTTGGACATGTTCTCAGGAGAAACCAATTCCTGGAGACGAACATCAGGCTTGGCAAACTAGAGGGCAGCCGAAAAGAGGAAAACCCTTGCCAAGATGGACTGACATAGTGACTGCCAACTTTGTGAAGACAGCACAAGACCAGGAAGTGTTTCACTCAGTGCACCCAGGCTTGCTATGAGGAGCCTGGTGGTGTAGTAGTTACACATTGGGCTGCCTACCTGCAAGGTCAGCAGTTTGAAACCACCAGCTACTCACCAGGAGAAAGATGGGCTTTCTACTCCTGTAAATAGTTACTGTGGTTTTTTTGGGGGGGCTGTTCATATTTTATTTATTTTGTTGTTGTTGAAAATAGGCATAGAAAAACCTGCACTAATTTAATCGTCTCAAACAGTTACCGTTTTGGAAACTCACAGGGGAAGTTCTACCCTATCCTATAGAGTCACTATGACCGGGCATCTACTCGATGCCAACGGGTATTGAGGTCTGCATTTCATTTGATTCTTTTTAAAAAAAGTAGATTCCACATCTCTGCTTAAAGTACATTGAGAAGTGAGGTTTCAGTCATTTTGCCCTGTCTTCTGAGATGCCTAATCATTTTTGAAATATCATGTCAGATATTGTACTTGAGATTCTAGAGTGATATTTTGAGGCACTGGATTATGCTATCTTCCCCCCGTGATGGTTTATTTTTGTATCTGACAGGCAGGTAGGTGAGGAAAAATCATTGTAATCTTATCAGGGGTTGAACTGATTTACATGTGAGTTTCCTTCTGGACCAGTCTTTTGCACACACACAAAAGATTTAATTTAGAAAAATTAATACCAGGCAAGTCCCAAATGAGGAGGAATGAATGTTCCCAAATGTCCAGTTTTTATCGAGTGGCTACGTTGTTATTTTTGCATGCTGTCAAGTTGGTTCCAATTCCCAGCTACCCTTTGCACGGCACAAGTTAACACGGCCTGGTCTTGCCCCATCCTCTCGATTGCTGGATGAGAGCATCAATTCTTCCCTGGTCTTCCTTAGGCACTGCCCAGCGTTCAATGCATATAAGGGACTGACAACACTTTGGTTTGGGTCGAGTGCACCTTAGTCCTCAAAGTAACATCCCTGCTTCTCACCACATTAAAAAGGTCTCGTGTCGCAGATTCATTTAGTGCATCATAGTGTTTGATCGCTTGACTGCTGCTTGCATGAGCATCAGTTGTGGATCCAACTTTTCTCCCTTCATTGTGATGTTACCTATTGGTCCAGTTGTTAGGATTTTGGTTTTCTTGACCTTGAGTTGCAATTTATACTGAAGGCTGTAATACTTAGTCTTCATTCATCAGCAAGTGCTTCAAGTCGTCCTCACCTTTAGCAAGTACAGTTGTGTCATCTGAACATCAAAGGCTGTTATTAAGCCTTCCCCTAATCCTGATGCTCTCGTCTTCTTCTAGTCTAGCTTCTTTGATTATCTGCAACACCACTCTGTTATCCCTGATACCAATCACTATTCTCCCTCTAGTAGATCCTCACATACCAGTGTCCTGCAATTGGAAACAGATGTGCGAATTGGAGTCTATTTAGAGCTCATGGATATGAAAAACATGCTATTTAATTCGTTCTTTGTTTTTCATTCAAGTTGCTGTGCTTTTATAATTTGATTTTGATCCCATTAAGATAGTGCCTTCTAGAAGATCCTCCTGATCCACAGGACTGCAGCAACTGGGGAATCAGGTCAGGTGACAGGCCACATCTGAAATTCTAAGAAGTGGAGGTCAGGCAGCTGCAAGCCAGGCGCAGGATGCAGAGCAGAAGAATGAAGCATCAGAAGGCAAGAGCAGGTCTTGCTTGGTTAGCCAGGCCAAAAAGCGTACACCGGGATCCCCATCATGATGGCTATCTGAGCCCTGGGCTAGCAATCTTTGGGGCGTTCATTACCAATGCTGCAGCACTGTTCTGCACATACTCTGTCAGGAAGGGGAATTCAGAAGGATGGCATCTCGCCCCTGTCTGGGGCTTTGGTGGGGATGTGGTTTTTGCTTTCTGCAGACCATGCCCCCAAGGAAACAAAGGATGGTGGTGACTTGAGTCCCACCCTCTGGTTAGGTTAATCCTGTCTCATTAGTGGAACACACCACTCCTCCAAAATGGAATCACGATGACAGATGCAGAGGGTAGAGTTGACAATACATCACCAAATGGAGGACTGTGCCTAGAAGGGCCACATGTACCAGAGTGAATCCCTGCAAGGAAACCCAAAGGAAAGACTGGACTCCTCTCCTGGTAGATCTTGAATTCCAGGTTTTGCCTTTTCTACCCTGTGAGGCCACCAAGAGTTCTGGTCCATGTCCCTGCACTGCTCCGGAATCAGCAGATCCTCCGGGAGAAAGTGTCCGTCGTCACTGTGCTATGCACGGCTTTGTCCTTGGGCGCTGTCTTGATAGCTCTGTGACACCTTCCCGTGCAACCACTCTCACTCCTTAACGTCTAAGTTTTCTAGTTGCCTCACGAAGAGGCTGGGTCCAATGTAAGCAGGTCCTTCAAACTAGAAGCAGAGAGCCCCTTCGAAGGCATGTACCGCTGGTGCTGCTCAACTTGGCACAGCCTTCAGGAACTCACCCCCAGCTACTCTAGCAACACACAGAACAAAACCCAGCAGATAACAAAAACGCCAATGCCTAAGGTACTAGTATTTTTCAACCAATGTTTTATAACATCAATAATAATGATGGCTAATAAGTATTTAATGCTTCCTCTAGCCAGGCAATGTCCCTGCCTTTCTTTGTATTAATTCGCTTACTAGGATGCAATGAAATGCAATGGAATACATTTCCATATTCCCCAGCCACAGAATTTGACAACGGTCATGGATGAAAGATGCTATGTAACTCAACACACAGAGCCAAGGTCCAATGACAGAACATGTTTAGCCTGTTAACTGGGCCAGCAAATAAAAGCGAAGTCACAGGTAAATGTAAGTACAAGTCTCACAGTATTTCCCCACTAGTCTTTTTCCAGAACTACTAGCAAAACTAGTTGATGGTGAAAAGACCACACGTGGATCTAGCTTCCTTTCACTTGCAGACTCTGGTGATGTAATACGATGGGATGTCTAATGTGAGTAGAAAAGGGAAAGAAGAGATGGGACAATAAATACCTAAGAGTTTATGTCAACGCTTCTTAAACTTAAAAATCTTAATGCCATTGAGGTAATTCCGACCCACAGAGACTCTGCAGGACAGAGTAGAACTCTCCTGTGTGTTTCCAAGACTGTAGATCTTTCTGGGAGTAGAAAGCTTCATCTTTCTCCCACATAGTAGCTGGTGGGTTTAAACCAGTGACCTTGTAGCTAGCAGCCTAACATATAACCCACTATGCCACTAGGACTCTTGAGTATCAGAAATTCATGGTATTTGAATTCAGCAGACTTCAAATAAGAGCTATGGAAATCAACTGCGTATGCCAGAAGAATGGCATGGGGTATGTATGGCCCAAGACCCTGCCAAAAACAAGTGAAGGGTAGATTTAAGACATTTGTCCATAGCAGTAGAAACACATGCCAAACACCATGTGTCGACCAGAGATCAAGGCAACCCCACGCCAACTTCAGCTCTTAGCTAGATGCTGCCCAGGGTCTAACACTCCTCACCCTATGTCTGCTCTCGCACACTTGGAAACAACCACTGTGTGCCACATATTTGCTGTTGGAGGAGCTTCTATTTAACTCCTGCTGTGTTCCAAAGAGCTTTACAGTTCACCCAGTGGAAGCCGTACATGGTGATAGAGTCAAGACTATTGTGGTTCAATCTCTAATTGCCAGTCGGGTAAACTTGGTCAAATTATTTAACTTCTTTGAGCCTGAATATCTTCATTGTGAAGTGGGGAGGATGAGAAATCAGAGTTATCAAGATGACATGAGATAATGCTTGTACAGTTCTGGGCCAACAATGAAACAAAATAAATGTTGGCTGTAGCTGTCACTTAACTCAATTTGGGATCCTGTGGTGTGTAGGAAGGCCTCACACTGTTCTCACTGTTTGGCTCCCTCAGAGTGGCGTTATAGACATAGCTTCAGGAATGTTTCAGAAGGGGGATCACATGCGAGGTAGGCAAACACAAGAGGTTCCTTAGACTCACGGCTGGGTATAATGGCTGGGTATAAATTTAGGCTGATAACTAAATACTTTTGGAGGAACATGTTAAATAGACATAGTCACTAGCCAGGTGTCCGGTTTTCATCCTTCGCTGTGGGGAATTGGTTCTATTTCAGGGACATCCTAGACCTTTCCCCTATGTACCCTCAGTAGCACCACTGAGTCTGGGACCAGCCTTAGGTTGATCATGAAGTACATGATGCCCCAGACTCTTTCTTGTGTGTGTAATAGGTAGGGGTTTACATTTGAATTAGGTGGGGGCTTACATTTCAGATAAACAGTGTTTGTATTCAACAACATATACTACTTATCAAACCCCCCAAAACTTGCCTTGTCTTGCCACGCCCCCCCCCTTGATTTGTTTCCTCCTCCTGGAATACTGTTTTCCACTCCAGCCAAGTTCACACCTGCCTGTCCTCCAGCTGATTTCTCCTTCTTCCCTTACCTGCCCTCCCCTCTTGGTAGCCGCCCAAGAGGGTTTCTTTGGTATGCAAACCTTTGTCTCCATTTATTTCTGACAGTGGTCTCCTATGCCATTTGTCCTTTTGTGTCTGACTCATTTTCCCTCAGCACAACCTCTCAGCTTGATCTGTGCCCTGAGGTGCTTTGCCGCTTCATTAGTATCCAGTAGCAATGCATTGCATTCCAGTGGGTAGACCAGTGGTTCTCAACCTTCCTCATGCCACAACCCTTTCATACAGTTCCTCATGTGGTGGTGATGCTCTAACCATAAAATTATTTTCGTTGCTACTTCATAACTGTCATTTTGCTACTGTTATGAATCGTGCAACTCCTGTGAAAGGGTCGTTTGACCCCCAAAGGGATTGCGACCCACAGGTTGAGAACCGCAGGTGTAGACCATTTCTTTAGGTCCATTCTTCTACCATTAAGCATTCCAGTCGTTTCCATCTTCTTATAAACATTGCTGCTATGAGCACAGGTGTGCATCCTTCTGTTCAAGTTCTGACTCTTACTTCTCTAGGGTACACACCCAGCAATCTCTTTGATTAGGAGTTCCTATTCCCAATAGTTTGAGGCAGCACTAGGTTGCTCTCCAGAGTGGCTGCACATCTTTAAAGTCCAACCAACAACAGCTGAGGGAGCGTTAAGGCGTCTTCTCATCCTGCGGTTCTGATACGCATCTCTCTGAAGGGCAGTGATCGTGAGCCTATGTTTATGGGTTACCTGGCTGTCTTCTTGGGTGAACTGTCTTTAATATCCTTTGCCTATTTTTAAAATTGGAGTATTCATCTTTTTCTGATTGAGATGTTGCAGTTTTCTATAGATTTTAGAGATTAGTCCCTCATCTAATGTGTCATTGGCAGAATTTTCCCCCCAGTCAGTGGGTTCTCTTTTGACTTTTTTGATAAGTTTTGATGCACATAGATGGCTTATTTGTAGTAGGATCCGATCATCTACTGTGTCCTCTGCTGTGTCTGTGGTTTTCTTCATCGTATTTGGCAGTGTGTTGATGCTTTGTATTAGGGTCCTTAGATTTGCCCAGGTTGTCTCATTGATCTATGTAGCTCTGGGATTTACATTTAGGTCTTTTTTTTTCCTTTCTTTTTTTTTTAATGTTTTTTTTCTTTTTTAACATTTTATTAGGGGCTCATACAACTGTTATCCCAATCCATACACACATCAATTGTGTAAAGCGCATTTGTACATCGTTTCTCAAAACATTTTCTCTCCATTTAAACCCCTGACGTTAGGTTCTCATTTTTTCCCTCCCTCCCCGCTCCCCCCTCCCGCCTGAGCCCTTGTACATTTAGGTCTTTAATTCATCTTGAATTCATTTTTGTCTATGGAGTGAGGTGTGGATCCTGTTTCACTTTTCTGCAGGTAGAAATACAGTGTTGCCAGCACTGGTGGTCTAGTGGTTATTTGTTGGATTGTGATCCTCAAGGTCTGAAGTTTGAAACCATCAGCTTCTCCATGGGAGAAAGACGGGGCTTTCTACTCCTGTTAATAGTTACAGTCTCAGAAACTCAAAGGGCAGTTCTACCCTGTCCTACAGAATCACCATGAGTCGTCATCGACTTGCTGGCAGTGAGCTTAGTTTTTTATTTGTTCAAGAGACTGTCTCTTCTCCATTCAATGTTTTCCAGCCCTTTGTCAAGATTAGTTCTTTGTAAGTACACGGACTTATTTATTAGGTCTCGAGTCTGTCCTATTGGTCTGTGTATCTATCTTACCAAGGCCAGACTGTTTTGACCACTGTCATAGGTTTTAAGGTTGGGGAGTGAGAGGCCTCCTACTCTGTTCTTTTTAAGTAATTCTTTGCTTACCCTGGGTCTCTTTTCTCTATATATAGAGTTGGTAATTAGTGTTTCCATTTCTTAAAAGAAGGAAGTTTGGCTATGGATCAGAATTGCATTATATTTATAGCTCGCTTTGTGGAGTGTTAACATTTTCACAATAGTAAGCCTTCTTTTCCATGAGCATGCAACATTCTTCCATATATGTAGGTCTGTTTAGGTTCCTGGTAGTGGTGTTTTGTAGATCTGAAAGTAGAAGTCTTTTGCATCTCTGGTTCGGTTTATTCCAAAATATTTCATCTCTGTGTGGCAATTGTGAATGCCATTTGATTGTCTTTTCAGAGCTTTCTTCAACAGTATATAGAAATCTGATTGATTTTTGTAGGTTGGATCTTGTACCCCGCCAAGTGCTTATTCTTTTGATTGTTTCCCAACGTGTGTGTGCACACGCGTGCGTGTGTGTATGTGCACACATGCGTGTAATCTTTGGGGTTTTCTATGTATAGAATCGTATAACCTGCAAATAGTTTTACTTCTTTGCAAAGTTTAATGCCTTTCATTTCTTTTTGTTGTCTAATAGCTCTAAGACTTCCAGCACAATGTTGAATAAGAGTGTTGATAAGGAGAGGGATACCCCTGACTCGTGTGGGGAGAAGCGCTCCTCCAGAGGGCTTAGTACCCTCCCATCCATCAAAATCTCTTCTCTGTGAAGCATTAAACGTCAATTATTTAGCCCTTAATGTGAATGGAATTCAGGTGTCATTTCACTCAAGCACATATGCCTTTTAAGGCTCATTTTCACTGTGGAATGAAAAACTCTTGTCCTCATGAAAGCCAAGATATGACTGCCAGAGAAGGGTGATCTACAACATGACTGTCACTGAAGTCGGAACACCCCCTTCTCAATTCTGGATCTCATTAACTTGGTGCCACCACCAGTTGCCCGTAAATGGGCTCCAACTCACGCTCACCCTGTAGGTGCGGGGCTGTAACCTGGCTGGAGACCCTGTTGGGAGCAGGACTCCATACCTTTTGGGGAAGTAGAGCGCCAGGCTTTTATTCTGAGGCACCTCTGGGTTGAGTAGAACTTTCAACCTTATGGTTGAAATAGCTATTTGTATCACCCAAGAGATTTCTCTCCCTGTTGGGCTTAATGTCCTCAATAAAGAGTCTTTAAAATCCCTTCTGTCTCTGAAAAACAGTATCTAAGGGAATGGTTTCCTTCCAGGACCTACAGAACCAGAAATCACTCACCTGTATAAACTGCTCACCTGACCCAGGCAGCTTGGAAAGTCAAGCACAACCACCTGCGTGCCCACCCCAGGCCCCGTGTGCTCCACACATCCCACACTCCTTCAAGGTGGGGCCCAGCCTAAGCCAGGCTCGGAGGGTGGCAACCCAGTGCTCATTCCAGCTTTGCTGTACATCCCCCTCCCTCCCCTCTGGAGCCCCATTTCCTGTCTGTCGGATTTACGACACAGTTCAAAGACAGAAGGATGATATTACGGTTTCCCTGCTCGCTCCCTCTCACAACTAACTTAGTCTCACTGGCTCCGGGCCAGGTGGTTTTGTTCTCCACAGCCTGCCCCATGTAAAAATACCCCAGGCTCTAGCTCTCCTGCCTGTGAGCAGCATCAGCGTCCAAACCCAGTGGTCAGGCCTTCACTGGTAGGCGGGAAAGAGGCAGTGTGGAAGGCACTGAAGTCTAATTAAGTGTGGAGGAAACAAATCATGGGCTTTAATTTTAGCTCTGAAAATAGCAAGGGCCCAGGATTCCTCTCTCTGGCCTGAGCTATGATGGGATCTGTCCCAGCACCCTCCCTCTGCCTGGGCCTGGGCTGTGGAGTTTGAAGGGCAAGCTCAGTGAGAGAAGAGAGACTGGCAGGCAGCGTGCAGCAGGAGGTGCAGGAGTGGAGGGAGCCCATGGAGGTTGAGGGCAAAGAGAGAAGTGGGACAAGCAGGTGCTGGGGGGTTGGCGAGGGTGTGGTGGAGGGGGAGTAGGTTGCACACAAACCCAGGGAGATAGGTTATTCTGGACCTCCCATACCCACCCACTCAGCACTGTCGGGTGAATGGACCCCAGCCTGGTCAGACATCCAGGAATTCTGGAGCTAGCAGATGCCTTTCCAGAGGCCCCCTGTTATTAAGAATGCTAAACTCTGACCAAAGTTGAGGCAATTCTCCAGAAGGTAGTCGATGGAGCACGAACCAGATTACATATATTATCAGTCACATTATCTTGGGCAACGAGGACGAGGAACAGTATCAGCAAATGGGGAAGTGGGAAGAAAAGCCTTCTATGAGTCAGCTGACTGTCTCCTGACATCTTCCTGCAGGCACCCAGGAAGCCCATCTGTGGGGGAGACGGGGTGTGTAAGGGGAGGGCAGGCTGTGGAGGATGGAGCATCAGCTTTGGCGCTTGGGTCACTTCACCCAGGTGGCTCACCTCGTCCTAACTCTTCATGGTCATCCTTCCTCGCCAGACCAGAGCTTCAACTACCTGCCACCGAGTCCGGCCCAACAGTGGCAACCCAAGGCCCGTGGGAGTAGAACTACATTTCATAGGATTGGTTGCTTGGTTTTTAACCTTTGCGAATTAGACGGCAGGTTACAGAGCAGGTCTGTTTGTCAATCAACAATCCCTACACATTT
>NW_022107431.1:39010335-39016539 GCF_000313985.2 Echinops telfairi | reverse complement strand
CAAGACCCTCAAGACCCTACAGCTGGTAAGGAGAGGCCCGTGGTTTACAGGGGCTGTTTCACTCCTGGAGCGAAGCGACATTCTCAAATGTGCATGTGCGGATTAAGGAGAGGTTCCTCTCTCTCTGTCTCATGGCCCACCTGTGGAAATTTGGAAACCGGAAGACAAGACAAGGCTGGGCTGAGAATCAGAAAAACCAGGTTTTTTCCCCAACCAGGGTGCCCCGTGCCAGCTTCCTTGAGCCTGGGCAACCTGATCTTCAAACTGGTGCAGGGATAAAAAGATCGGTCTTCCTGTCCTCTTGGGCTTGTGGGCAATCAGGCCCAGCTGGACAAAAACACTGGCTGGGGAAGGCCAGGGGAAGGGCAGTGGCACAGGCTCCCCCCTCCCCCTGCCTTCGGGGCCCAGCGCTCTACCAAAACAGGCTGACCCGGATGGGTTGAGAGGGAGCTTGGAGCCTGATGTTCCACGAGTTCTCAGTTTCCTTGTGAGAAACAGGACCTGAGGCACCCTGCAACCCCCAAACCCACTGCCGTCGACTTGTCTCCCACCCCTAGCCACCCCACATGGGATGTCTGAGATGTACATCTTTAGGGGAACAGGTGGCCTCATCTCTCTTGCGATGAACAGCCCAATGCTTAACCAGGGCTTCTTAACACACTCATAAAACCTAACCCAAACACCCAGCTCTCTGCCATCGAGTTGATTTTGACTCAGCGATCCTTCAGGACAGAGTAGAACTAATTGGTGGGTTTCAAAGACTGTAACTCTGTATGGGAGAAGAAAGCTTCCTCTTTCTCCCACAGAGTGGTGGGTGGTTTCGAGATGCTGACCCTGCGGTTAACAGCCCCACACACAATCACTGCGTCCCCAAGGCTCCTCAGGTCACCCTGAAGTCCTGTTTATTTTAAGGCTTTTAAAGTCCAGAAATTTTTTTTACAATGACAAACTTCCCTCTTCTATGGCTGACCATGGACTATGGAATAGGTGACACACTGGCAGTTTCCTAGAACAGGGCTTCCTCCAACAGAACAGAACCACACACACACAGACACGCACACCCAGACACACCCAGACACACAGACACCACACCCAGACACACACCTCCAAGGGTGAGATAGATAAAGGCTATATATAGAGAGAGACTTCAAAAATTCTCTTTCCATTCAATTTTCTACGAAGGCGTTGAAGTCCCCTTGACATGCAGTCATCCCTTAGTATCTATGGGGCATTGCTTCTGGGACTCCTCCCCACCCTCTTTTTTCTCTTCTCCCCTCCATACCAGAGCTTCAGATGTTCAAGTCCCTTGTAGAAAATGTCCTGTATTGGCATATGACTTACAGGCATCCTCCTCTGGCATACTTTCAATCAATTCTAGATGACTTATGTCAATGCTCCGCCAACAGCATAAGCTCCCTCTTAGCCTTTGAGGAATTGCTTTGACAGACTAACTGCTCCCTCTCCCATTATTTTCTATCAGTGTTTGGTTGAACCAGGAACATAGAACCCGTGGATACGGACATGTATAGACACACACAGATTGATGGATTTATTTCAAGGGATGGGCTCATGAAATTATGTTAGACTAGTCCAAAACCCTATACCAGCTGCAAGGCTGGTAGAGATTTCTATTGATTTGAGTCCCAAGATGATGGAAAGAGGGCAAACTAGAGAAAGAGAATGAGTTCTGGCAAAATATGTATTTATTGTATGGAGGCAGCCCACACCCTAAGGAAACTTCTATTTTAATCGACTGATTGACCACATTGGATTGTATTATGGGAAGTGATTACACTGCATTCATTAGACTGCTTTATGGAACAATGACTGATCTAGTATTGGCCAAACCACTGAGAATCACAGCCAAGCCAGGTTGACACATCCAATTAATCATCACCAGCAGAAACCACGTGTGAGCCATTTTCTTCAGCCTTGCAGCCACCCTTTCTTAAAACCTTGGCATTAAGTGAGGTCTTTACTCTCTCATGGGAAAAGCACCATTAATTAAATTAATCAGTGATCTAATTTAAATTAAAGCCTTCACTCATGGTTTAAATTTGGATCCTTGCATTTATCACCCAAACCCAGAAACAACCTAAATGTACCGACGTTAAGGCGTGACTACGTAACCACAGCACGTTCCTGCAATGGACTATTACTCAGCAATAAAAAAGGATGAAATGTTGTCATGCCAATCAACATAAACAAATCCCAAGTGCTTTATGCTAAGTGAGAGAAGTCAGGCATGTCAAGGCCATAACTACAGGGGAACGTCACCTACAGAGGCTTGTTAAGTGATTAGCAGAGGTCGCGGTCCAGAAATGGTTTGACTAAAAGGAGGGAAAAAGAGATTTCTGAGGTGGGATGGGACTGTTCTGTATGTATGGTGGAGATTAAACACTGCTCCCCCCGCAAAAAAAAAAAACCTCAGCATAAGACCACAAAAGGAGTGAATCTTAGTATATGTAAATGAAAATAATTTTTCTTTCTTGGTTAAAAAAACTACTCTGAGATATTTTAAAAATGAATCTTTGAGAAAGTAGAACAATTGAGCAGGGAGTCCTGTGAATCATAGCATGTGGTGCAGTGTAGTGAGCTGTAGTGTGGGGAGTGCATGGTGGTGCGTGAGACAGGGTACAGTATCAGCCGTCGTGTCGTGTCATGTACAGTCGTGTTGGCAATACGGAGAGTAATATAGTAGGAGGTGTGGTAGAATGTGCAGAGCAGTGTAATACAGTGTGTAGAACCATGTAAAGCAGTGTGATGTGGTGTGTACCATGCTCTACAGTACATAGTGCAATACTCATATGTAGTGTAATATAGTTTTTTGTGTGCTGTAGAATAGTGGTATAGTGGATTGTATAATATAATGTCCTATAATGTGCCAGGAGTCCCGGTGGTGCAGTGGTTATACATTGGGCTATGGTCCACATGGTCAGCAGTTCAAAACTACCAGCAGCTCCAAGGGAGAAAGACTAGGGTTTCTACTCCCATAAACAGTTACAGATTCAGAAGCCCACCAGGAAATGGGGGGAGGAGAAGGGAGGTTACTATGAGCCACTATTGACTCAATGGCAGTGAGTTTTGGGTTTTCTTAGAGTACAATGTGTAAAGTAGGGCAGTGCATTGTATAGGATCACACGATGTGGAGTATGTAGAGTAGTTAGTACAACATAGCGGTGTCATATAGTATATACAGTAGTGTATCAGGTAGTGCAGGACAGTGTGGTGTGTAATGTGTAGTGTGGTGGGTGGAGTAGTGCACTGTATTGTGTAGGCCGTGTGCTGCGTAGAGTGGTATAATACAGTAGTGTTGTGTTATAGGTATAGTAATGTGTGTAATATATAGCACAGAGTAGAGTCATAATGTATTGTTCAGTGTCCTGTAATAGAGTACATAGAGTAGTATAATATAGTGTGTGCTGTAGTTTCCTGTGGATGTACAGTATGTACTGTAGTGTCCTGTGAACCCTGGTGGTGTAGTGCTAACTGGTTGGGCTGCGATCCACATGGTTGGCAGTTTGAAACCACCAGCAGCTCTGAAGGAGAAAGACTGGGTTTTCCACTCCTGTAAACAGTTACAATCTTAGAAACCCACAGGGGGGTCGCTCTGAGTCAGCATTGACTGGATGGCAGTGAATAGTGTCCTATAGGGTGGTTCATATAGTATAGTATATATAGTGTCATGAAATATATATAGGGTAGTATAGTATAGGGTAGTGTGTATACAGTGTAGTGGAGTCTATATCACGTAGTAGAGTATCTATGGTGTAGAAAGTCACATAAAGATGAGCATGAGACCATCAGTCCATCAGTGAATGTGCTGGTCTCAGCAGGTGGGGGAGTTGCAGGGCGGAGAGGTGAAGAGGGGAGGGACCAGGAGAACTCTGCGGAGGGCATGGTGTGAGAATTGCCCTTCTTGTTCCCATCCCCAGGAAATCTGGAGGGAGGGGTGAGGAAGTGCCTCCCCAAAGTCAGAAGACTCCTGACTAGACACATTCCTCTTCTCAGGGTTCTCAGAGAAGCCAGGTGGGCCTTTTGGAGGTGCCCTTGGCCCTCTCGGTTGGATGATAAAAATGACAGAGAACATGTGGCCTCCAGGCTGCTGGTGACTTATAGGCACTCTGAGGCCCAGAACATGGACAAGGGCTCGGCCAAGCCTGCAGCAGGTAGTCCTGGAGCTGTGCAGCCAGGCCTTGCCCCAGCCTCTTCACTTCAGCCAAGGGCAGTCCCATCCCAAGACTGGACCCTAAGGGGTCGTCCAGACCCACTGGCAGGAATCCAACCTGCCTGGTTTAAAAGGTGAATTTGTTTCCTCTCTCTTGCAGCTGTCATCAGTGACCACAAGCAGACTGGCTTCAAGCAACACAGATACATGATCTCATCCTTCTGGAGCCTGGAAGCTCAGAATGAGTTGCTCTGCGCTAACAGCAAGGTGTGCGCAGGGCTGTCTTCCTCTTGGGGGCTTACTCCGGAAATGCATTTCTTTCTTTTTTTCCCTCACCCACATTGATAGGCTCGTGGCCCTCTCCCATTTTCCAAGCTAGCAGTGGCCAGTTGTGTCTTCCTCACACTGCCATCTTTCTAGTTCTGCCTCTATCTGCACCCCGTAAGGACCCTTGCAATTACATTAAAGGAGCCCGGGTGGCACAATGGCTTCAGCATCGGGCTGCTAACCGAAAGGTTAGTGGTTCAAACCCATTGGCCAGAATGAGAGAGAAAGATGAGGCTTCTTCTTGGGTTAAGATGGATAGCTTGGGAAATACGAAGAAGCAGTTCTATGTTATCCCACACAGTGACTATGAATTGGGATCTATTTGATGGCAGTGGGGTGTGTGTGTGTGTGTGTGTGTGTGTGTGTGTGTGTGTGTGATCAAACTGGGCTCACCCACAAAGCTCACACTAATCTCTTTATTTTGAAGTCAGCATATTAATTCAACTGGCAACCTTAGTTTCCTTCTCTTCCTGAGGCAGATAACCCAATGACTACGCTTTGAGAGCAGCTACTTCTCGGTGTGTTTGGCTCGGGTCTTTTGCTGTGGAGTCAGCTCCAGCGCATGGTGACCCCAGGCCCATCTGAGCAGAATCAACTCCATTGGGTGTTCATGGCCCGTGTCTCTGGAAGCAGCTCACCAGGTTTTCCTTTTGAGGGCCTTCTGGGTGAACTAACCCCCTCCTCTCATCTTTAGAGGAAACAGCCGAGCCAGACAACTGTTTGCACCATGCAGGCCCTCCTGGATAGGGCATGGTGGCTACATGGTAGAACGCAATTACAATAGCTATGGTTTACCACATGATTCATCTAGGTTTACCAAGCACTTCCCTTGTGTCAGATCCTGTCCTAAGTGCTGTCTGCACACGATCTCCTTTAATCCCTATAATAACACTCAGGGTTATTATGATCAATTGTGTTAAGCAGAGGAGAACTTGCAGGCTGAGGGGCTGAGAATTTTCCCTAAAGTCTCACAGGCAAAGCCAGCATGCCTACCCACCGGTTTCTTTTTCTTTTTCCTGAAGCTTGAGAGCTTAACTATGGACTCAACAAACCTCTGTTGAATTACTGCGTGAATAAACAGGCAGGGAGTTGGCATGTATTACCTCGAATCCTCCTGAGAGTCCTCATGGGAGGGATAATTCTTGTCCCTGCCGCTCCCCATGAAAGGGACAAGGCCACAGACACTCAGAGAGGACGCAGCCCCGTGACTGTGCGCCACTCCATGGTCCACACGCTCCTCCTCACGGTGCGAGAGGCGCTGTGAGCAGTTGTCTACATGTCCTGCAGAGCGCTGTTTTCCCAAAGGTACATTTACACATTATGCTAACGTGCAACCCCTATAAAAGTGACATTGCCTTAAACAGTTAAGCAAAGAACCTAGTCGCACAGAAGCAGGCCCGAGTGGTGGAAACTGTTCTCACTGCCCCAGAGGTGGAAGTAGCAAGGCCAAGCCTGAGGGGAGGGGGCAGCCTGAACTTTCCACTCAGGGAGCTACAAGCGCAGCAAACCATCCTAGTCATATTTTCTTTAATTAAATTCTTCCCCCAAGCATCCAGCAGGGCCACAACTGTTCCCAGGGCAGGGAGGCACATGCTGGAGGAATGCCATCTAGAACATAGTGGCCTGAGGGCCGATGTCTGTCTCTGTCTCTGTCCCTCTCTCCTCACATTCTCTCTCTCTCTCTCTCTCTCTCTCTCTCTCTCTCTCTC
>NW_022107431.1:39006184-39010235 GCF_000313985.2 Echinops telfairi | reverse complement strand
CACACACACACACACACACACACACACACACACACACACACACGCCCAAGTATACCAGGAGCCAGTTTTCCTTCACTGCAGGGGTGAGGCCTGTGTGCTCCCCAGACTAGCAGAGAATTGCAAGTCCCCCTGCACTGGGCAGAGGCTGGGCGGTGTAACGTCCGGCGGGTTTACAGGGCTAACACCCATGGCAGGGTGCTGCCTTCCTCTGAAATGGACTCCACAGATCCACTCTTCCCTCCTCCTGCTCCACCGCCCTTGTCAGTTCCCCCTTCCATCCTTCTAGCCCCAGCCCCCTAAGACGCACCCTCTACCTCAGCTGTGCCCCCACTCCCCACAAGGTGTGTGGCTTTGGAGGCCCCTGGGGATAGGGAGGGTTGAGGCGGGGTGTTGCAGCAAAGAAGAGCGAACCTCAGCACTCACAGTGGAGTCTGCCTCAGTGTCCCTTCTGGGAAACAGCTGTCTTAACTGTTGCCAGATGCCTGTCTCACCACAGTGTAGGGGCTGCTGTTTGTAGTTCATGAAGCATGGGCTTCATGTCTTCCACAGTAAGGGTCCTAACTGCCCCTGTGTTGGCCCCAACGCATGACACTCTCTTGGACCACACAGG
Source organism: Echinops telfairi (assembly GCF_000313985.2). Lineage (NCBI taxonomy): Eukaryota > Metazoa > Chordata > Mammalia > Afrosoricida > Tenrecidae > Echinops > Echinops telfairi. The sequence goes on along the minus strand of NW_022107431.1, from coordinate 39,009,625 downwards.
GAAACAACGTCCGGTCCTATGCCACCCCAGGTTTGGTTGCAGAGTGGCCCATAGCTTTTCACGTGTTGGTTTTTCAGAAGTGGGTTGCTAGGCTGTTTCTTCCTAGTCTGTCCTAGTCTGGAAGCTCCGCTGAAACCTGTCCAACATCGCAGCAACACGCCAGCTTCCACTGACAAAGGGGAGTGGCCGCATGAGGTACACTGGCCAGAAAGCAAACTTGAGTCTTCTGCACGGAAGATGAGGATTCTACTCGGGGACCACTGCTGCCCCCATTCACTGTCAAGCATAGAGTGGTAACAAAGTGGGCTTTGCAGATGGAGAAAACGGGGGTCTGAGGGAGGATCATGATTTACTCAAGGTCACAAAGCACCTGGTGGCAGAGCCAGAATGAGATGCCAAGTCTTCCACCCCTTCTAGGCGATAGTGATCTTGGGGTAAATGGACCTTGGGCATGGCTGCTGCCAACAGATCTTAGAGAACATTGGAGAAAATGAGAGCTGGAAAACCTCACTGGTTGGTTACCTTTTATGCCGAATTACGGTGCCAGTTAAGTACACTGGGGTTCACGTCAGGTTAATTTTATATTTGTTTATATGATTTAAAAGAAAGGCAGAAACCGTAGCGCGTAGGCTAACGAGAAGCGTGCAGAGGACGGCGGCTCTTTGATGAAGGGTTTGCTCGACGAGTCAGATTGGACTCGATGGCAGGGAGTTGGTTTTGACTCTTTTCCTGACTTGCTGGAAGTGTCGAGAGCACCCCTCAGGGGATCCGTGGAGTCCCCATCCCATAAAGTAAGAAAGGCACCTTTCTGTTTCCATCTTGTACACCAGAAAGCGGAGGCCCAGCGAGGGCAACCAACTTGCCCACCTAGTGAAGGGTTGGGTCTCTTCCCAAAGTTTGAGTTTCCTATCCTATGCCAGGACTCTGGTTCCCCTCCCCGTGGAGACGGAGCACCCTATTCAGGGACTCAGCTTCCCCCATCTGGGACAGGCTGCCTCCTCCTTTCAGTGTTCCCTGAGAAGCCCTGGAGCTAGGGGGTGGGCGTGTGTTAGCATGGGGGTGGCTCAGGGAGCACACAGGAGCAGGTTGGAGCTGTTCCTTGGGAGGAGCAAGTTCTCCCACTTGGGAGCAGCCCGTGGAGGGGCCCCAGCTCTGCTCTGAGGGCTGGAAGGCTTGGCCAGGGCCCTCGTGGGCCAGGGCCTGGCTCAGCCCTGGGCAGCTCCTGGTGCCCAGGCGGGCTGCTCTCCAGCTGGTTGTGCAACCCCCGCTATGAATAGGTCCGGGCGTGGGGTTTGAGGCCAAAGAGACCAAACTTGTTTCCTATGGGGTGACAGCTGCCCTCTGGAATTCTGGGAGGTGAGGCAGCACAGCTGTGTGAGGTCAGACCGCTGACCCCGAGGCTGGGCGTTCCAAGCTGGTGGCGTGAGGGGAGGAGCCGCGTGGCCAGACTGGATGGACAGGTTGTGCGGAGTCTGAGTGCGCAGCGCGCAGAGATCACCTGTGCCAGCACCTGGTGGACAGCTCCACTCAGAGCCCCGAGGGCGCCTCCTCCCTCCTTCCCAGGTCACCCCATTTCCTCCCCCACCCTCTGCCCCTCCTCTCACCACCTTGGTGCAGATAAGCGTCATCTTAGAGATGGACTTTGAAAGGGAAGGTGTTCTGATCAAACTGCATATTTAAAACATTAAATAAAACGGGCGTTCCGGTGAAATTAAGTTTGGAAGCGGTGGGCTTTCAATGTAAAAATACTGAAAATATGAGGTTGTGGGAGAGCAGGGATTCTCAGATGTTGTTTTCGAATGGGTACGATTTGACAGTGCTTGTGAAAATGACAAAGGTGTATGCCCTTTGACCTGGCAATTCCACCTTTGGACATGGATCTTCGAGAGTTCTTGCACCTGTGTGAAACCGGATGTTCCAGGTTATTCACTGCAGCAATGCTGTAATGACATGTACGGTGACAACCCAAGGTCCGGCGTCCACCATGGTCCATGAATTGGGATATGCCCATATGATGGAAGCACGAGGCAGCTCCCCATGTAACTACGCCTTTCTCTGTCCTTGCCTCTTCCCCACAGCTGAGAAAACCACCAAGAGTGCAGATGCCCAAGAGTGGGTCCTCTGTGTGTCACAAGAGGGGAAGTAAGTGCCCAATTGTGGATGTGCAGAAGATTCTCAAAGGACCCCTGAGACACTGAGTGGAGACAGCGTCACCGTGGGGCTGGAGGGCGAGTGGGGGTTGGGGGGGTGGCAGCTAGAAGACAAGGACGGGAGGAAAATATCCCGTGTTTTCATGCTTTCTGGAAAATATGAATGTTCGTTTCAAAATAAAACACAAGATGAATCTGACCCCAAATAGCTGTAACCCAATTTCCTTAACACGATGGACATTTGTCTTTCAGGGGACGTTCCAGCATGAGAATCCTCTTCCCTCTTGGGTGAATTCCCCTCTGGGTGTGCTTTGTGGGAGGAAGTGCCCTGTGCCCACGGAGTTCCCCAGTCCCCGGGCGCGGGCCACTGCTGGGGCTTTGGCAGCACGTGGGCTCAGGCCATCTCAGACTTGGGATGTGGAGGGTCTGAAGGCAGAATGACCACTGCCCATGGTGGCAATGAGGTCTCAAGCTCAGGGTCAAGGTCACAATATCCAAGAGAGAATTATTTCCATGCTTAGATTTTACTTTGTAGTGCCTCCCAGAGTTTACTTACACTGGTGTGCACCATCAGTAGCCTTTTCCCCCACATCAGTATGTAAAGCTATGTATAAGAGCAACAGAAATATATGAGCATGTTCTAAGTATAGCCTCATGGTTCAGAAAAACTACTTATCTTGCCTGTAAATACTATTATTGTTTTAACGCATATATAATATTCCTTTATACTAATTATGTAATTTCTACACTAGGATTTTCAAGATGTTCATAAAGGCACTTATGGAAGCTGCATGTTATGAAGGTCAGATTCTCACTGATCCTGCTCCTTCATCTAGTTTCTTCACGATCCCCACTAACACACTCGCCTCAGGATGTGACAGGAGTATACAGGTACTGAGCAGTTGAAAGCCAAAGTCCTTGTCTCCCTACCTCCACGTGACCCTGCCCCTTTCCTTGTGATTTCTTCTAGACCAGGGCTTCCCAGCTCTGGCAGAGAATCTCAGGGGTTACTGACCCCTCAGCTTTCTGGGCAACCTGTAGGACTTGAGACTGGGATCCGAAGCAGTCTTTTCTGGCCTCTTCGCATGTTTGTACATAAATGCTTGGTCGTTTCTTTGGGCACCTTTTTGTAAAATGTGTTCTAGGATGACTTCTCCTTTCGTCCACACCGTCCCTCTGGCATTCTCTCTCTCTGTCTGTCACACACACACACACACACACACACACACAACCTGAGGGCTACATGTGAAGGCCAACTCTGATCGCCGCCCTGCTGGTTCCAACTCCTCCC
>NW_022107431.1:38986818-39006084 GCF_000313985.2 Echinops telfairi | reverse complement strand
TCCTGGTGTAAAATTTGGTGACGGCCTACTTTTCTCGCCCAAGCCCTGCCTTCTTTATGCTCATGAAGGCCGTTACCCTGGTACCCGGGCATGTGTTGGGCTTGCCTGCCTCTTACCATTCTCTCAGGGAGCAGGGAGTTACACATTGGGCTCACTCCAAGCCGTTTGAACCCACCAGGTGCTCCACGGGAAAATGATGAGGCTCTGCTCCCTCATGGATGAACCACCTTGGGCAACTGTAGGGAGTTCTACTCTGCCCTTACAGGGTCATTATGCATCCAAGCTGACTCTATGGCCATCCCTTGGCTCTGGGCCATTGTCCTGCAATTCATCACTTCAGCTAGAAAGCTGGCTCCCTCTCTGCCTTTGCACTGAAATGCAAGGGCCTTGGGCTAACGCGGCTCCTGCTGCTCTCCCCCCTCCATCTATGTGCACTGCATTCACGGGCTTCCTTCTCTCAGGATTACCTGGGGGTTTCAGGTCAGCTCCTGTGGGCCCATCTCCCCAGACAAGTATACTACCTGGTGCAAACTCGTGCTGGTGGAACGGATGTTAAGATTCATAGGGGGCTCTGTGCCAATATGAAATAGAATCGAGATTTGTCTTCCCCAACTGAAATTGGATTATTTTGTAATGTGTGCCTGGTACTTCAGAGAAGGGAGGCAAGATTTTGAGTCATAACCTGTGTGATAGGAGCCCCGGCAGGATAGTTGTTACACATTGGGCTGCAATCGGCAAGGTCCCAAGTTCGAAACCACCAGCCATTCCAAGTGAGAAAGACCGGCTTTCTTTCCACGCTCACCAAGTGACACCTCAGATCCACAGGGGCAGCTCTACCCAGTCCTGTGGGGTCGCTTTGAGTAGGCATCTCTATGGCAGTGAGTTTTTGTTGCCGTTGCCCTGTGTGATCCACTCCATCCCTCCCCTCACAGCTGTCTCCTTACTTTTCTATGTCCCAGGGGAATGGTGTGGCAATGGTGGAATCTGGCAGATCTTACCACACACTACCCCTCCTCCACACTACACATGCAAACACAATCAGATTTGGTTCAGGCCTCAAAATGACCGAAGACCTTCCTGTTTTAACTCCCCATTGAGGAAACTCTGGGGGGACGGGATTGCTCCCTCCGGATCGAGGTCAGGCCCTGTTTCTTTCTGATGGAAATGGAAGCACAGCTACAGTGGGGCCCCTAATGGCTTCTTTCTTCACCCCCCACACTTCAAGTACACTCTGCCCCCACTCCCCTATCCCATCGCCATCACCCTTTTTCCCAGTGGTGATGGGCGAGTAGGGGTGCTTGGCAGATAGACGGCTATAGAGCCTACCTTCCTCCACCCCCTGCCTCCGAGCTGTGAGGCGGTGACTGCACAGGTGCACACCACAGAGGAGGGCTCCTCTGGCTTCTTGTCTGGCCCTCACCGCTCTGACATTGGCATCATTGTCCAAGCATTTTCAAGATCAACGAGTTCAAACGCTTCCTCTTGACAAAGAAAACTGGAAGCAGGGAGAGTCTACAGGCTTGAGTTCTTTGTGTCTCAAGGTGGAGAAGGGAGATTATACCTAGAGTCTAAACTTAGCTAGGGCAGGGCCCGGCCGGCTGCCAGCCTGGAGACTGACTTGGTAACTGCAGATGGTTAACTTTGGCCTGTGAGTTTCTACATGGTTTGGGCCGATAGCTGGCAGCTGATTTCCACCTTCAATCTTGGGGGCAACAGTCAAAGTGGTGGGTTGGGGAGGGGGGGTTGGGAAGCTCCAACAAAATGCCCTCCCCCGGCATGGCTTTGGTATTTAAAGAGGGAAAGTACGTAAAGGTATGGCAGGGTGAAGTCACACAAGAGCATACACTCCTCCACCAACACAGAATTAACCAACAGGCGAGCTTCACCCGAAGGGCCCACTGTGTTGCTTGGCACCTTAAATCCCATTCCAGGGGCTTTCTAGAAGCGGAATCATTTTTACAGCCTATTAAAATGAAAAACCCAGTCCTGGCAACCAGCAGTTTCACACCAGGGTGGCCTTTCCCTGCCACCACCGAGAGCCCTTACTGTACGCAGAGATTACTGACGGACGCAGTTGCTACCTGGGAAGCTGGAGCATGCGTGTTTGACTTTCGATGTGCCGGAGGGCAGTGCTGATGACTGCTGTCCACGGGCTGGGTCACGTGAGGAGGCCCACTTCGACAGGTCAGAGCTGTTGACACTCAGAAGACAGAGAGTCTAGACCCCGCCTCTGCACTTAGAAGCTCCTCTGGGGAGCATGACTCAATGCACTCCACAGTGACTCTGCACCGTGAATAACACCATACATTTGCGTTTATTACACTGTCCGTGGAGGTCAAATGTGAGCTGGGGAAACGTTTAACAGGGTCACGGAGTGGCTAGATCTCAGGATAGAGTCCCTCAACTCTGGAAGCCCCGGAGATCCACTCAGCTGTTTCACGCGTTGACCTTGAAGATGGACGGGAAGGACAAAAGGACTGCCTGGAGTAGGGTAGAGTGTCATTAATGCTTTATTTACATGCGTCACCATCTCTTTTACAAACTAAGTGGGATACACAAGGCAGTATCTACAAACACCAAAGAGTATTGTGTTTTGATTTCACTTGGAAAGGGGAAGATTCCCAAATCAAACTGGTTTGGATCCTTGAGAAGAAAGGTGGTAGAGTTAAGTCATGGCCACTGTGGTGAGGCAGAATTCTCAGTCAGAATGCAAGATGGTAGTGTTCGCTTTGGGGGAGCGGGGAAGGGCGGGGTTGCTTCAAATCAAAGTGTGACCGGCTATTTGACTCTTCTTGGCTGGACAAAAGCTTCGCACCAGTGGTATGGATTTAACCCTCATTGGGATGGGGTGTGAGCAAGAAATTGAAACAGCTAAGACAGTGAGTGGTACAGAGACTGTCTACAGATAGGCTATTTTGGGGGAGGGTCTTGTGTTTTCCCCGTCATGCAACTTTTTTCCCCCTTAAAAAAAAAGTAAATGTGTAGCCAAAATGTGCAATACATTTTTTCCCATATAACAGTAACTGATTTTTCTGGTCCTCCTTCCCATCTGGTTCAATTCCCCAGGTATATAAGGAGCTAGGACAAGGGTCTGAGAAAATACGGAATGCTGGCAGTGGGACCCGTGGGAGGAAGGAGGGAGGAGAGGCGCGCCGTGTTTTGAAGCAGCTGCACAAACACTCCTGGAGTGTGGCCGAGGCTGTGCGAGCAGCCCTTCGTCAGACATGGACACAGGCAAGCGGGATCCCAAGAGGAAAAAACATTCCACTATTCAAACGGCATACACGCTACCCACCCTCCAATTGAGATCAAACGTGCACACTCCGTTTCTGTCATTTGGGCATCTGCTTCTAAGTCTTGTTTCACACACGATTTTGCAAGGACGCCAAGTTCCCCTCCTGGTGCCACGCCCCGCTTCCCCCAGTCCCCCAAGGCAGCTTGCTTCTTCAAACCGCTGTATCAGTGATTGCATATATAATATATATAAAAAGAAAAATTCTCTTTTGGAACTTTTTCTTTAGAACTTCACAGCCAATCATTCAAAGACGTTTCCTCGGACATAACAAGAAAGCATCTGGGGCCACTGCTACGTCAGGTCTCGCTCATCCCGGCCGGCCCTTGGCAATGGCCACGGCCATGGCGGGCTTACTGGCTGCTTGCCCCTTGTGCGTCTCCCCAACATTCAAATGTGCGCCGTGTGTCGAGAGGCGAAGTAGGTCCGCCATGCGTCAACTATGTATGTACACATTAGGCAGCCCCCCCAAAAAATCAACACCAGAAACAACTCGCCCAGAGCTTGCCTTCCACTACACTTGGGCCTGACCTCCCCACGCTGCTGAGACGGTTAAGAAAGTGTGTTTCAGCCATCTTGGGACTGCAGAGGCTGCAATAAAGCAAAGCAGCCTCAGGCCCATCCACAGTTTGTTACTGGTGCCTGGCTCTCAGACCAGGGCACTGAGGGCTGTCGATAAAGCTCTTTCCTCACTTTGGTCAGAGGCATCCATCCCGGGGGCCACTGAACATCAGGGTTCATGCCATGTTTCCAGCACTAGCTCCTTTTTCTGATTTCCCCAAAAAGGCAGCCAAGCTCCCCAAAGCAGCGTCTCTGGTGGCTGCAAGAGCCGCAGCGAGTACTCAGCAGGGCTCACACATCTCCGCTGCCAGGCCCCCAGAGGCAACCAGGGGTTCTGCTGAGACGCTGCGGATCAAAAAACTCTCTCAGGGATCTGTGACACCCACAACGGGACAGGTGGGCAGAGGGCTCCAGCCACCCCCGTTCCTGGTACGCCTGCCGTAGAAGCTGGCAAGTCTCAAGGAGCCTGGTTTTCCTTGTGAGCGGCCAGCTGAGGGGACAGGAGGCTGAGAGGGATATGTGTGGCCGGTGGGTCTTGTGACAATGAAGTTGGCGCTCGGCTCCGTCTGGAGGTGAGGTTTGAGTTACTGAACACAAACAAATGCAAACCAAGAACAAGGACCACTCCTCTGCTAGGGCCCGGGTCTGCTCGGTGGCCACCCTGCTCTCACCTGCGTGTCCTCTCTCAACTGTGTTAGAGGAAATTATAACCTGGCTCTGTAGGCAAGCGCTCGAACGGGAGCAAACAAAGGAGATGCCACAGGTCTGAAAGGAAGTCAGCATGTTTTAGGGGAGACCTATCCTAGGCTTGCTTTCCCCGCTCCCGAGCAGCTCCCAGGGTCTATGAGATGGTGAAGGCAAACGCAAGTGCGTTCGTCTACTCGTTCTCTTAAACCTGGAGGAGCGGTGATCAGGGCCTTCGCTTCGATGGCCCTCCGAATTTGCTACGTCCCCACCTCTGCTGCCAGTGTCCCCATTTGCATCCCGTCCTGGGGCGGCAGCGTGGGAAGCCAGAGAGGCGGTACGGGACAGTTCTGTGCGAAGAGCAGGCGGCTACAGGATCAACCGAGTGACTCACATACATTAAAGGAACATAGGAAGCTAGCCTGGCTCACCGACCAGCAGACCACTGGAAGAGGATACATATTTTTTAAAAAGTATACATACTTTTAAAATGAAGATTATAAACGTGTAGCTGTTCAGAAAAAGGCGATATGCTATTGGGCTACTATGACCACAACTGCACAAGAATTTACAAGAGTCCGTGAGAGGCAGGGCCCGTTCTCAAGCAGGACAACCCGAGCAGGCGGGAGACGGGGGACAAGACCAAATGGAACTCGCCTTGCGCGAGGAGCTGTTCTCACCCCCAGAGGAGTTAGAAAGCAAAGGCGCATGAGGGGACCCCTGGCGGATGGTGGGGGGTGTATAGGGGTGGTGGTGGCCTGTCCTTGTTGGTGGAAGGGGGGTGTCACTGCCCACTGCACGATGCATCAGCAAGAACTCATGCGGGGAAGTCTGTGTGCCTAAGGCCCATGCATAATGTCCCATTTTATACTGTACATGATAAAACAGAGCTATACACTGATATACCTAGTGCTTTTTTTTAATGCAAAGAAAAGTCGTCTTCTATCATGTTGGAGGAGTATGCATATGCTGTGCTAATCAGAGTGCCATTATTCCAGCTTCATATGTACCAAAGGTGTTCCCAACCAGTCTTTCTAATCAAGGAGGGGATCGCGCATCATCACACGTTCCGGGTTAAACCGAAAGCACCTATACAGCACCATACTTTGCAAAAACAAAACAAAACGAAATGAAATTCATAGAAGCTGTAAAGTTTTAAAAAAAAAGTTTCAACTGCCCTAGCTTGTACTTTCAACGGAATCATTTGTACAATGATAATCTAAGCGTATCTATCTACTTTTTAAAAACCAGCTGGTATGCTTACTTCCTCTCCCTCACACTTCTAGGGAACGGGTTACACACAGGCAGGCTGGAAATCATCACAACGGGACGTGGAGGCAGGGGGTGGACTGAGAGCTCCCTCAGCCTCGACTTGACACATTGCTCGGCGCTGGCTCCATGCGCACTCACCTGGTCATCTCTTCTGCACAGGAACACAACTACTTTTTCCCGCTTTCTCCTCAGAAAGTAAAACCAGCGCCACTAAATCCGTTGGTGGCCTTTGGCAACGAGGGACTGCTAAGCTGATTTCTTTCCTGCAGGGAGCTCCTCTCTAACCAGCAAACCAACACTGCTCACTGTCAGCTGAGGATACTGACAGGAAGGTGTGATCACAGGCCCTGCCAGTCTGGTAGTCACAGACTGGGTGCTGGGGGTGGGTGGGAGCTGAGGGGTCTCACCTACAGACCACCGCTGCTCAGAACTGGATATACACTGGGTTGGATGCTAGGCTTCATTGCCTATCTAGTCAGGGTTCAGTCCTGGAGTGCTATGCAGGAGCCAACAACAGTGCCTTTGTTCAGTTTTAAGAAAAGGATAATTTCCTACCAAACAAAAGGAGGGCGAACCGCCCCCACCTCTCTCGTGTATGTAACGGGCTACCTGATCTAGAGTTCCGAGGGCTCAAAAGTTCAGGATGCCCACAGCCAGAACGGTAACTGGCTACCACCTTTTCCTTAGGTTTTGAGGTTTGCCAGGGGAAGGATGGCTGACGTGTCAACAGAAAAATACTGCAAAGTGAATGCGTGAGAAAAGCCCAGAAAAAGTTGAAAGAAAACACAGACAAAAACAACAGGTGGAACACCCCCCTCCCCCATAGACCAACATCCCAGGAGGGAATGAGGGCCCCCCTCCCCCCCAGTGTCACCGCAGGGGTCCACAGTGTGCTTGGGGGGAGGCGGGTGGTGCCGACTGGTGCTGTCCTCCACTGGCAGGTATGTCTCATCCCCTGGTACAAGGAGGCTGTGCGTACTTTAGAGAGTTCTGTTCTGAGAGTAAGTGCTTCACCCTGGGTCAGGGGCCAGTAACAGTCTCTGCTGGGTTAGGAAAACGGCGTGGGATTCACAAAGGTGTTCAGCTGTAAACGGTATCACTGTCCACTTGCTGAGAGCAGATTTGGCAAAGGGTTTTCTCTGTAGGTCTTGTGTCAGTTTGCGGGTCTGGAGGAGGGAAAGAGAAAAGGAGAGGTCAGTTTTTAGGGTACTCGGGGTTCCCCTTTCACCAGCCTCCTGGCTCCTCATCCATCCCACCTCCAGGCCATCATAGGACGTGTTTCAAAAGGTCAGAAAAGCTAAGAATGAAACCTGGGGACTGCTTACCTTCTTCCTGGGCTTACAGGGTAGAAAAGTCTAAGTACTGTAAGTGGAGTTCTTTATTTTGGGAGGTTTGCAAAGAAAGGTGAGTCAGGGGGCTTTTAGTGGGCCCTTGTAGGTTAAAGAGGTCCCTGGTGTAATAGGATTTTGCTCTAGACTTCCAGACCCAGGACCTGTGACTTCAGGGCTAAAACGGGGCATCTTAAGTGGACCAAGTCTACTTTTATGGTTCTCCCCCACTGACTACGTGACCCAACTGATCCTGATCACCACTCTCCCCAGGAATGCCACAAGCCCGGACTGAGGGCAAGGCTGGGCCAACCTTGATTTCCCCCACTACAGGAAGTTAGTATAATTTCTACCTAGGTAGGCAGTCTTAGGAAATTTGTCTTAAAAACCTACAGGGGAAACAATTTACATCATAGATGCATATGATCAAACAACAACCACCCCCCCCACAAACCATGATGGTAACAACTGACCCCTCACTGGCATCCCACCCATGGAAAGGTACAAAGGTGCTCCTCTTAGCACATGTGAAGTTCTACAGGTCTAGTCTGGCTACAAAGAGTCCTGGTGGCATAGTGGGTTACTAGCTGAGCTGCTAACTGCAAGATCAATGGTTCGAATCCACCAGTCACTCCATGGAGGGAGGCAGGGGTAGGGCTGAGGCACTCTGTTACAGTAAACATTTACAGCCTGGGAAGCCTACCTGGGGCAGAGTTCTTCTCTGTGCCCCGGTTGCTTATGAGTTGGAACTGACTTGATGGCAGTGAGCTTGGGGATTTTATTTACTTATCTTGGTTTTGAGAATTGGGCTGCATGTGGCCACTGTGCCCAGAAAAGAGGGGTGTTTTGTTTGTTTGTTTGTTTATAAAATAAAAGGTCTGTGCTCACTGAGATGCAGCTAAAGGAACCAACATGATTCAAGCCATAAGACCTTTTGTTTATGGAAAATACAGTGTCGGCTGTCATGGCAGTTTAAAAAAAGAAATGGCGCCGGGCCAAGGACCAGACAGAAATGAGGTGCTGAAGCAACATGAGTGCAAGTCTTCGCACTGGGCCAGGTGAACCAGGATGGCAAGCACATCAACCAGCCCACAAGCACACTCACTCTGAGGGTCTGCCTACCCCCTTTGGAAGAGACACCTTCAGGCTCATCTGGGATTTGCCCCAGTGTGCCCTCCACTTCAATCCCTCCTGTGACCCCGAGCTTGCTGGCAGTCTTGCCTTTCCAACACGAACATTCAGACAGGTTGTGGGGTGTGGCGGGGACGCAGCCAGGGTCACACTCGCCCTGGTAGTAGCTCGAATACAAGAATGACTGCAGGCAGAGACACACAAATGGCAAAAGGTGGCCGTTTCCCTGGCTGGCTTTCTGGAGCTTGTTCCTTGCTTTTGAAGAGGCTGCAATGCTATCCTGGCCTACGCGCGAATGGCCAACGGAAGTCCCAAGCCTCAGGCCTGCGAGGCACTGGAGCCGGGCCCCTGAGGCAGGTTCACATATGGATCTTTGGAAGGGGTTTCAGCTTTTTTCCTTCACAATAACTGTTCACCAACCACAATCTAACATCACTATGCAATGAATCATCAGGGGGTTATGGTCCCCAAGTCCCGATCCTGACTTACTGCAAGAGCCGAGGGAGAAGCTGAAAAGTATTACCTAATTCACACCCCTCCCCCAGCTCCCTCTGGTGTTAATTATCCCACTGTGGACACCAGTGCACAATGGCAAGGTGACACACTCCCCCCCACCCTCCCCTAAGTACAGAGGAGCATGCAGCCTCCCAGTGCCAGGCCAGTACGGAGGGAAGGCGGGCAGAGAGACCCATCGGCCCCTGCCGAGCAGGGCATCCTTCTCAGCAGAAGGAGATTCGGGCACTGAAACTGGAGGCAGGAGGCCCACTGAGCAGTCCCGAGCTGCAACCAGTAGTAGCAGTCCCTAGCCTGCGTTCCCTCATCAAAAGGGCCCGGAATCTTCAGGGAGCCTCATCATTAAAAGAGAGATGCGCTAATCATCTCTCTTTCCCTGACAGCGGGCTGGGACCAGTGACGCCACGGCCCCCAGGCCTCCCCGGCAATGACTCCTGGGGGAGCCCGACAGGAAGCCGCCCCACCTCCACGCTCGGCTTAGAGGCGGCTCTCGAATACAGGACGCACACATCCACTCACTGCTAACCTCCACGGAACAGAAAGGCCACTTGCTTTGTTGGTGAGAGATGGAAAACCGATTGTAAAATGCTGTGGAAAGAGAGAGGGGGAGCAGGCAAACATGGATGACAAATGCCATTGTCCTTCTGAGAGGGACACCAGAATCCTGACCCAGGGCAGAAACCCGCGTCTGAACAGCTGGCACCAGGAAAGCAGCCTTGCCTCCTTCACGCAGCTCTCTCTGACTCTAATGAGGGCTCAGAGTCGAGGGACCACGAGAAGTCCTGAAGCCAGTCACCATCACCACGCTGGGGAAGCAACGATGCTTTCAGGGGCAGGGGGTGGGAGGGGGTGAGCGCGAGCAGGACCAGAGTCTCCGGGGTTTTGTCTGGGTGCATTTTACCTCGCTTAAAGTGGGATGTTCTGGGTACATGGGAGGTCTCGTGCATCATGCATATGACTGATGGGGGCTTCGAGAAGCTCCTGGGAAAAGCCCATCGCCTCTCAATCCCATTTTCCCCAGACTTCTGGAAGCCTGTCCCATGCATTCGTGCCCTCCCTGTTGTGACACAGCGAGACTTTGGGAAGGAAGAGGGAGCCTGTAGTATAGCGGGTGGGTTTGTAACGTATGGCCCTACACGTAAGCCAGGCAATGTGTCAATAACCCCAGTAACCACGCCAATGCTGCGCAGACGCACCAGTGAATCCCGTGGACAGGGAGAACTTGATGGCCCTGCCCCACAACTAAGTTTGAAACCAGAGAGCACTGATAATCAAATGATTAGGCCGGGTCTAAAAATACCCATGCAGCCTGTCATCTGGTCTTGGGCGAGGGGGGGAGGGGGCCCGCGTGGCAAGTCCCTCTGTGATCTTGGCATCTGCAGGGAAGGCAAATTTCTGCCTAATTATCTCCATAAAAATCACATGATGTTCTAAGAAAGAGAAAAACTCCCTCACCTCCCCCCCTCAAAAAAACCCAACTCCACACAAAACATTAACAACCCCAATCAACTTTAATCTGAAAATAAAACACAAAGATTCCTACTGCTGTCCTCCCACAACTTAACTCTGCCCGAGAAAACTCGGGATTTTTCAACAGCACGTCTCATCCTCTCCACAGGGAAGGCAGGCACGGGATCCCAACACCAACTCTGGGCGGGCAGGAGAGCCACCCGGCAGGAAGAAGTGCCCCCCCCCCACACACACACACACACAAGTTCTCAGAGGTTAGCGTGGGGACGGGGGCTCCTGAGCAGAGCGACAGAAGCTGTCTGCAGTGAGGCGTGCCTAAAAACCTGAGCGACAGTGGAGCGCCCTGCTCCTGCCTCGCCGGAGAGAATTCCTTTTCCGGTCCCTGAGCTCGATACACCGACCACGGGACATGTAGGAGGTGACCCCATGTCCCCCCATCTGACAGGGAACTCCGTGTAGCGTTCAGAAGACTGGTGTGGGCTTCAGCGTAAACCCTGAGGGAGGAGCATCCACCAAGGCTCTTGAGATTGGCGTCAGCCCAGGAAGTCAACATTGTGGAGGGTCTGGGGTTAGGTGACCACATCTGATCTGAGCTTCAACATGGAGTTCATCGTCAGGAATAGGGCAGAGTAGAACTGCTCTGTGGGGTTTCTCAGGCTGCCGTCTCTACGGGAACAGACTTCCGCATCTTCCTCCTTCCTGCAGAAGGGCTGGTGGGCTCCACCCTCAGACCTACCCGCTAGCACCCGAGCACTTAACCACTGTGCCACCAGGGCTCCTTAAATGACACAGTACAGGGCACGCTTCTAAGATTCAATGTGGTTACTCCTGACAGAAAGGATGCACCTTCTTCTCCCATCTTTCCTTCACACCCACCATCCACTCTCTCCCGCCTGCCTGCAGTCAGGAATCCTGCCTCGTTTCCCAGTGGAAGTGCTGGCTCCTAGGACTCGCCCTTCAACAACAAAAGGCGGCTACAGTCCAGGAGGTAAACCGGTGACGTGAATATCACAATATTGACATTTCTCTGGGTGTGATCCTATGCTGCAGGGCTCTGCACTGCATCGACTGGTTGGGGGGGGGTGGGGGGCTGTGTGAATGACTGGGAGGGTAACAGTGCCCCTCATCAGGCTGGAATGCCCAACTTCCTGGTGGGGGATGGGGGGCGGGACATGGACACATGACATGCAGTGCTCCTGGGACATCTGGTACCAAGTCTAGAAGGAGCCCTCCTGAAGTTCTCTTTTTCCAGCTCAAGGTGTACAGGGTTTTGAGAGAACTTCCACTATTTTCCAAAAGCGATTCTGAGGTTGAAAACTCAAAATCAACTATTTTAAGCTCCATAAATACAACCAGTGGAACCACTCACCCAATCCACCTGCAAGGACCCAACCAGGACCAGCAGGTGACTCGGATGGTGGTCACCGACCAGAGAAGGAAACGGAGGAGGTGGAAGGAGACCCTCAGTGCAGGCTCCAACCTACACCAGCACCGGGAGCCCTTGCATGGGGTCCCACCTCACCCTGGCAGCTGGGCAGTACAAGTGGATCATGCCCTCGGCCCTCAGGAGACAGCAGGTGGGCAGCCATTCCTCCGAGGGCCACCTTCTTCGAACAGACCTGCCACTCAACACAGTTTCTGTTCACTCCCATATAGGCTGGTCTATCTTGTTTCTCAGGAACCCTGGTGGTGTAGTGGTTCTATGCATTAGGCTGCTACCCACAAGGTTAATAGTTCTAAACCACCAGCTGCTCTGTGGGAGGAAATTGGGGCTTTCTACTCCCATAAAGAGTCATATTCGAGGAAACTCACAGGGGCAGTTCTACTCTGTCCTACAGGGTCGGCATGAGTCAGCATCCACTCCACAGCTGTGAGTCTTTAGTTCGGGGATTGCTTTCTGATGATTTCTAACCAAACCAAAGACCAGAGTACCACCCACAGTAGCATGTACCCAGAGAGGCCCATGGGCACTCATTTTCAAACTTGACGCCACAACTGGTAGGTTCCTCCCTCCAGCCGTCAGCAGCTGGGTTCTAGTTTCTCCCGAGGAGTCGAATCAAACACCTCACCATGTCACAAGTGGTTTCTCGTCAAACCAGGGCAGGCAGGCAGTTTCCCTTTGCAAATACTGTGGACTACCCTCTGGGGACTTCTGGACGAGCCATTTCTGTCCCTTAATAAACGCATTGGCAAGGAAAAAACGGTTATAAAAAACAGAAAATCTAGTATCATCTCTGTATTATTGGGAAAGAAACAAAAACATGTGTCATCTACCGGGTCCAGTAGTTCCCTGTAAGAACCCCACTCCCACCCACTGCCCTTGAGTTGGTTCCTATTCCCGTCGTGACGCTAAGGGGCCGAGCGGAACGCCTCCATAGGGTCTCGGAGACCGTGCAGGTGCCTGGAAGCAGAGACCGTGCAGGTGCCTGGAAGCAGACTGCCTCATCGCTCTTCTGTGGAGCAGCCAGTGGCTTTGAACGGCCAACCTTCTACTTAGCAGCCCAGGGCCTAACCACCATGCCCAGGGGCCCGAGTGGTAGGGTTCTGTTTCAGGCCTGGCTGCTGCCCTATGGAAGGAGAGTTCCCAGAGAAGGGTGGTCGTTTTCTCTGGAGTTTCACCCAACTTAGAGTTGGATGCAGAAACTTGAAAGTGTGTCACATGAGCCAGTCAGAGGAGCCACCAGCTTTGGGGGGAAACCCAAGGCCATACTCCTGCCCGCATCAAGTGGCAGTCTTTCTGCTGTGAAGAAAGCTCTCCTCGGGAGGGAAGTGACCCTAAGTGGTGTGGGATGGCCTGACTGTAGGGAGGTGGGGAAGGGGGATCAGGTGACCAGGCTCCCTCCCAGGGCTGGAGGCTCTGAGGTAGCTGAGAAGGACAAGACAGGGTAGGTCAGGGCAGGGCAGGGCGAGGCTGCTCTCCCAGCACCTGCCAGGTAGGAGGTCTTGCGGAGGTGCTCTAGGTAGAAGGGGGGCTGGGGAGCTACACATCGTCCAGTCTAGTCAATGCCAGCTCCCTCCAACCCCACAGCACAGAGCGGAGAGCTGCCCCATGTCGCTCAGGCAATCCTTTGAAGACATTGGGTACCACCTATCAACTCCCTAACACCGATGGTGGGAGTTCCCTCTGTTGGTGGGAAAAACCACCTCTGCGATGGGTGCCCCCAAACGGGGCAGGTGGAACTCGGGAGGACAGCCGCTCTGGAAGTCGCAGGTTTCATTCGGACGACAGGCCACTGCTACACCTTTCCAGCGTGTGCAGGGGTATTCGGCTGACTTCCTGCATCCAGTGCAGCCCACTCCTACACACTGATCTCCGGGACCAGTTTCAATCACAATCGACACGCAGTAACTTTAAATAGAGTCGCCAAAGAGCGCTAGATAGTATCAGTACTCGGTGAGGCGGATTTTAGCCGTCACCCCATTCTACAGAGACAACACAATCTCAGGCTCGGGGGGACAGAGTGCTTTGAGACTCAGCGACACGCGGCCAGGGCAGTGGCAGCATTCTGCGGCACAGCCCACGGCTCCCGCTGTGACTTAACCTGGGCACCAGGACCCTTGTCAACCCACAGCTCTCCTCAGAAGAGTGCACCCACTCCCTCTGCCATCGAGTTGATTCCATCTCACCTCAGGGAGCCCGAAAAAGGGTTTCCAAGGTTCTCCATCAGGAACAGGTACAGACAATCCTCCTCTAACTCCTGCGTTGCGGCTGGAGGGTTTGAACCGCTGACCTTGTGGTTAGCATTTGCCACTTACCCTCCGGTGGCAGCAGGGTACCAGGCCTGCTGCAGTGGCTGGCTGGCTATGTGCAATGTGGAGGATCAGGCTCTCGAAATCACACGCAAATAAAATCAGGGGCTTTTTAACAGAGACCAGTGTTTGGACTCGGCCTGAACTCTAGCTTCTTAGAGTGGAGCGGCTGAAGGAGGAGGGCCTGTCTTTTTACCCCTCACGGGAAGGGACATGGAAAAGAACATCTGAAGACATTTAAAAGCCAGGGGTTGTCCCAGAAAACCAGGCACATTAAGGCCGCCACGTACAAATACGCATATCCTCTGAGATAGTTTATTGTGCCAGCCTGGCCGATAAACACAAGTGGGATTAACTGAAGGGCGGAGAGATGAATGGCTCGGTGAGCCTCGCCTTTCTTGTCTCTTGCTCTTTGATCATCGGACCAGTGTGCGGCTGCCTTGCTTGTTCTGTGCCTCAATTTACAGGCTACACTACCTTGCCTGTCAGGCAGTCTGTGACAGGCTCTGTGACAAAGGGTCGCCCTCCAGCACCCACCACCTGCCCTCCCCAACCAGGCCTTCTCTGAGGGGAGGACCACTGTCTTCACTTTCACCACTGGAATGGGCTCGATGACAAACAGCAGCACGTTGCAGGGATTCAATACATGGGGATCGCCTAATGGACTCGGGCTTTTCCGTAGCACTTCCTCCGACGTGAGGGTCCGTTACTTGGTCAGGCACCGAGCCCCACTAAGGGTAAAACTCAGGCCTGAGAAAGGCTTGGTCCGTGGCTCCAGAAAGCTCACTGCCACCAAGGGGACTCTGGTCCACACCGACCCCAGAGGAGAGCAGAAGTGCCTCTGCGTGTTTCCAAGACTTTACTAAATCTCGATGGGAGCAGAGAGCTGTACCTTTCTGTGGAGCAGCAGGGTCAGCAGCCCACCTCACTGCCTACCCCGCCTCCTGGGCTCCCCTGGTATTTGACGGGGTGTGCCAAACAACGACAGTCGGGCACCCTTCTCAGGGTCAGACTACTCTTAATCCCAGACGCCTTTCATTAATAGTCTAGGCAGTATCATTCCTTTCTTGAAGGGAATTCCTTAGAGCACTGGCACCACCATTTCTTGAAGCTTAATAATAATTTTTTAAAAAAGGAACCGGTTCAAGAAAGCAGATACGTACAGGACACACAGCATATGCTGCCTGACCCTAAACGTCTCAGTGTGCATGAGCTTCTATCTAAGGCTCTGAGATGTCCCTGGGTCCCTGTGCTTGCAATTCCCCAAGCGTACTGGACGGCCGTGCAGGTCTACTACTCTGTGAAATACTAACTGGTAAGTGTTCAACTGTGTGTCTCTAAGTGTCTGAAGTATCACTGACTTGCAAAGCCAGCTTTTAACTTATTTTAGCTCTGAAACGTTAACTTTCAAAAATAACTTGGAGGATGGGGAGAAAGCCATGTTTTGGAACCTGAAGAGCCCATTGACGATGTGGGTGCTCTCTCGAAAGGTGGGGCAACGCCATCAACAAAACGAAAACCCAGCGCTGAGCCATGTCGTTCCCGCCCCCCACCCCACATCGGAGACCAAAGCGCAAACATCCTGTCTACCGTCCTGGGGGCCAAGCGCACGCCCTGGAAGGCACCCTGTCCAGCAACAGCCCGGGCCGGGGTTCTGACTGGGGCCTTTTTCTCGTCTCCAGGTGAGGCGGTGCCAGGGGAAAGACTCTACTTGCAGAAAACGGAATTCCCAAAGCCGATGCCTACTGAGCACCACAAAAAAGCAGTGCTTCGTGGGCGCTCACGAGGCCTTCCGGTGCTCTTCACCCCTCTTGCTCACTTTCCAAAGATGCTCCATGGCCCAGTGACCTCCAAGAAGGCCATTCTTTCATCGAGGCCACCAGCTGTGTGGGGCAAGAGCCACTTGGGCTCTCAACAGGCTGGTTGGAGTGGGGCTTGGGGCGGGGCCGGGGGGGTACCCCGCAAGTGCCTTATAAAAGAGAGGGTCTAGAAAGAACAGCTTTGGGTTGGGGGTGAGGGTGGGGAGCACTGCTTGCCTGGGCCTGGAGCGCATGTGAAGAGGACACTGGTCCCCTGCAAAGAGACTCCCCCCTTCCTCCACTGCACCCATCTGGTCCCACGCTGCACTGTGAACCACAGGCCAGCAGTTTGAAGCCAGCAGCTGCTCCGGAGAAAGACGGAGCTTTCCACGCCGGTACAGAGCCCCAGTCCCAGAGACCCACAGGGGCGGTCCTACTCTGTCCTACACAGTCGCTGTGAGTCGGCATTGACTCCATGGCAGTGAGCTTGGTTTGGCGTATTTTGGCAACATTAAAAAGGACCCAGACAGACAGCCTCTCCATGAACGGCAATTCTAGAATAAAGATCTCTCCGGAGGCAGCGGTCCCCAGGCCAGCCTACTGCAACCGCCACACTCTACTAGCCACAGCCCGTCTCATCGCGTCCATGAACTTCACAGCAAGCCCATACTGACCACAGCCATGCAGTTCCTCAGACAGAAACAGCGACGCCAAGAAAAATCATGGTGCAAAAAGCCTTTATTGCCTGGTAAGAAGGAGTCTAATCTGGTAAGAATTAGTCTCATCCCCAATACCAATATTTAAAGGCATAACAGAAACACAGCATTCAAACACCAGTCAAATAAGCACCAAAGGTCTATTCCTCCTCGGCCAATCCTAAATGGCCTCCAGGACGATAGACCGCCGTTGTTTCCACAAGGGCACTGATTTCTCTATTAACTCCAATCACAAACCACCTAACCTTGGCCAATGTTCACGTTTCGGGCTTGAGATGACACAAGTGCTGTAGCTTTAAGGAGACAGGGTAGAGTTTCCAGATAAAGCACTGAACTCCAACTGCAAGGTTGGTGGTTCAAACCCGCCAGCAGCTCCTTGAGGGAAAGATGAGGCTGTCTGACTCGGAAATGTCAGATTGAGTTAATTTCGTTTTTCTTTTTTTTTAATGTAGCTTTAAGGAGACCTGGTGATGTAGTGGATTACGCACTACTGAGCTGCCAGCCACTCCTCGGGAGACAAACATGAGGTTTCCTGCCCCGCTAAAGATTCAAAGTCTTAGAAACCCTGAGTTCTGATCTGTCTGTCCTACAGGCTTACTGAGTCAAAACAGACTTGATGGCAGTAGGTTGGAGTACGTAGCTGTAAACTCTTATTATTCGGTTCTCCCGTGACAGGTGGAGACCTGATGTTCCAAGAGATTTCCCCAGTGCTGGTCCTGAGATCCCAGAGGTGAGGCAGAGGCAGAATCAGAGGAGGGCTCCTCCTCCCCTCTTCATCTGGGGCTTCCTGGTGATGTTTCCCCATTCAAGTTGTGGAAACACAAAGCCTCCCTAATGAGCTCTCCAAATACCCAAAGATAAAGATGAATGAAAGCCCTTGTGAATTTGGGTCTCTTCAGACTGAAGCGGTTTTTCCCCTGGAAGGAGAGAGACTCTTACCCCGGGTCCTGTCTAGTCCACTCTAGCCCACAGCGACCCTGGAGGCCAGAGCAGTTACCAAGGTTGTAACCTCTGTGCAAGCAGACTGCCGCAGGCATCTCTCTCCTGAAGAACGGCTGGTGGATTCCAAGTGCTGACCTTGTGCTTGAACCTACCCCTACCCCCAAGCCTAAGGGAAGAACTTATGGAAACAGCCTGGTGGCGATAACCCTGGCCAGCTAACATTGCTGCTGCCAGTTTGTAAGTAATGTACAACACCTTGAAGGGGGGCATCAAAAGACAGTGCCCTTCAGACCCAACAGCTGGCATCTTCAGGCAGCAGTGGCTTTTTTTTTCTTTTCTAGGTATACCCATTGGCCAAAGTATTTCACTCGTGGCCTGTGCCAAAGACCCAGCCCTCTGGGCAAGCATCTCACCACAGCTCTAGCAAGACTGCCAACTGGAGAGACTCCCTCCATTAGCACTAGAGGACGGCTCACATTCAGTCGTAGGCCCTTCCGAGAGCAAGCCAAAATTTAGTCTGGAGAAAGAAGAGAATTAGGAAGGAAGGCAGGCAGGCAAGGAAGTCAAGCCAAGCCAATAAAGCCATTATAGGAAAAGTCTTGGGAAGCCGAGCTGCTTAATTTGGGAGAAAAATATCTGTAAGACTGGTCCCAAATCTGTTTCGTGAACTCAGGACAGCCTGCCCTGAAGCAAGGGCACCTGCTGGTGAAGTGGGTTCTGAGTTGGGCTCCTCCCACCAGGTCAGCTGAGACACCGCCACCTGCGCCCCTCAGGAGAAAGGGGCAGCTTTCTGCTTCTGTGAAGACGCCTGCCCTGTGTCATAATCAGCTCAGTGGCGGCGGGTCTGGTTTGTTCTCAGTTCCCTAAAGTGATGGCCAGAGTGTAAAGGTGACTCAATGACCCCAAGACTCCTTTTGGACTTCACAATGAGATTCACTATCCCCAAAGAAGTTGTTGATTGTCCTCAAAGCAGCAGTTCATTAAATGAGTAACAGAAATGGTTAAGTCTTTAAGATTTTCCTTGCGCTGAGTGTACAAAATCTTTTAGAATTACCCATACCAGAGACAGGCCTATTCGCCTGAAAGAGAAACCTACACTTGAAAAATCACCCCAATAAACTGAGAGTCTATTTTCTTCTGAATTCATTCTTCTCAATGAACCTGAGAGTGGCCTCCTTAAAAACGACACCAAAATGGAAACTTCCTTGTATCTTTGGAAGCCACCGTCACATGCCTCTTAATAGAGGAAGACAAACCATTTATTCTTCTAAAGACCCAACGTTTGAATGTCCCAAGTCTTCAGCATCCCTAGTTTGGCAAGAAAGCACTGGCACCCTATTTAGTCCCCATTACGGCCCTTTTTACCATCTCAAGAGCTATTAAATGACTGAAAGCAGATGTCTGAGCTCCACTGGGGCCTTCTCATGCCTGGGAGAGCTGAGCAGCGTTAGCAAGCCAACCCTCTCCACACTCCCTCTCTCCAGCCATGAGCTGGGAGAGAACTCACCACAGGAGGCCTCTGTAATTCCTTCACCAGGGCACAGGGGGTTAAACTAGGCTCAGGGTTTTATGGCTGTGAATTCCACTTCTCTTTTACACGACCACTTCAAGAAGGGGGTGAGTATCCAGCTGGGATTAAAAAGGAGCTAGGACACAGGACCGAGCCCTTCAATAAGGGGTTGCCATGGAGGGCCAAGTCTGTAAGCACAAGACCACCAGGGTTCTCCTTGAGAAAGGTTTCTGGGCAAGCCTCGCCACACCTGCTGCCCTGGCTGCGTTCAGAGCCCTTCCTGCGCTTCCCACCCTCT
>NW_022107431.1:38979886-38986718 GCF_000313985.2 Echinops telfairi | reverse complement strand
GAGAAAAGTTACAAGAAGCACTTAGGGCTCATTCAGACCACCAGACCATTCAAGTTACGTGGCTCATGAGTCCAGTTGTGTGACCTTGGGCTCCCGGGCTGCTCACCTGTCAGTTCATCACACTGGGTGGGTGCCAGCTCATTTTACACAAGAACTCCATACTTTAGATTCTTAGCGTGACTGAAGAACAGGGACTCTTTTCCTAGAAGAGGAGCCCTGGCAGCACAGTGGTACCCATTGGGTTGTGAACTGCAGAGTCAGCAGTTGGAAACCACCAGTCGCGCTTTGGGAGAAAGAGGCGGCTTTCTACTCCCATGAAAAGTTACAGTCTTGGATACTCACGGGGGCAGTTCTACCCTGTCTTGTAGGGTCGCTATGAGTCGGCAGTGACTTGACGGCAGTGAGTGTGGTGTGCTTGTGTGTCTGTATCCCCGAAGGCGTTTAAGTGTGTCCCCTTACTAGCAGTGCATTTCTTGAGCTGTCGGCAATCAGTGGAGAGGGGCACCTGACAGGCCTTCTCAGTTTGCAGGTAAGACTTACAGGAACTGGCTGGGAGCCATGGTGTCCCGAGTCCCTGCTCTCCAGGGCCCTCAGCTTCAAGGTCAGAGTACTGTGAGCACGGGGGCTTCAGAAAGCCGGTGTGAGAACTCTAGTTCAACGATCATGGAACTGTCCCATGAACATTTTGAAAATAATCCCCTCCCCCGTATTTCACGACACTCCCCAATGCCGCCATGCCCCGCCTCCCCCCACACACACTTTCTCATGACGCTATCAAGGTGGACACTGACCTGCTTTGCCCACTTCCCCCTTCCTCGGTGATCCTTCAGCCTGGCACCCAGCTCTGAGATGAGGCCTGCTTAGCACCGGTGAAGCTCCCCACGTTCAAACCAACAACGTTCTGTGTGGAGATGAGGGAGTCAAAGTTAAAGTCCAGCCCGTCGGCGTCCATGAGCTCGCTGCGGATGATGGACTCCACATCACACTCCAAGCTCCCGTTGAACATGTCCAGGTCCAAGTCGCTGGGGAACCTCTCCTGGCCCATGGCGGGCAGGTGTGAGCTCGTGGAGTACGAGGAGGAGCCTGAGAGAGAGTCCGAGAGGGTTTGCATAGACTGGCTGATGGGAGACTGCTGCTGGTGTTTGGCTGACCCGAGGCTGCCGGAGTCACTCAAGCCCATGTTGCTGACAGAATTGGACAAGGCACGGCTTCCACCGAGAGCACTCTGGGTTTGGTGCTGGTGGAGCAAGTTCTGATTAACCAAACTCCCCTGGTTGGGCTGGGCCGCAAAGGACATCATCGGGTCACTGCGGAGCATCACGCTGCGGCGCGAGTTCTGGGCAGACACAGCAGTGCTGGCCTGCGACATCAAGGGGTCCGACTGGGTCATCATGACGTCGCTGTGGCTGAGGGAGTCCGAGGTGAGCAGGTCCTGCAGTGTCTGGTTGCCATAGTGTGACATGGAAGAGAAGGTGGCCGGCTTGTTCTCTTGGATGGTCTGCATGGGAGACTGGCGGAGGGAGTTCAGCGAAGGCGGTCCGAACACCGTGCTGCTGAAGGAGCTGGTGGGGGAGCCCAGGCCGGAGCCCTTGGCGGAGTACGGGAAGCTGGAGCTCTGCTGCAGGAGCACCCCCGTGGGCGACGGCTGGGCCGGCGGGAGTGTGATGTTGTCCAGCAGATCGTCCATCAGGTTGTCGGCCAGCCCGTCGTTCAGATTCATGGTGCCCGCCATGTCGGTCAGCCGGGGCAGCTCCACGGGGCACGGCTTGCTGACGGAGGGCGAGAGGCTGGCCGAGCTGCTGTAGAGCATCGGGGAGAGGGGCGCGTCGTCGTCCTGGCCGCCATCCAGCTCTGTGCCCGCCAGGATGGGCGACAGGCGGCCGCTGACCGTGCTGGCGTTGGAGTTGGTGCGGGAGCGGAAGTCCGTCCACGCGTCGAGCTCGTCGCTGCTGCGCGAGGTGGGGCTGCCGGGCCACTTGGAGAGCTGGGTGGGGCTGTCCAGGTCGGCTGACTCGGGCGCCGTCTGCAGGGCCGCCTTCTTCTTGGCCGCGCGGCCGCGGCTCTTGGTATACTTGTTGCTGTTGTCCATGGAGACGGCCCGCCGCCGAGGGGCCTTCCCACTCTTCCCCCCGTCGGGGTTGATGATCCACCAGGAACTCTTGCCAGTGCCCTCATTCTGGACCCGCATGAACCGGCTGTGCAGTGACAGGTTATGCCGGATAGAGTTCTGGAGAGACAGGAGAGAGAAAGGTCGGGTATCAGCCAGGATGGTCTGAAGCCACACGCTCAGGGGAAATAATGAGTTACTATATCTATTTTTTAAAAGCTCCTCAATTTCAACGGCTTACGAGAAACAGACACACACACACACCTGGCCCACCCTCCTTCGTTCGGCATTAAACTACGACAGGTCCAAGGAGATGGG
This sequence comes from Echinops telfairi, assembly GCF_000313985.2. Lineage (NCBI taxonomy): Eukaryota > Metazoa > Chordata > Mammalia > Afrosoricida > Tenrecidae > Echinops > Echinops telfairi. The sequence goes on along the minus strand of NW_022107431.1, from coordinate 38,984,293 downwards.
AGAGGGTTTCATGCAGGAGTGCTGAGAATGTATGAGCTCATCGGCATGGATTTTCGCGCTGTTTTCCCCACTAAATTCCAAGGTTTCGTTGTTGTTTCTGTGATTACACGTCGTGTCCTGAAGTCACACGGTAATTCATCACTAGGCCAGTCCCTGCCCTGCACTTTGTATCAAACCTCCATGGCTCTCTCCACTTCAGACACCACGCCCACCGCTCACAAGTTGATGCTGATGGGCAGCAACCCTACAGGACAGGTACACCTGCCCCACGGGTTTTTAAAACTGTAACTGCTTATAGGAGTAGGAGACCCCATCTTTCTCTGGAGAAGCGGATGGTGATTTCCAACTGCTGGCCTTGTAGTTAGAAGCCTTATGAGTAACCATGATGGCACCAGGGCTCGGCGGGGGTGGGGAGGGCATGCTGGTACACATTTAGGAAAGTAAAAGATACTTGGTAAACGTGAAGGAGGAAGGCCTTCCCCGAGCTGGCACAGCCTGGCACAGCGGCTGCAGCCATGGGCTCAAAGGAGCAGAGGCCATGCAGGCGGTGCCGGGGACGAGGCAGCGTCCTGCTGCTGTGCACACGGTCGCTGTGAGCCAGAACCAACATCGACTGGCTCGCTGGTGGTGAAAAATGTGACTTAGCAACTTAAGATGTTAACCACAGAGCAAACTTGGTAATGGTGGGGGTTGGGGGGATTGTCTGTGGGAGCCCTATCTACCATCTCTGCAACTTGTCTGTTCATTTAAAAAATTCTGAAATTAAAGTGGGTTTTTTTTAATGTTGTCAGTTGCTGTCAAGTTGATTCTGACTCCTGGTGGCCCCGTGGTGCAGCCTAGTGAAGTACCCTCAAAGCCTAACTAATGACCGTACCCAACTTCCAGTCCTCCTCCTCCTGGCTTGTTAGACCAGCCTGGGTGGCAGGGATGACCCAGATCAGGTCTATTTCTGCTACCAACCAACCATGTGACCTTAAGGAAACCATTTAATCCATCTGTAACAACTCTGCTTGCCCATCTTCATGATGACCTCAATAAGATCCAAACCATCCTTCCTTGGCAGGGATGGTGAAAATGTGACAGGTGATAATATGTATCGAGTCACAGCATTGCTAGGGTTACTACTGATATAGCATCTATGCTAGAGAGGGCCCACAGCCTGGCTCGGGCTCATCCTAATTTGCAAAATGCCCCTCACGTGGTAAAAGAGGGGCTAGTGGTATTCTCCCCATCAGGGATAGCACCTGTGGGCCTGGTGGGTTTTTATTTGCAAGTGAAAAGATATTGCCTGATGCTATTAAACATAAACAATCCTGAAAGCTATCATACTTGTTTAAAAATTGGCAATCACCAACTGTATTTATGTAGATGGTACACAAATACAGGTGTTCTACCAGAATGTTTTTAAAATACAGAAAGTCAGCTGGATTGTACTGTAAGTAAATAACCCAAAATACTGACAGTCTTGCCCATGTTATGTTGCCAGCTGAGGGACTGCAGTTCAGACTGGGCAAGGAGCATTAGCAACCACGGGTCATCACAGGGTACCTTGATATTTCTACGACTGCAATAAAGATGCATTTGAGAGAAGACGCAGGCAACATGCTGAGTGTCTGATGAAACAAATGTTGCCCAGGAGACCAGATATTCTGCTTCCCTCTTACTCTTATGGTTTCTGAAATAATAATGGAATCTCTATTAATGGTTCAGAAATTACCTTTCTTTAAAAAGTAAAACACTTTCTCTCTGTGTAATAGGTATGAAACATCTCTTAACACTCACTCTGCAGGGTTCAACAAGCAGGCAAGTGCAAGGTGGTTCTAAGACGAGGGCTCAGATGAGCAGCTGTATTACACCCAAAAAAGGTGAACCTGTGCTTCTTGGTTGTGTCCACGTTAAGGAGGCAATGTGGGCACTAGCTCCAACTTCACCACCCTGACCAGTACCCTCTGCTCTAGATTCTGAAAAAAGAGTTTAGATCAGCATCCAGAAGTAACAGCCACCAGCAGCCAGAAGTAGCCTATCTCTCTGCTTTAAAACTCACTTGGGAAGCATTATTTTTTTAATTCTGCTAATTCCACAGGAACTGAGGAAAAGGCTGAAACACCAAACAGAACTCCAAAAGATCTATGCGGATTTTCCAATGGCAACTTACACCATCTATAGGGTTCCAGAGTGGGTCTCGCATTGGGCTGCCGATTGAAATGAGCTGTCAACCACAGATCCACAGTTCAAACCCACGGCTGCTCCACAGGAAAAAGATAAAGCTGTCCACACCTGTACATTCCACGTCTCGGAAGCCTACAGGGGCAGTTCTACCCTGTTCTATAGCATCACCGTGAGTTGGAATCAACTCAATTACCACCTATTATTATAACTCTAAATCCCAAGAATGGGTACTCTTTATTAAATGACAAGTTACAATGGATCAGAATCTGAAGACAGCTGTTAAGCTTCTGCCCAGGCAGAACCACGGGATGAGGGAGGGCCGTGAAGGCAGCACAGCACAGCCAGACAGATCCCGACAGGCAAGACAGCCAGACAGATCCGACAGGCAAGGATGAAGAAATGAGGGCTTGTCTGAGTCCACCCTTGCCAGTCGTTGGCCTGTGTTCAGATTAACTGCCTTTTAATAATCTTTAGAAGTGGGCCTATCAGCCCCTTCGTTTTACACGTGAAGGCTCAGCAGTGATAGGGAGCAGCATACACAAGGTCACACAGCTGGTCTTTGTAGGGACAAAGTGGAAGTGGGCATCCCGACTCCGGTTCTATGCCTCTTCTATGACGCCTTACAGGTATGTCAATGGAACCATCAACTTGTAAGTCAATAGTACACCGTTTTAGCCCATCTGCTAACGTTTAAAGAAAAGAAACAATAACAACAGGAATTACTGTTACAGGAAGAGGAGGGATTAAAAAACACAGCCTTATAACAGCAATTTTACTTTCTTAAAAATAGTTGGGTTTAATAATAATAATTGGTAGATCTTTCCTCAAAACATCTTGAAATTGACATTTTAGAAGCACGCTTCTTTCGAAAGAGAGGATGGGAGAAGTAGGCTTGCACACGTGTGCTTCTTTGGTGAGGTGGCCGTGGCAGGTCAGGGCAGTGGAGACTACACCAGTCATGCTAACGACCCCTAGGCTCTGCGTAGATTGCATTCCAGGGTCCTCACGGCAGAGGTTTGTCTCTGGCAGAATATACTCCTGAGGGTGAGAGGGCACCACTGACACCCCGGCAGGCTTTCCCAGTGCCCTGAGTCAATACAAACCAATGTGGTCCCATCACCATCCTGCCTGAAGTCCCAGAAGTCTAGCCACCCAGTCTGGGCAGCCTCTGCAACACCGTCACTTCCTTAACATGGCTCTTTCCCTTAGTTTTCCTGATGGGTCTGGCGAAGTTGGTTGGGTAAGATGCTGACTGGGTTATAAGATTCGGCTGCGAGTGGTTGTTTAACAGGGTTAATTGTGATTGCTACCCTGCCGGGTATGAGATCAGCCATCTCAAGTGGGAAGGGGGATCTCACTACCAGCAAAGTGAGAAGAGCTGGGAGCTGAGTGCCCCCTTTGGACTCTGAGAGACCCCTGAACTCACTGATGCTCCTTGATGCTGGAGATAGCTCTGCCTGGGGGGTGAGGGTGGGGGGTGGGGTGACAACAGCAGCAGGATCAGGAGCTAGAGCATGGGACAGACGAATGGACGTGTCAGTCCACAGAGCAGGGAAGCTGTGTGCTTTGGGGCAGGAGGCTGGCTTGTGGAGTGCTGTCTCTGGACACGCAATTGGGAATGCTGGGTGTGCTGATCCATGGAGCTGCAGCTGAGTGCCTTGAGGCTGAGGTTATGGTAAAGCGGCATGCTCTTTATTGTATTTATTGGCAGCCCGTAGCGAGCTTTGTAACATTACCCTAGCAGGGCAGAGGCCAGGCCAAGTGGCTGGAGGCCAGAGAGAGGCCTGTCTATGGGCACGGCAGAGAAGAAACAGTCCTGATGGAACACTGTATCCTGAGCATTTCTCACCTGAATTGTAACCTGTTAAACGCCATCCCTAATAAACACCATTGTCGCAAGCATCGTCTGTGAGTTGTGTGACTACTGTGGCGAACTATCAATGCCAGCCGAAGGATAGTGTGTGCTGTGGGAGGCAGCAGCCTTCCATTTAGAACACCCACAATCTGACGTGGGGCATCAACAAGATTCAAGGACCGTGGCGTCCATGATCATTGCCCCTGGCTCTACCATGGTCTGACTGCCAGAAGCCGATTCTGTTGTTTTGCCCTCAGATTATGATCCGGGTTGCCAAAGCAGGAGAGGTAAATCAATGCCCGGTCAAATGCCCCCACTGCACTGCTTCCCCACACCTTCTGAGATATGAAAAGTGAATGGTAGTGTGATTTTGGAAGGGATGT
>NW_022107431.1:38977212-38978749 GCF_000313985.2 Echinops telfairi | reverse complement strand
ACCGCAAAGAGATGGTGGGAAGTGGGCTGGACCGATCATGGAATTTCCCCATGAACTTTGTCAAGCCCTCTTTTTCTACGGCAATGGGTCGTGAAGAATGCACGACCCGAATCCTACTCGAAGTCAGAGCAGCTGCCTCAGCTGTGGAAAGAACCTTCCCAGAGACATACCAAGAGGGAAACCCGAGCTTGTCACTCAACGGTGCGGGGGAGGGGCATGCCCCTAGAGCGCAGGCTCAGATCCGCCTGCGGAAGGTTGGCTACCTGCCCTGCCACCTGGCCTAAGTCACTTAGCAGCGCCCGCTCTGCCCATCTCTGGGATCTGAGGGAAGTCCAAGCGCAGTTATGCACGCAAAGTCCCAGGCAGGGCGCCAAGCAGCTCCCGAGGACAGCGAGGTCCCCACCCGCAGACGCATGCAAGCACACACGCACGCAGGAGCAGCCCCCTTGGCAGCATACATGTTCCCCAACAGTTCCCCAGGCAGTGTAAACTTTAGGCGAAAAGGTGAGGGCGGGCCCTTCCAGGAAGACCTCTCTGTGAGGTCGCATTTCCGTGGTCCCAGGCAGGAGTCACTGGCTGTTCCTTCCGGGTTGGCACCCTGCGTCCGCTGCAGTGCTTCCACACCCTGTTTACCTTGTGGGGACAGTCCACTGCCCCAGACACCAGCTGCACGGGCTTCCCCTGGAACACAGAGGGTGTTTTGTCTGGGAGTAACATGTGGTATCAATTTATCTTTCTCAGCCCGGCAACAAGGAGTCCACTCACTTTAAAAATATAAAAAGGAGCCGTGAACTTAACTCTTTAAAAAGGCCCTGCCTTTTTTTTTAAGACAACTCCCACCACCTACCCTTTATCCCCCCCTCCTTTTCCTTGCTATCTCATGAGCAGCACCGTGGTTCTGAGGCCGGCGCTGTGCAGACTGTAGGCTGCCTCACTGGTCTTCCACCGTGTGCCGGTGGGGGGTGACCTGTGAGGCGCACTGAACACAGCACCTCCCCCTGTGGACACTGGCCATTTCCAATGGGGCCGTTCCCAACTGCCTGGCTTCTGATGCAGGCCCCTGCTGAACAGCACGTGATAAAGGTCACGTGAAAAGCCCAATGGAGACCATGAATCACAGCGAGGCTGAGAGGCAGCTTCAGGAGCGAGCCCTGGAGAGCTGCCTGATTGATGGTGAGAGGCTCTTTCACGGCAGCTCTTTCCACGGGGCCCCTGGCTTCTCCAAAGTACTCCTCCTGCACCCGGGCTGTGCATTAGCGTCACCTGGGGAGCCTTCAAGCACACCCACTCCTAGAAAGGCCCATTTGAGTGGTGAGGGTTTGGTTTGGGTACCTGTCCATTCCTACAGCTCTCCAGATGGTTCTAATGTGCAGCCAGGCTGAGAACCGCTGGGACATCCACCTCATGTTCCCACCGCCTGGGAACCTGACTCCAGTCTAATGATGGACTCGGCCTGCACAGCCATGTCCCCTAAGCCCAACTGTCCACCATTCAGGAGATAAGGGTAGCACTTAGGCCCCAGACGATTCAGAATTGC
>NW_022107431.1:38947514-38974146 GCF_000313985.2 Echinops telfairi | reverse complement strand
ATTAAAAATAAATAAATACATAAATAAAATAAAGAGTTGCAATCTTGGAAACCCAGAGGAGTAGTTCTACTCTGTCCTCGAAGTTTACTATGAGTTGGCAATAATGGCAGCGTTTTTGTTTTCAATGGGTCCTGGAATGTAGTGGGTACTCAAAAACACATTTGCTTAATTAATTGGTGGGGTGGGGGCAGGGGCTGCAAAACAGACCTAAATGACACTTTGAAAATGGGATGCAATAAAGTACGAGACCAATGAGGCATTTCTTATGAAGGACAATGAAAGTTAAACTACTGTAGAATCTGGAGTAGGGTCGATGTTTTCCTAAAAGTTGACAAGTCAAAAGGATGCTGGCAACATATGTATAAATGTGCTTGACATAATGGACATATGGATTGTTATAAGAGATGTAAGAGCCCCCCCCCCGAAAAAAATGATTAATAAAAAAGTTGACAAGTCTTACATTTGCATGTCTATTTTGATATACAACCCAATTTCAAAAAACACCCTGTTATGATCTATAAAGCAGGCTCAAGGTTCTCTATAAAAAGCAGCAGCGATGCTAAGAAGGGCAAGATGACCGTATGAGGCTACTCAGCCAGGGGCTTGGCAGAGGATGCCTCAGGCTGAAGAGCCAGCCACCTGATTGTCTTGAGCTGTCAAGGGTCCTGCTGGGTCCTTGAACTCACTGGGCTCTGCATCCTCAGCTGAGTCACTTGGCTCATAGCAACCCTCTGGAGCAGGGCAGAACTGGCCCCGCGAGTTCCTGAGCGCATGACTCTGTACGGGGGAAGGAAGCCTCCTTGCTCTCCTGCAGAGCAGCTGGTGATTTCGAACAACTGCCTGGCTCATAACCACTGGGCCACCAGGGCTCCTCCAGGGTGCTCAGAGGCACCTGGCAAGCCGCAGTCCACACACTCCTCCAAGCAAGCACGTAGGTCAGAAGGAAGGAAAACTCCGAGCCTCCTGCACCTGCAAGCTGAGGGCAGTGAATGCCACGGGTGGGTGCGGGCCCAGGACCAACAAATCCCCAGCCTCACAACAAGCGGGGTGGAGGAAACAGAGGACAGAAGGAGAGTGCTGTGCGGGACATCAAGCCCGAGGCGCGCTCCAGGCACAAAGCTCTCTCACCGCGTCGTCACTGTGAGTGTCTTCCTGCAGTCACCACCCTTCTTGAGAGGGGGTACCATGCACAGGGCCAGGGGCATGGCGAGCTTTATAAATGACCAAGCCTGGTGGGTGGCTGAAGCCACCGTCCCTGTCAGAGTGTTTCTGCTCGGGGCTCCTTCGCGCTGTGAAGTGGAGAGAAGAGGTGGAAGACCACAAGTCATGAGACGGCCCCTGTTGGAACCAGATCAGCCAAGCTGGTGGGGACTTGTTTTGTTTTTAAAGAAATGTCACCTCCCTTCTCCCCCAAGGCCATGCCCTAGAATGAACATCATGGCATGACCTACCCTGAACCGAGCCCACCGCCTTCAGGCAGCGACCAACCACGATTACAGCCAGGCCTTCCTCGGCAGCTCCTGTGCTCAGAGGCCTTTCACCTGGGACAGAGTGGAGCCGGTCTGACCTGACCATCATCGGCAGGCCTATCTGGGTCTTCCAACAGCGGGCACCATGCCCCTGAGCCCCAAGCCAGAGGCATTAGACAAACATCTGCTGTTGCCCTGGACTGTGCTATTATAAGGCTTAATCCAAAACAGGGACTCCGTTCTATACTACTTAAAACATGTAATTAGTTTATTATTGAGCCAGAAGAGATTAGCTTACTTTAAAATTATGGGAATTTTAAAATATGATGCCTTTTGCCTGCCAACTAACAACATGGTCGGCATGCTTCTGTTTAACCTCATCCAAAACCTCTGGTAGAAAACTGCTCTACAGCTGCATATGCATGCGATTTCATGATTGTCTGCTGGTACTGCCCCTGCCGAAACAGCACGGGTGACATAAGCCCGTACCAGGGATGGACAGGGAGGGGCCAAGCAGGTGCAGCATGCAACTTGAGAGAGGGGCTGGCATCGGAGGGCTCCCACACAACTCGCTGGCCATAAGGGCATCGGACTGTACGCAAACCCAACCGTTCCGGGCTCCTCGGGTGTTTTGCTTCTGAAGAAGTCCTTTTTGGTGCCGTCATTTCAAGAGCGAGTCATTTCCTCTTGGTAGAGCTGCTTCTCTGCCGTGCATGCGTGTGTGGGCGCAGCCACCGAGCAGCCACGCATGCAGGCCCACACCCTCCCTGGAAAGACTGGGAAGGTGGGGCGGAGGCACCTTTTAGGTTGACTTTTTTCCCATTAAAAAGGGAAAAAAAGTCTGAAGTGGTGTTTACAAGACAGACAGACGTACATGCCTTTGGAAGCAGGCTGTCTTCCAAGGGCCAGTCTCTCGGTTTTTCTACTGGCCTCCATTAATCAGGGTGTATATAACTGGCGGAAGAAGCAGAGAGGTAGTAAATGTCCCAAGACAGGATAGTTCGTGTTGGTCACTGCAAACCGAATCGCGGAAGGGCTCCCTCTGATGAGAATGAAGAGCCCGACACAGTGGATTCTGCACCATGAGCCGGATTTACAAGTGTCTCTCTCTCTCTCTCTCTCTCCATGGGCCCCTGGAGCTCAGCTACTCGGGAGCCTCCCTGGCGATGAATGACTCTCTCGATCCTCTGAGCTCACCTGCTTATCCAGTCTGGCACTGCACTGGTTTTGCAAGATTTTTTTTCATGCATCTACAGGATGCAGAAGTGTCTTATGACAATATGATGACACTTGCTAAGCGTGGAGTGAATCCGCCACGTTTTGTGGGACACTCCTGGGTGCCAATTACACAGACAGATGAGCTCCAGGCACATCGTAAGTCCACGGGAAACGATCAAATAAGGAGCGGAGTCTCCTGAGGCAGGTGATGGGGCATAAGCAGACTCAGCAGCTATTCTCTGCTTCTTTATTTTTTGGTCATTCTTATAACTAGATCAAACACTTCTGCCCACTCAATGTCTTACAGGTGTGTGACTATTGACAGCAATTACATTAGTAATCAGCTGTGCAACCTTACTCTTAACACTACTTTTCCATCACTGTGTACCAGAAATTCAGTTCTCTGTAAGCTGTGCCCCACCCCACCCCCGCCACCCATGTCTCCAGCCCCTCCCTCCTGCCCTGGTAACCACTCATCAAGTTTGGCCTCTGTACATTTGCCCGTTCTTGTCTCTTTAAGTGAGTATGGTTTGGAGGTTTAGGGTTGTGGTTTCATGGGACATTCCATTTAATTGATCTAATATAACCTGTTTAGGACTTCTGCTCTACCTGCTAGGTGTACACTGCCAAGGATCTTAAAAGCTTGCTAGTTGGAAGGCACACAGCCAGCCTTTTAGCCTGGAGCAACAGAAGAAAGAGACTCAGGAACAAGAGGAAATGGAGTGTGGGGCTCATTGCCTCCGTAAGCTGCTGTCTCCTTTGCCATGAGATCAGAAGAACTAGATGGTGCCAAGCTCCCAAGTGGTCAGAGACTCTGGAAAAGACTCCTGGGAAATACAAAACAGCCAGCAACCCCAAACTCTCACAGAATCCAGCTTTCCTAGAGCCATGGGGACTGGATAAGGCCCCCAAAGTACTGCTCTAAGAAAACCCTTAAACCTTAAACCCAAACCCGATCACTTCTTAAGACCAAACAGTAGTCGTCTAGCTTTACTAGTAGACGATGTCGACTGGGCTCTTGTAAGCTCTATGTATGTGGGGTCGGATGACAACAGCAACTGGGTAGACCAGATGGGGACCTTAGGGGGGAGTGAATTTATGTTCACAGGGAGGAAACAACCCAGAAAAGGAGAGCCAGCGTGGCTGTATGGACGTGAATAATTTAATCCACGTCACTGTTTGAAATTGAATAAGATCCTCAACGTGACTAAATTGTACATGCAGACACCTGAACTGGTGTAATGTTAGCTGCAGTGCATGTGCTCAACAAAACAAAAAATATTTTAAAATGTTTAGGGAAAAAGCAAAGCATTTCACTGCTGTAACACTTAAAACAATAAATCAAATACGGAAAGGAAAGGACATTTCTATTAATGAGGCAGGTATTCATTCCACTTTTATAAAATAGAAAAGAAAATCCACCAAGGCTTAAATAACTTTTAAGGTATTAACTTAAAATCTAAGATATCCCCTAATGTTCAAGTTAGCATTATTCCATAAATTATGACTGATTAAGCAGGTTGAATGTGAATGTAATATTTTAGCAGCAATATGTACTAGGTTCCAATCCACCTGACAGGTGAATCACTTTATCTGGAAACACCAGTGTTCATAGCGTATTACCTAGTATTCAAAAGAGCAGGAGAAATAGCATCAACTAACAAGGATTGTTGGTTATTGTTGTTAGGTGCCCGCGAGTTGGTTCCAATTCATAGTGACTCTAATAAATACAAGAAAACCCCGCCTGGTCCGGCGCCGTCCTTGCCATTGCTACATTCAAGCCTGTTGGTCCAGCCACTATGTCAAGCCATTTCACTGAGGATCTTCCCCCTCTATGTGTGGGCTTCAAAATGTTGTGGGGGGGAAAACTCTATTATCTTTCAATTCCATTTCCCCCCACAAACTGCTTTTGAAGCCCTCTCTCGTACTTTACCAAGTATGAAGTCCCTCTCCAGGGACTGATTACATGTCCAAGTAATTCAAGATAGTCATGTGAAAAACTTTTAGAAAAGCTGAACATGTAGTGGAAATGGGGAATTTGTAACTGCGTATTGCAGAGGCTAAAAGAAATGAGGCCATGGTTCTCTCAGAGCTATCTGCGGCTGGCGGGAGCCTTAGAAGACCGAAAGGCCTGAGGTGAAGAGGGTGGCATATGTAGTGAGGTGTGTGTGTGTGTGTGTGTGTGTGTAAGTCCCTTCCCCCACCAGCACATAGCACAGTGTCCCAGGGGCCACTTGTCCCCTACAATAGCTGTCATTAGTTCTAAACCCGTTTCTGAGGCCAGAACAGCCCTGGACGTACAGCTACTCCCAGAGTGGAGTCTGACTTCCCCAGACCTCCTGAAATGCTCAACCCTTGCCTGAGTTATACTGTTCATTTGGTTAAAAAACAACAACAACAACAACAACAAAAACACACATGTAGACTCAAACCACTGGTAAGTACTAGGGCTCTCTCTAAGGTTCAATAAATCATCACACATCCAGGGGCCACTGAGATGAATCCCTTCACACCAAGACAACAGCTTCTCTATCCATTTACAGGAACAGATGTGGCTAAGCCATTTTCAGGTTCGAAGGGAGCATCTGAGAACACAATTTCAGCTCTCGGCGACACTGTGTACCCTGCACTAGCCGTTTCTCCAGAAACAAGGCTATGAGGCTCCTTCAACCCGAGTCAGGACCTCAGCAGCCTTCCCAAGTAAGAAAAGCTGCTGAGTGCGGGTGTTAATGTGTGGCTAGAAAGGTAACTGCAACACCAGCTTCTTAAGAGGTTAGCAACCCCCCACTGGAAGGTATTTTTCCAGGGTTTCTCCCATTGCTACAGTGTTGCAAGCAAAGCATCGATGCATGGCCTCTGGTTCTGGATTATCTTTCAAAGATGTCAGCTTCATGACCAGGCTTGAAAGGTGTGGTGTGAGAGCTGACGGTTCCTTATTGTCTACTGGAAACGATTCCTTACCGCCACTGAGTCGATTCTGAGCCACAGCAAGCCCATGGGGACAGAGTAGAGCTGCCCCTGGTAGATCTCCGAGACTGTAGCTCTCTGTGGGAAAAGGAAGCCTCATCTTTTGCCTTTGGAGTGGCTTGGTGGTTTCTAACTGCTGACCTTACAGTTGGCAGCCCAATGTGTAACCCAAGGTTCTACCAGGGCTCTTTGTATGAAAGATTTAGGATCCCTAAACTTGGGGTTCCCCACCAACTCCCTGGACCCATTTGCATACACCGGCATCAACCTGGGCCATCTGTGTGGCCCTATGGGACTAGGGGACAAGGAAGGAGCCACAGTAAAATATGCTGCTGCTCATGTTGCTTGCTGAATGAGTAATACATTCTTTGTCTCTGACCCAGCTGTCTTTGTCTTCTGCCAGCACCCATGAAAACCAGAGCTGGCTAACTTATCAGCTAGCTAGTAGAGAAACGATCTCAGACCCTTGCCATTCTTAAGAGTGTACTGCTAAAGACATTTCCTTCACTGCAACAGATGAAACTGGGTACTTTATCACTGGCCAACTTACCTCTCTATCCCACATAAATGAGAAGGCACAGAAGATGATGGGAGATGGAAAAGAAATGGCGCCACAGCCAAGAATGGCAGACATACACAGCTCTGGCACTTGAACTGTTTTGGCTCTGCTCTGCTGAGGACCCATTAAAAAACCCTGGCAATGCTTGGAACCAGAGGGGAGTGTGGAGATAGAGAAGCTCCCCCGCTACGCCTGTACCGCAGCATTTGGTCTCCACCACCATCCCCGTCTACCAGACCTAGGCACGGCCATGCAGCTCCCTCCTTTCCCAACTCCCTGGTACCCGGGCTGCCCCAGGCCCTGGAAGTCCTTGCCGCAATCATGTTTGCTAAGCTTCTGCATGGTTGAGCTTCCCATGATGGAGTCCTCAGAGAAATTTCTTCGCCGCCGCCCTGGCTTGTCTATAGGCTCCCTTCAATTGAACCTTGCTGGCAATGTTCTCCGCGTTTATCCTGATGAGTCCTGAAGGCAGACACCTAGGACCCCTTTCTCCCTCATGCTTGCTCTGACTTTAGCGTTCTTCCTTCTTCAGAGAGTGTTCCGCAGTTCGATGCCTGCAAGAAGGAAAGGGGCCAAGGCAGCGTGCCTGTGAACCGAGAGCAAACGCATACACACACACACACACACACACACACACACACACACACACGTTTACAGACTCTCCAAGCTTCCCAAAGGGGACAGAGCTGATTTTCTGGCTTACTGACTATGAACCAGGAGCCTTTATTGGAAAATTAAAAAGCCTTGCAAGATTTCATGCACTGCACTTTCAACTACTAACTAGTCTGAGCCAGGCACGTTCTGGAATAGGAGAGATTGGCATTTTCTTTTCATTCCCCCTTCCTCTCAGAGAACCTACTTCCACTTTTGACCACCACCACCACTGCCACCCCCCACCAAAAAAAGGGCGTCTATTCACATGCACTTACATGTCCATTCAGGTGTGTACATGGCTGTCCAGAAAGGGAAGGGGAAAAAGGACTACATGTCTTAAACTTCCTGAAGTTAGATGTGGCCAGGACTTAGCTCTGGCCTAGGCCTGGACGGAAGAGAATTACATAAGTAACTCTCAGTCAGGCTGCTCAAAGGCCACCAGGCGGTGAGAAATTAGTCCCCCTAGGACCCTCTGCTTTCCTTCCCTCTCCCGGCCCACACTGAGCTGGCCCTGGTGGGGGGGGCGGTGATTCTGCAGATGACAGTCACATGCTTAGCTGGTGGCACAGAGGATAAGAGGGCACTGATCCTCAATGACTTCTTAGGGGTGCCAAGTCAGCACAAGACTTCTTGTTCCTTTTTTAGCACTAAACTTATTTTGCATGAGAGTAGCTGATTGTTAAATTTGGATTTTCTTTTATACTGAGCCCTGATATACTGAGCAACTCTATTTTAGGAATTAACCTGATTGATAAACCAGTTGCATGGTGTATCTGTGGACATGCTTGCATGTGTGCACACGTGCGCGCGCGCGCGCGCACACACACACACACACAACTTAACTTTTGCATACATTAGATTTATAGCAAAGTTAACAGCCAGATTCCAAGTATTGGTAATGGCAATTAAAGGTTTCTATTCATGTTCGGATAATGCGATGGCAACATTCCGCAAGCAGGGCCTTCGTCTGGCGCCTCCACAGTGTTACAAGGAACGGCTTTGTGTGTGCTCCAGCCAGCAGAGCTCAGTCATCCCCCTGACCCCAGAGTTCGAGGAGTTTTGATGTGGAGGCCCCAGAAGCTGTATTGCAATGAGCCTCTTACACGTTTCGAAGGAAACATGGAAAAGACGCTGCAGAGTGGAGGTGCTTTTATGTCGCCTTTCTAGCCACGGTCTCGTGAGGCCTCTCCGACGACTGGCTTGGACAGTCAGTCAAACAAGGAGGTAGGAGCCTACCAAGGGGCTTAAAACGACAGCTTTCTAATCATGCACATAAGGTGCACGGCACCCTTGTGGGATAAGACCACATGGATAAGACATATGACATCCTCATGAGGGGACATTGTCAGTTTTGTCATCACACTAGGTTTAAAATGAGCCAGACCACACAGAGAGAGAAGTGGGATGTTAACTAGCACCGAGTGGAGGGGACAGCAGCAGAGAGAATTGGATAGCTATGCTGACAACCTCCCAGACCCAGCAGACAGAGCTGTACCGCCTTGGAAGGCTCACGGCAGGGAGAACCAGGAAGCTGCCAGGAGATGGCGTGGGGGGGGCTCCTGGCCTGCAGAGCAAGGCCGTGACAATGGGCGTGTTCATGGAGCAAGAGGCCAAGGCTTTTTTTCTGGTGGTGTGAGGTGACCCCTGGCACTGATTAGCAGAGCTGAAGAGCTGTGTAACACTTACTCAAGTAAGGCAGAAGCTGCACTGACTCAAGAGGCACAAGGCACCGAGGGCTGAGAGGCCTGTAGGTGGGCCCACTGGGAAGTTGTCTTGAATGGGCTTTACAGGCAGCTTGGAAAGGCATGTGGCCTTAACTGGGAATTAACTTAACGATAACAAAAGACATAAATAAGGTCATTTCCAGCTTCACAATTCCCACACAACTCTAAGAAAAGGGCAACATCTAAGGCCAACGAGCACTTAGCACCTCTAACCACCCAAAGACGGCATCATCACGTGGACACGTGATATGAGTGGAAAGTAAGGTGGGCGTAGTACACACCAGTCTCTAGATAAGCGCAGTGTCACATCCACATTTAAAATATGCTAACCAGTAAGAAAACCAACAGTTTTCACATCTGGACATTGTGATAGGGGATCTAGTTAACAGCATGGGGGAGGGGTATCTATATTCCCAGTGACTGAAAGGAATGCTGGGGGCGCAACAGTTATGGACTCAGCTGCCATCCGAAAGGTATGAGGTTCAAACCTCCGGGAGAAAGAGGTGATGTCTATTTCCCCAAAGACTGTAAGATTACAGCCTACAGACGGTTCTGCTGTTTGAATCAATGCCACAGCACATATCTACTGGGGGCCCAACTGTGGTCTGTGACCTTCCCCTAAAATGATTTTTAAAAAAATCAGGAACTGAACGAACAAAGAAATCTCATAAAGTTGAGTGACAGATAAACCCCTCAGGAACAATAATGGGAGTAGCGATGCCATGAGGAGAAAGGTAGGGAGAGAAGAGGGAGAAAGGGGGAACCAATTGCAACGACTGACATATTACCACCACAATCCCAGGGGGACAAACAACAGAAATATGGGCGAAGAGAGATAGCGGATGGTATAAGATGTGAAAATAATAATTTCTAATTATCAAGGGTCACGAGGGTGGTAGGGTAGGGGAAAGAGGGAAAAAAGAGGAGCTGATACCAAGGGCTGAAGTGGAAAGAAAATGTTTAGAAATGAGGATGACAACATATGTACAGATGTGCCTGATACGATTGATGTACGGAATGTTATGAGAGCTGTAAGAGCCCTGATAAGATGATCTCTAAAATAAATAAAGTTGAGCAATACAGGATCGACACAATGGCTGTTACAACAGGCTGAGGCGTAAGACTTGTGAGGCCAGTGCAGGGCCTGGGAGTGATCTGTCCTGCTGCACAGAGGGCCACTATGCACCGGGAGCAATTGGACGTGACCTAACAGCAGCAGCATAAAAGAATAAAGACTTTATTCCACTGTGATATTGTACGACTGCTTCAATTTTTGAAGTCAAAAGGCTGGATGTTGCTTACAAGGGTGTATCAGTCAACAGCAAGGGGGTGTGGCTGCTAACAGGAAGATTGGCAGTTCTAGCTTTCCCCGCAGCTCCTTTGGAAAAAGACCTGCCAATTTGCTTCCACAAAGAATCCCATCTAGGAAACCCTATGGGGCAGGCAGGCAGTTCTACACTGCTGCACGTCACTATGAGTCAGAATCAACACTAGTAAGCAGGCTAGTATTATGAATGACCACGCTTCCTAAGTTAGTATGTAACAAAGAACATGCGGGAAAGCAGCTTCACTATTCCTAGTTAGATCTGTGTCACTGCCGGAAGTGAGGGCAGGGCCCTGTCTCCAGAAAAAAGATGGGCAATTTACTCAGAAGAAAGGAGGTTACTTAGTAACTGAGGTTTTATTATGTTTCACTGATAAAGGCAACATAGTTACACCTATAAGCCTGGGTTTCAGTATCTGTGTGGGATGAGAAACATTTATTTCAAAGTTCATATGGTCTCACTCAGTATCTTAACACCACACCCCCTTTTAAAACTTTCGGTTGTTAGCCTTGTGGCACAGTGAGTTGTGTCAAAACCACCTGCTGCTCTGAGGGAGAAAGATGAGGCTTCTACTCCCATCAAGGGTTACGAATGCACAGGGGTGGTCTACCCTGTCCTACAGTGTTGCTATAAGTCAGAATCAACTCGGTGGCGGTGAGGTCATTTTGCTTGGGTTTTGTGATTAAGGTGAGGATCCACCGAGCACATCACCAGTGTTACATTCAGGAATTCACACACATTTCGTTCCAACTCATCCATCTCAGTCCCCCTCAATGGACTATCATTCTTCCCACATTCTCCCAGGGCTTCCCGTTTGCATTCCTCCTCCTTTCCTAGCCCTCCGCACTTTGGATCTTCAATGACCTGTAACCCTTTCTCGGTGTGCGGTGGAGTCCACTCCTGGCACTCATCAAGAAGCCTGTGGGGAGCCTCAGCTCTCTGAGGGGACCCATGGCCTGTACACTCTCTGCCCGCAGATTCCCTCACCCTTCTGCCAATCTGTCAAGACGCTGGTAGCCTGTGGGATACGGGAAGCTCTGCCCCCAGAATTTCAAATACCACCAGGGTCCACCTATGGTCGATAGATGTAGGTTCCAGCGCAGCTTCTACACAGAGGTTAAGAAGAAAGACCTGAGATCTCCTTCTGAGATCACAGCAGAGTATCCGCTGATGCAGTGTTGGGATGAACTGCCGCCTATGTGCACTGTACCGCCGGCCCTGAGCGGGAGTTCGGCGGGACGGAGGAAGGCTTCCTTCTGTTGTACCGGGGTCAGGAGTTGAAGCAGATTGGGCGGAACAACAGAACTGCCAGCTTCCTTGGTGTGCCTGATGGGACTCCTCACTCTAGGCGAGCACACCTCACAGTGCCCCTTTTCCTTAAACTGTAACCGTATCCAGAGGAATGCTACAAAAGGGCAGGGGATAACCCCCCAAATCACAGTAAATACCTGATGTCCTAACAGCTGCTTTGGAATACTATCGTTTTGTTCTTAGATGATGTTGGATGTCAACTCCTAATTCCCAGTTGCTTAGGATTGAAAACTACCCAGGAAGTGCCACCCGGCTCGCTTCCTAGAAACTAGCATTCAGCTCAGACGTTAGTGTTCTGATGATTCATTGTGAAGATTCTATGATGTGTGCCTGGAGACAAAGGTAACTAGCACACTCCACCCGAGACCCTGTCTGACTAGAGGTTGGGTCAAGGCTGCAGGGGGGCTAGAAGGAGGAGTAAGCAAGGTGCAGCCCCCCCTCCAAACCGCCAGGGCTAGAGCCGGTGGGAGTGCTAGCGGGGCTTCCTTAGCAAACGTCCATTCCAGCAGGTGTTTCGGAGATCAGTGTCCCTTCTAGGGCCCAGGCACAAATAAGCACGAGTGCCCAAACAGACATGGCCCCCCAACTCATGGATTTTAGAACTCCCCAGGGGAAGGGGAGAGGGGAAGGACAGACATTAATTGAAACAAATGCATATAAAAATGCTCACTGTGACACCTTCTCTGGAAGGCAGGGTGCCAAGGAAGAGATGAGAGAATGGGTGGGTTGGACGGACCAAGATTTAAGAGTAAAAAGTCAAGAAGATGTTAAAACCTGGAGGGTAAACCACCGTGTAATGGAAGTCGTCATCAGTGGGGGGTTTACTCAGAGAGAGAGAGAGAGAGAGAGAAAGAGAGAGAGAAGTAAATCAGAGGCATTCTCCTCAGCGTCATGCCACATGAGGCCATGCAAATTAGCAGGGGCCACCAAACTGGAGGGCACGTGGTCATCATGAGCTTGAGAACATGGTGCTTCACGCAAGACAGAACACTCATCCACAGAAACCACCAGAGCAGTAAAAGAGGGAAGCACATCCATGCATTTTGGCAACAAAGGGGTTCTCGCTGGGGACCTTGACAACAGAAAAACCAGAGGACCGCTGGCAGTAGGAGTCAGGTGGAGTGGGCTGACGAGGGTATGGAAGGTAAGGAAGCAGAACACGGCCGCATCACCTTATGAGGAAGAATGGGTGAGAACCAGAGATACACAGCATGAAGAGGAAGGGGAAGCTCTCTTTACATTTTTTTTCTTTAAACCCTAGAGAATAAACGCTGGAGAACAGAGCTAATAAAAGTCAAGGCTGAAATGTCAACAAGGAGATAATGAATAACACCAAACCTGCTAATGGTTACTGCGTGCTTATGGACTAAGGATCCCTGGTGGCATCGTGGTTATGAGTAAGCTGTCAACAGCAAGGTCGGCAGTTCGAAACCACCTCTGGAAAACTCCTCTGGAGAAAGAAGGGCCTTTTCTACTCTCCCATGAAGAGTTACAGTCTTGGAAATTCACAGAGGCAGTTCTACCTTGTCCTAGAGCAGTGGTTCTCAACCTTCCTAATGCTATGACCCTTTCATACGGCTCCCCATGTGGTGGTGACCCCCCAACCATAACGTTATTTTCGTTGCTACTTCCTAACTGTCATTTTGCTACTGTCATGAATCGGGCGGCCCCTGTGAGAGGGTCATCCGACCCCCAAAGGGGTCAAGACACAGTTTGTGAATCACTTGTCCTACAGGGTCGCTCTGAGTGGGAAATCAACTCACTGGCAGTTGAGTTGGATTTGGGGTTTGGCATTCTGAAACCAAGTACTGTTTTAAGTAGTTTATATGGATTTTTATCTTAAGTGTGCACAACAGGGGAGATAGGCTCACTCCTCGTTTTACAGATGAGAAAATGGAAGCGTGAAGAAAGCTGGCTAAGATGGCACCCTGAATGATGGAACCAGGATCAGAACTCAGCAGGCTGGCTCCAAGCCAAGAACCCGGACACGATGCAGCGAGAGCCTCAGGGGTGAGGAGGAACAGGCGCCAAGGCTGTGGGCAGAGGCTGGCACTACCCTGTCCCTGGGTCACTTTTAAGTGTCATTTAAGATGGGCAAAATGCTTCTACAGGCTCTACTTGTACACTGGGGAGCAACTGTGATGGGTCAGTCTTGCCATCTCGGGAAAACCCTTATTATCTAGTAGCGGGTGAGCCCCAGAATGCGCAGTCTGACCACTTCCCGTTTGCTTCCCACTGCTCCTCAGTGGAGAGGTCACTGACAATGATTTCAGCCGAGGGACACCCTGAAGAGCAGACTGCCAGACTCCGTCCTGAAGTCAGCTCCCTCTGCTCCACCTCCCCCTCGTTCCACAGTTCAGTTCAGGACACGGGCACTTGGGATTTAGTGGGCACCACAGCAGAGGCTGGGCCGGAACATAAAGCTAGTCCCATGGGCAATCGTTCAAGTCCCATGTAGTCAAGAAGGAAAGCTGAGCAGAGAAGAAATTGTTAGGTCACAGTTGGGCCATTCCTCATTCCATAACCAGGAAAACACACACACACACACACACACACACACACACACACACACACACACACAGAAACAAAACAAAAGAGCGGCTATGGATTTATTTCTTCTCAATTCTACTCATCCTGTTTTCAAAAGCCAGCAATCTCCCTGAGCTCACTAAGATTCTATAAATCGTTTTTAGGGACTTGTGAAAGTGGGTGATGGTCTACCTCGATGTTCAAACAGGTAGTATTAGTCGGAGCTGGCACTTGGGAGTGGTCTCCCCAACCCTTCCTGGTCCTTTCTGTCGCCAGCCAGTTTAATTTACACGGAGCCTGAAAAGGTGGAGCTGGCCACGGGTAGAGAGCTTACTTAAGTGATGTTTACACAGTAGAGTATCAGAATGAGCTACACACGCAGCCATCCTCTGACCAACAGCAAGACACAAAGGGGGAAGGGCCAAGCCTCTCCTGCGTAAAGTTGTCCCAGTGGGTTACCAAGAGGGTGGGAAAGGAGACTTAGAGACCTGTTGACTGCTGATGAGTGAGTTTCTCTGGATTCGGAAGTGGGGGCTCACCTAGAAACTGTCTAGCTAAGAAATCTGAGTTACCTATCTTTTGGATGCTTGTAAGTGGGTTTACTCTGGGTAGAGAGCCCTGAAGCAAGCCGGCTGCAGCAGCACCAGGAGCTGAGGTTGCATAGCAGGGTGAGTCTGCTTTCTGGGGCCACTGGGCGGGCTTTGTTTCTACTCATGTGGGCAGGGAGCTGACAGATAGTCCTAACAGCGGGACTCCCTCCTCTTCCAGAACTGGTCCACACATCGCAAGAGTTAAGATAGAGTTCCTGTGAGAACAGGCACATCATCTGGGGGCCAAGTCATACCGTACGCCAATTGGTCTAATTCTTAAAAACCATGGTTATTTGCCAGCAGCCTTGAATTGGGTAAAATAAATGCTGTCTCTTTTGGTTTTGTTTTAACATGCCCTGTTTGTAAAAATCATCCAAACATTTGGTAAGATTAGTAGAAAATGCAAAATCGGCAGGGAGACCATCACTCAGTCCACCCTCGGACAGAACCTTGTAGAGTTTGTGGTTTATTACCTATAAGTCTTCTGTTTCTATGAATGAGAGCAACCTGCGTATACAACTTACCCCAAATCACTGCTGTATTGTACGCAGTTTCTCTCATCCTCATTGTCGGTAAGCCCTCGTCTGCATATTTCTTCAGCTTCAAAAGCTGGCCCTGTTCATTACATAGCCGGACCTTCCTCTCTGCGTCGGAATGACTCAGGCTTTCTCTTTCAAGGGTCCCACCTTCCTGCATTCTTCTTTCAAGACCTAAGTTTGCAGAATGCTCTTTCGGGTAACTCGCTGGTGTAGCTAGCACTTCATACACCAAATAGCATTTGTATTCAAGTACAAGGCCTTTTCTAGCTGCTGTCAGCCGCCCCACCCCACCCCCACAAAAGTATCCTTTACAAGCATAATACAAGAGAAATTTTTATTATGGAATGTCACTTATCTTGGGCGTTGGGGGGAGGAGGCTGAGCTAACACCTGCCATCGCATTAATGCACATCGCATTTGACTCAACTAGTCCACTGAAACATTGTAACTTTGCCTGTGTTAAAGTTAAATGCCACTGTCCTATTTCACTGCTACAGGAAAACGGCCCAGAGAAGCTGAGATCAAATTTTAGAGCTGGAAGAGGTCAGAGTTCAGCCAGCTCCATGATTTTCACATGACGCCTCGGCTCACCGTCTGGAGGGCCTGGGGTGGTTCGTGAAACAGGCCACCTCACTTTGACTCAGTGTGCCGGATCCCTGTAAACGGATTGCTTTCAAAAGCACTTACAGAACTGGTTTTGATAGAATGTTTTCTAAGAGTGTTTGGCTTCTGGTATCACGGAAATACTGAAGTTAAATCAATCATTTAAATTCAAAAGCATCCCAAGGAACCAGAATGAGCTGAAGCAATCCCACCACACTAAACTACTAAGTATTGCTTCTAATCAGTAACGACTGGCCACGCACAGGACAGTGCCCACAGAGGGGAAGGGCTAAGTGCACATTTGCTGAAAGAACTCATGAACCAATCGGACCTGCTCTGTAGAAAACCCAGCACGAAAGGGGAATGCCGTTCCAAGCAGTCAAAAGAAGTGAGGATACCCAGAATGAGTTGTGTGATTAGTAAGTCAAAGTTTACACCCACTAGACATACATGAGAACTTTTGAAGGATTTAAAGGGGTAGGGGGCATGATAACGGAGCTTTAAGATGCTATTGCATTATATCCTGAATGCCAAAAGAGTCACATAACTGAAAATGGCATGTGCACACAAAATCAGGATACATGGAAATTATAGCCACACGAAATGCTGGTAGCTTTGTTACCAACGGGGGTATTTGGAGATGACTGCTCTTTTTCACTCTCCTGTCCCCCATGCCTGAGAGACTGGATGTGCGGAACACACACATACGGACAGACATTACGGAAACTCGGAAAACGAGGTCAATGGTTCCTTATATTATGCACCCTTGTTGACATTATAACATTTAGTCATACACCACATGGTCCCATACAGCTGTAACAGAGTTCAGGAACGCCAATGGGAGGACAGGGCATAGCAAGCAACAGGACCCAGCACACACAGAGCTTCCCACACACAACACGTGCATTGCATGTCTCTTATATACAAAGCGATCGTGGTGCCAGGCCTATACTGGCACAGCACCTATCTCACCCACAATGCATAGGGTATCGATAGCCACAGTAAACGTTCATGTTACTGTACACGCTGTACTGTACTTCCTATTGTTTTAATCTGAACCTTCCCTGCGTACAAATAACACAATGCCTGTCTAACAGTGTAGGATTCGACCTGCAGGCTACAGCCGCAACCAATGCAACAGCACATCTCCCTGGGTGTGTTGCAGTATTACCCCTCTGCTTATTTTCTTTGGAAAATATTATCAAGAAGACCATCCTGGCTCCCCAAACGCAGCCAATACAGCACTGCCGAGACCAGCAGCAAGAGGCAAGGAGACGCATGGACTTGGAAGTGAACCACAATGTTACTCCACAGCACCAAGGTGAGGGAGCAGTAAGTAAATGCTAAAGGCACGCTGGCATGACATCCGCTCCCAGGATGTTACTCCAAACCTGTGCCTGGATTCCCTTGACATTTCTCCTCCTCAGTGTATTTATTTCACAAAACTGAAACCATCACTTTCTGTCTCATCTTACTGACTTGACATTGGACATATATTTTCCTAACAAACTGAATTTTTAATAACACTTCTGAGGACTTGGGGATAATCTTCTTGACCAATGGCAAGCTTCTGAGTGTTACAAAGCTGGGACATTATAACCATCCATGACTAAGGTGAGGGGATAGTATTAGCTATAGGAAAGGGTCAGCCAACTCATAGTGTGACCCTGTGAGGACAGGGAAGAGCTGCCCCCCTGGAGTTTCAGAGACTCTAACTCTTTATGGGAATAGGAAGCCCATTCTTGCTCCCACACAGCGGCTGGTGGTTTTAAACTTTGGACCTTGCAGATTGCAGCCCAATGCTTAACCACTACACAACCAGGGCTCCTTAAAATCTACTGGAGAGACCAACAATGGGAGAAGCAAAAACCAGGACAACAGGAAACACACACCCAGGCAACTGTCATATAGGGAGAAAAATCTCTGGGAGAAGAAAAGAGGTATCAAGAAAATGCTTGATGGAAATAAAGAGTGAACTAATTCTGCTTTTATCAGGAGTCTGACATGTCTAGACAGACAACCCAGAGAGGCTTAGCTTATCTAATCTTTTATACAACTGTGAAAATATTCAGACGTTAGTTATATCATGTTATTATTGGAACATTAGGGAAACCCTCCAATATCAGGTTGGACATTAGGGAAAGGTTGACTGCAATAAGGACCTCAAGTTGACGCAGGATTCTGGGCTTCAAACCCAATCGCTTTTGTAAACAAGAATGACCTCTAAGAATCACCTGGAGCGTCTGTCTCATTCAGTCTCTCTGGGGTGAAAAGGCAAATTCTCAGCGAGGGGTGGAACTGAATGAACCAACTGGAGGTCCTGCCATGCTTGTGCGGATGGCATTCCGTTGGGCACAAGGTCGCCATGAGCTGGCGCCGACTCAATGGCAGCGGACAACCCAACATTACTGACCAGCTCTGCCACTCGCTCTGGGGAGCAGCAAGGGAAGGGCTAACTGTGGACATCCGGGAAGCCGGGAAGCCGTAGCACGGTGCACGTCTGCAGGGACTCTAGCACGAAGTCCTGTCTGCCTCGCTCCTAGGCTGGTTTCTGGCTTTCTGACTTCTAAGCTGAACCTTGGCCACTGAGTCACATGAACAACCCATGGAATCTAACTGTAAAGATATTTTTTTCAAAGAAAGCTGAAGTAGTGAAATGTTTAAGACAGACAAAAATAGGTAAAAGAGAAATGACCACTGGCATATTTATGTTGTGTTCCCTTAATATTTTGATGTTTTCTCTCTCTCTCTGTCTCTCTGGCAGCTTTGGGGAAATCCTGATTAAGGGGAGTCAAAAAGGAAAGGAGAGCACAAAGCAATGTGGTAGACGCCTACCCAATTCCCAGAGACGTCCTCGCATGAGCGCATGCCTAACTAGTCGGAAGACCTTAGGCCTCCATGGGGCAGCAGAAGCAAAGCAGCTGCGATGTAAATCGAGGTGGTTCCCTGGGACCTGCTGTCCAAGATGACTGGGTCCTGGAACCTCTCAAACAAAACTCTGCTCTCAACTCCGTGAAGCAAATCAGAGTGAGTGAGCCAGAGTGGCCTGCTCAGGGAGGTGGGTCCTCAGGGCCAGGACATGCAACGTTTCCTTTTAAGAGGCTGTCATCAAATTGACTTCTGTGTAAGAAAAGTAAAAAATAGAACAAAGGTGCACAAAAGCCATTCATTGGCCCAACTTCTCCCTCAGTCACCCCTCTCGACTCGACTCTCAAGCAGCCACTTATAACCGGGAACTAAGAGAGCAGATCAAGCCCCTCATGCCTGAGATCACGTGACCTTTCTTCATCTTGAGACTGTGGTGTGGCCTATCAAAGAGCTCACTGTGCTGCACGCACAAAAGGGTGCAGAATGATACTGACCCAAGTATTTGACCTTCGTGCAGTAAATGCATCAAAGCTCACTCCCTACCCCCAAACAATTTTTGGTCATTTATGAGAGAAACCGTCTCTTAAGGAAGGAACACCACAACTTGACTACATAATTTTTTAGGATGCAAGTACAAGGGGGCTGCACAAAGTTCGTGGGGGAAAACGGAATTAAAACGTAATGCAAACTGGTTTTGAAGCTCTTCGGACACTGAATGCTTTGTTGCTCCCAGGGTCCTTATGAGTTGGAATTGACTCAATGCCAGCAGGTTTGGGGTGTTTTGCTTTGTTTTTAGTGTTTTTCATACCTTTTTAAAAACCTGTTGGCAAATAAGATAAATTCTCTATTATTTGCCAATGACACTCCCACCACCACCACCACACACACACAAATAAGATAAATTCTCTATTACTGTGTATACTTGAGTATAAGCTGACACGAATATCAGCGCAGGCACCTATTTTACCACAAAAACTGCATTAAAAATGTGCTGAAAATCTTGGTTTATACACGAGTATATACAGTATTTGCCAATGACAGACAGACACACACACACACACACACACAGAGTGCTTGAGCCAAAGTTCTTTATTCAGTGGGGGGTCTGGGGAGAGTGGAGGAGGTGGTGTCAAAGGGTTCTCACTAGGATCATAATTAATAAGCATGATGCACCCAATGTCTCAGTTTATTAAACCAGTATTTATTGAGTACTGTGTGCCCAGCACTGCCCTCAATGCTAAAATACAAGAGGAGTGAGCTACCTCTCAGAGCTTTTAGATGGGAATCTGTAAGAGAATTTCCTCCTTGGCTTACAGACCTTCCCCTGGGAGGGCATCTTCTAGCTGCAACCTTACTTTCTTATGGTAAAGAAAAAAACACAAAGGGGACAGTAGGAATTGGGTAAACAAGAGACGGGTAGAAAGACTACATTAATTCTCCCATCATTAAAAAAAAGTTTTATAAAGCATACAAACACAATTTTAAAACTATAGTTTGAGTTTTTAAAAAGTGCAAAAACAAAAACAATAGAAGTCATCCTGTCCATCACACAGTTCGGAGAAGAAGAAAGAAGAACCAGATGAGGAGGAGGAAGACTACATCAACAAACCACTGTGGCGGTCAGGAGAAGGGACAGGGCAGCACTTTTGTTACCCGGCTCTAAATGTGCACAGGCCAGGCAGGAGGGTCTAAACCAGTGGTTCTCAGCCTTCCTCTTGTCGCGGCGACCCTTTCATACACTTCCTCATGTTGTGGTGACCGCCCCCCCCAACCATAAGGTTATTTTTGTTGCAACTTCATAACTGTAATTTTACTACTGTCATGAATCAGACGACCCCTGTGAAAGGTCGTTCAACCCCCAAAGGGGTCTCGACCCACAGGTTGAGAACCTCTGGCTAAAGATACAGAGCTGGTTGACAATGGCAGATGGACATGGTGCCAGCTTTCTCCTGTCCTGAGAGTGTCCGCTGCCTTTGTTAAGTCTCACTGCCTAGGTGTGGGAAGTCATCAGAGTTCCCGCACGCCCTCCCCTGACCCCGACGCAGTAAAAGGCATCTCTGGCTATGTCAGGCTGTCTCAACTTATGAGATGCTCACTGGGCTACACGCCTAGAACTAGAACGGACATCCTAAGAGTCAGAGAACTGCATTTCCGAACGAGTGGGGAGATAATCCACGTAGCGCCTGGTCTCCTGCTACCCTTACCTCCAGAACTAGGCTTTGTTCATCTTACAGTCCTCACAGTGCCTGTTTGAAACTTCGTGCTCACTCTTTTTTAAAGAAGTTAAATTGAGGCACCTTACGCTGCTGAAATGCAATGCGAAACACACGGAACCATCCAAATAAAAAAGGTGGCACCTGAATCTAAGCAAGCCTCTAGAGTTAATTTCCAGTGTCGGGAAATGCAGGCGGCAGAGGGACAAGATAATGACACCACAAGGAAACAGATCTATCCAGAATGTGGGACATTCTGCAGGACAAGTGGTCCAGTTTCTTTCTGCAACAAGTCAATGATGTGAAAGAGAAGGAAGGATCCTGGGGACCGCTCTTGATGAAAAGAGACATAATAGCCTCAATCCAGAACGGGCTTTGTTTGGAGACCAATTCTAACAACTGTTTAAAAGACTCCAAACAATACAATTGAGAACACACTTTATTCTAAGCAGGTGATAACCCAGAAAATACATTAGAATTTGGTATGATAATGGCAACAATATGTCAGTTTTTCAGATATGTGCACTTAAGTGTGTAGCAGTGACTTAAAGATTTTAAGTTGTCTGGAAAGGAGAAAAAATAAAGGTGATGTGACAAAGTTTGTACATTTGCTGGCACTATATACTTTATTCTTCGATCTTCATTTCTCCATAATGGTATATTTGACCGAGGCCTCAAAGTAGGAACCTGGTACACATTATGGATAAAACAAACAAATACTTGCCCTCTCTGGTCACCTTCTCTTACTCACCAGTGGAGTAGTTCAAGTTGACCCCCATGCTGGAGATCGGGGGAAGGCGAGGGCTTTCTGCTTCAGAAGTTCAAAGGTGCACGCAGAAGGGACCCAGTGGTTTGGGCGTCATGGTTAACATTCGGAACCCGACCAAGGAGGGGAGCAATTGGATGTTTGCGTCTAAGGGGTCCCCTGACCTCTGTGCTCTTCCTCTCTCCTCTGCTCTTCCAAGCTGCCCTTCCCTCCTTTCCTGTCTTCCACGGACCCTCGCTTGGTCCTACAATTGTTCCCACTATGACCTGTGTATCCCATTAACCCCTAACTCGCTCTACCTACTCCTCTCTTCTCTCTCCACTCAGGTGTCCTGAAGTCACTGGTAGCCTGTGGATAAATCGCAGGGAACCATAGTAGGGAGTTCTTAGAAAGGGCTACATGGAGTTTAGAGCAATATGCCGTAAAGGAAGGGTCGTGTTAAAACATTTTTAAAGACCGCCAAGAATTACCTGGGAGGAGTGAGGAAGCACCAAAGGCATCAGGTGGCCTTTTCTATTTTAGGGCAGGAAGTGCCGAATGATACAAACAGGTACAATGTATCTACCGTAAGTCCATTTCCTGCTCTGTATTTAGAATCCTTTTATCGGGGCTCACCCTCAATGCCATGGGGAATTATGGATAAAAACGGCTTCTTTTGAATGGTTTATTATCTAAATTCCTATCAAAGTTGCTTAAAGACAAGTACTACTTTATTCATTAAAAATCCCACATAAAGGAAAATGTTTGAGACTTAATGTCTGTCAAAAAATGTGTGTGTGTGTGTGTGTGTGTGTTAAAGATTATAGAATACTGCTCAAGCAAAAAGATGACCCGCTAAAGCAGCCACCTTTTCCTTCTAATCTCTCCTGAAAATCTAGAACGGTTATTTGTAATGTTGTCATCTGTTGACTTTCTGATTCCAATGCAGTTCAGCATGCTGGATGAGAGAGCAGAAGATAAATAGCCACCACCCAGAAATCATCCCACTGAACGGACACTCGTTCATTCCACTGCGTCTGAGATCTTAGGAGACCCTCGGGAAGAATGTATCGGAAGCTTATACGACCCTTACTCAGAACCTGACTTGTCTTTCTACAGAAATGAGTGGGTTTGGCTGTTAACCACAAAGGTTGGTGGTGGGTGCCCATCTACAGGCACCCTGGAAGATGCCTGGCTGTCTACATCTGAATAGTCACCGGCAGAAACCCCAGGGAGCACCGTTTGACCGACTGATGTGTCCAAATTGACTGGACAGAAACGGCTCTCCTAAATGCAGGTCTTGTCAGGACAGCAAAAGGAGAACCCCCTCCAATTCCATCAAAGCGTTGGCTCGGAAGATCTGTGCTAAGGAAGCTCAGGGTGTAAAGCCACACCAAGGATACGAACTTGGGCCTTGTCTACGAAGCAAGCCGAAGAACTTTCTCAGAACATTCTCAGGATCTCCAGCAAGTTCATAGGAAGGACGGAATTGCCTTGGCCCTGTGACCCCACGCTGTTCTATGATGTTTCTGCCATGGTCTGTATCCAATCCAGATGTGACACCAAGGCCTCCCTCCAGCCCATCAACTTGAAAACTCCTTTCACTGAGGAATACAGCTTTCCCAGCGACTCCGAATGAATGCACCCAGCAACACTCTTGTAAAGGCTCTTCCTTTTACAAAACCCTTTGCTTTTTTTAGTAGAAAGCAGATCTTCCCTACTTCGTTCTAGGATCTGAAATTATTTACTCTTTAATCTAACAGCACAGACTGGTATATACTGGACTTCAAAAAGTTTGTAGAAAAGTCACCGTATCTTTTAAGCCGCTTTTTTCCACCAACTTTTTGAAGTTGCTATAAAGCGTGTTTCCCACAAAGATCAGAGGTCTAAGAGAGCAGATCCTTTGGCCTTCCTGGAAGGAGGCTGTCTGATCTGGTACAGGGAGGCCCTCAGAAAGCAAAATAGCCAGAAGCAGAGGCAGCTTAAGAAAAGCCACGCTTTCCCACCACAGAAGACCAGGCAGGGCAGCCCACACTGGGGCTGCCTGGTGTCTGCAGTCCTGGCTCTGAGACAATGCTGGGGCGGCCACCTGGGGGAAGCTGTCCTTAGGGAGGGGCCTGGAGGTAGCCAGCTTCTCCACCCAAAGGAGGAGGTGAAACGTGTGCAGGTGGGTTGCCTGCCACCAGCATCTTTTACTCATCCAGAAACCATCCCATTCCTCCTGCCCACACTTACCACTGACCCAGAAACCAGGAAAGGAGGGCAGCTTATAAGCTTATCAGGCAAGACCGCTGAGACATCTGGGGCTGAGGGATCTGCCTTCACACTAGACCCCTCCTCAGAGCTGTGCCCACACGCTGGAGATGGGTAGCAGCGTCTGGTAGGCTCCTGGGGTCTGTGCTGGCCCTGTGGCAAGGCCAAGGTGGGAAAGACCTGTGCAGACCCATGGAGGTGGGTGGGGCCTCTAGCGTAGGGTTGGCCTCTTGCCTTTTCTATCACAGCCCAGGAAGGGGCCAAGTCCAACTTCCCTGGTTTCCTCCCAGCACTCGCACGCAAATGCACAGTTCTAACATTCCAAAAGAGCACACTTCTGAAAGAATTCCTGAAGGAGAGAGCACAGACATCACGCAAAATGAGTCACTCTGAGCCTCGGAGTAAACGAGTCTGGCAAGGTGATCCACGTGGGCTCCGTGGGACAGGAAGTGGAGATGATCAGAGCCACTGGGAAGGGGAGGCGGAGTCCAATCATACTTCCTCCCACACAGCTAGCCACCACCACCACGTGCAGAAAAACGGCTCCAGTTATCTGTGTGGCAGTGGGAGAGGAGGGAAGGACAGGGAAGGTACCAGGAAGTGGGAGACTCAGCTACTGAGTGCTGCTGAAAACAGAAATATTATAAGTGTGCTTGAAAGAACAGAAATCTGTTTTCTCACAGTTCTCGAGGATGAAAGCCCAAACCCATGGTTCCTGTGGTCCCCTCTCTCCTGGTTTCTGGTACCGCTGGCCTGGCCTTTGCTTATACATGGCTCCTGACTTGAGACGGCTGGCCTGTGCGGGTCTCTGCCTCCGTGCTGCGATGTTTATGATTCAGTGGTGATTACATTTAGGAGACACCCTGGTCTGGTCTGGGCTCATTTGTATAACAAAAGAAAAACTATTTCCAAGAAGGGGCCTGTTTACAAATGGGGAATTCAACACATTATTTTTAGGGCACACAAACCAATCTACAACAGGAAGGGAAAAGATGCTAAATATCTCTATCTATCTATCTATCTATCTATGGTGTAGGGAGGTGGGTGGGAGGAGCCCAACGATATCCTAATACTCCTCCACAAAACAAAAGCAAAACACCCCCACACCAGCCAAGCCATTGCCATTAAGTTTAATCCTGACTCATAGTGACCCTTTCAAGGATGGGGCAGAGGTGGCCCACAGGGATTCCGAGCTTGTAGAGCCTCATGGAAGCAGGCTGACAAGTGCTCAAACCACTGTGCCACAACAAGTGGGGCGTCCTTCCTCTGATTTGATTCCAAGGGGAAATTACTCAAGATGAGGCCCACCCTTCTTGCCTCCCCAGCCTCCCCTGGTTGATTCAAAAGGACTCTCAAGTACAAAGCAGCCCTTGAGGCACAAACATCTACTACGCCAGCTGGCTCCTGCGGTCTCCTCGAAGGAATTAAAAAGAGCTGTCCTAACTGTGCTGAGGCATTTCAAACATCTGTGTTTTTCTGCCCAGCTCTCCAATCGGAACTTGCCAATCACTCCTCAGTGGTACCATGTCCAAGACCATCTCTAAGGTACATTGACCTGATTAAGACCTGAAGTCAAAACTTGTTCTAGCGCCTCCTGCCACCTCCCCAGGCATTGCCTATCTGGCAAGCACATCGGTAGCTGCTCCTGCCGGCCGCTGTGAGGACGTGACTGTTTGTGATGTCCTGTGCAGGGATGTCCGGAGAGTCACGGTCGGCTTCACCACAGCTACTAACACCTCTCACTCCGGGTCTTGCCCCACATCGTTGAGAAATGGCCCGGACCCTTGTCTGGCTCCCGAAAAGGTGCTTCGGCCTTGCACTACTGACATTCTGAGTCTGACAGTTCCTCGCTGCTGGGCCGGTAAATCTGCGTAGGTCTGTGGGCTGTTTCACGGCGCCCCTGGCCTGTTTCATAGGTGCCGTGAGCAACCCTCCAGTT
Organism: Echinops telfairi; assembly: GCF_000313985.2. Taxonomy (NCBI): domain Eukaryota; kingdom Metazoa; phylum Chordata; class Mammalia; order Afrosoricida; family Tenrecidae; genus Echinops; species Echinops telfairi. The sequence continues at coordinate 38,948,641 of NW_022107431.1, read as the reverse complement.
GTGACCACACAAGAGTCTCCTGATGTCCCCTAGGAGGAATGGTCCTCCCGCCCCTCCAAGTTAAGAGTCAGTGGCTGAAGGTGTCAGCAATTCACATCCTCTTTGTAACTGTCCACGTTCTTGAGGGAGCAGATGGAGGTGAGGTGCTACAAGCCCCTACGCCTCCACCGTGTGATCAATCCATGCTCCAAGGAGCAGACAGCTGACGGGGATAAGGCTCAACCACAGGCTCAGTCACCACAGCAAGGCTAAGGCAGGGGTGTGGGTAGAAATGGGGACCACTGCAGTGAACAGCCACTCACTGCACAGGACTTGATGGTGCCCGCCCCCCACCCCCCAACTTGTGAGGGAATAGAACTGAAGCACGCCTAGTCTTCCCTGAGCAACACAGACTCAATGCTATTAAGAAGCTAACAGGATCTCAAAGAGGCATAGCCTCTACACATCAGTGACAAAGGGGTCATTTCACTGCTGCCTCAGGAATGTCCCTAAGAAACATGACAACTTTCTTGGTGCCCCATGTAGGAATATTGGAATCAAGGTGGCACAAAGCCTCGTGAGAGTTTGTCCAGGGGGTTCTGGACGCCTGTGGGCCAAAGAGGCACCCATAATTACTATTCTAGGAGCTCTGGAGAAAAGAGGCCCCTGCCCTCAAGCTGCTGACAATCGAGGCAGGAAGAGTCATTACACGTGCATCAGCACCTGCACCACCACGTAATAGCAGTAGCTAAGGTTTATTGGCTGCGAATAATGGGCCCAGCTCTATGCTGTACACTTTACATGCATTATCTCTTTTCATCTTTACAACAACCCTACATTACAAGGAGGATTACTGGCCCCATTCTGTAGCTGAAACGCAGGTCACAGAGCTGATAAGTGGTGAAGCTGAGATCAAACACCGAGCCAGACCTGATGCCCAGAGAATTGCCCTATGGAGTTTCTGTGGCTATAAGCCTCCACAGAAGCAGACTGCCTCATCTGTCTCTGACAGTGTGGCTGGTGAATTCGAACTGCTGAACTTTTGGTCAGCAGCTGCAAGCTTTAACCACTGTGGGATCATATGCAGCTTCCCCTCATCCCAAACTCAAGTTTGTAAGCACTGTGCTGATGAGCACCAGCACTGTGGG
>NW_022107431.1:38932836-38947395 GCF_000313985.2 Echinops telfairi | reverse complement strand
AAAAAAAAAAAAAAGTTCTTTAAAAATTAGCTCTGTGTCTTAAAGCAGCTTAACTGGCTATTGAAAAGGCTACTGCCCTCAGGGGAAATCAAAGGCTTTTCTTAAAAGGATTTGGGGGCTGGCATGAATGGGGCGGGTGCTGCAGGCAGGCACAGACAAAGGCCTGTAACTGCTTTCTCTTCCAGGGAAGAGTGCCTCTCCTTCTACTGCATTAGAAGGAAACTTCCTTGTTGCAATCCTACCTGGTGGCACAGTCTCCAGGGCCACAGGCCTTGTCACTGACATGCCTGGGGGTCCAGTCAATGCCATGCACCCCATTCAATCCCCAGAAAAATGCCTAGACACATCACCCTGCAAATCATGGTCACGACACCTCGGAGGCGTTTAAGCTTACAAGGACCAGGAGAACGTGAACGTCTAATTTGGCATGAGGTTTGATTTGACCCAAGCATTTTCACTCCAAGGTTCTATCTAGCTGCTGCTCCGAAAGCAGGCTGCCCAGAGGTTGGAGAAAGACTCGCTCCAACCATGCCCACTGGGCCATCTGAGACGTAACAAGCCTGACACATACATTTCACTCTTCCAGACTCGGCCTCCTCAGCTGGATTCCTGCCTGGAGAGGGTCCAAGGAAGGCCCTCCTCCCTCTGGATGACATCTGATGCTTGTGGGAGTCACATAAGCAGCCAGCGACATGGCAGGTTGGCCCACCTGGGCCAGGCGGGGACCCCCGAGGCACTGAGATGACTACAGCCATGAGCCACAGCTCCTCAGAGGCAGCGCCTTATCTTTCAGGCAGAGTCGGGGCGGCCAGGCCGGCTCCTATGTGCTTCATGGCGGTGATTCACTAGGCAGCACAACCTAATGCCACCCTCACTGCCGTCGAGGCAAGTCTGACTCACAGTGACCCTCTGGGGCAGAGCAGACCTGCCCCTGTGAGTGTCCGAGGCTGCACCTCTCTGTATGGGAGTAGAAAGCCTGGTGCCCCCCGCCCCAGTGCAGCACAAACTGCTGACCTTGCTGATGGCAGCCTGACTCGTAATCACTGCGCTGACAGGGTGTGCCCGATTCTACGCTCTCTTCCCCCATCCCCGCCTCGTGTCCTAAACTCCAACTTTACATGAACAGAGATTCTCTATCCAGACCAAAGTACCCAACGTGGGCAATGGAAACACTCAGCAGCTTCCAAATTCTATGTGGGGGTGTGATTTTCTCAGGCGCTTTAACTGTTGGGGGCCGCGCCTTTCTTTCGCTCACACAATAAGGAAGGCGCTCTTGTGTTGGGGGTGTTTGTTTTACAAAGCGTCAGTAATCAACTAAACCCCAACTTAGAACAGCGATGCCCGCTTTGGTTCCCGTGTTCAAGAAGGGCAACTCTGCAGCAGGAACGTGAGTTCTGCTCTCCCGTGCTCCCATGCCCAGGCCCACAGCGCGAGAACGTTCAGTAATGAGCTGCCAACCGCAGCTGCTACTGGCAAAAATTGTTATTCCTAAAAGCAGATTATTAATTCTCTCCAAGGTCAACAATAAATTGGTGTGCTCATCCCTGCACACAGAAATGTGGCTTCCTGATGCAGCCCGTCCCTGTCCCCCGTAGCTCCTCCGAGCACCCCGCCTTTGGGTGCACAGTGCTGGGGCGCACACAGGCGAGAGGCCTGTCTGCCAGGATCGTGGGATCCCTTAGCTTTCTGGGACGTCCCCCATGAAATAAACTGAGGCCACTTGGCTCCACATGTTTTCCCACTAAAGGAATTTTCTCCCCTCTTTTTAAGGAAAAGGGCAGGCTGAAAAATAAAAATGTGTACTATTAAATGCTTTAAGGGAAAACGTTTCACACATGAGGAGGAGAAGATGGAAGAGGAAGGGCAGGCAAACCTCTGAGGCAGAAACTTGTTGGTGATTCTGGGTATTTCTGGGCTCCCAGAGGCAAGCAGGGTCTGTTTTTCAGGCCTCAAAAATATAACCCAAGGGGGGGGGGAATATATAACCCAAGGTTGGATGAACTTACAGCTCTAACAGGGAGGACACTGTTAGAGTTGGTTTGAGGGAACCAAGTTGATCCCCAGTCCAAGGCTGTTTGTGTAGCTACTCTGTACTCTGCATGATCCGAGGAGACCCTGTGCAGGCCCGCCCTGCCCCTCGGAGTGAGTCTGTGAGGGACCCAGGTAGGTTTAGGGAATGAGCGCCGAGGAGGAGGCTTGGCGTGCATAGAAGACTCATTTGTCAGGCTTTGCAACCAAGCTTACGAGAGATTTCGGAGTAAGACACGCCAAGGTAAAACTCTTAAGGACTATTAATCATCCCCTCATGACTTCAGATACAGCAATACAACATATGCTTATGTAGGTTTGGTCTCTACTTTTAATCAGAGGGTATTAGCTGCCTACTGCATCAGCCTATAGGAGAAACTGTTTCAAAAGTGGGGCAAGCACAGTTCAGCCCATCCATTAATTTAAGTAATTAAAATAAATACAGACAGGGACATGGGATTTTTGTTCTTCTTGAATAAGAATCCACAGATGGTCAGTGAGAAGACGAGATCCACTCTGCAGTGCACCCTGTGCTGTACCTCCTTCCTCCCAGCTTCTCAGTGGAAGAGCTTGGGAGATGATGTCCTACTCACCCGCTCTTCAGAACAAGAAAATCATTTTCCCCTCATTTCTTTGGCATATTCCAACAGGTAACAGTCAGGATAAAGAGATGTGGTGTCTAGCAGAGCACTTGGTGGGCATTAAATAAATGCTGGTTGGATGACTAAGCTGAAAAGAGCCCACACTCACTGCCATTGCTGGCTCCTGGCAACCCTATAGCACAGGGCAGAACTGCTCCTGTGGGTTTCAGAGACTAATTCTGTACAGGAGTAGACAGCCTCATCTTTCTCTCCCGAAGCAGCTGGTAGTTTTGAACTGTGGTCCTTTTAGTTAACAGCCCAAAGTGTAGTCACTAGGCCATCAGAGCGCCCACTTGGATGACCAGAAGGATGGAAGGGGGCAATGATTCAAACAGCAACCAGCCTATTGAAACCGGGTGTCTTGTCTTCAAATCACTGATGCCCCAAATGAGAGGGTAAAAGACACTATGCCCGTGCTATATCTCAGCGGGAGAACTTGCTACCTTAGCCCCGGTTACATTAATCACAGCACTCTTCTCTCTCAAACATGTTCTGCTGAAGATAGTTAATACAGTAGCTGATCTTGGCCTTGACATCACATTTATCAAGTAATCTACCAGTGATGGAGTAACACGTAGAAAACTAGGCAAAGTAGGTGAAATGATTGTTTTCTGACAGTGGACAACAGGATTCTCAGTCCTGAGTAAAGTGAGACAAATGAAATAAACCCTGTGGCTGCCTGTGCTCCCCGCCGGGCGGCAGTTTCCAGCACACAGGACACAAGGCACCGCACAGAGGACGGACAGCCCCAGCGGAACACGGCAGCTGGGCTGGTTAAGAAGGCCGAGGCCAGTACTTAGGAAGGCCAAGATGGTGAAGCTAGAACTGGCTGGACAGAGCACCTGGGAGGAGGGAGCAGGACAGGGGCCCCTTGATCTGTAGGCTGGGCACCGAGCTGCACATGAAAGGAGAAACTACCAATGGGACTAGAACCAACAGAATGCAGTAAGCTAAGAAGGGCAGGAATAGTTGATGCTCCCACCAGTAAACGCGGGAAGAGCTCACAATACACACTGCCCTCAGGTAAAGTCCTCAGAAAGGCGGTGCTTTAGATTTGAACACTGAACCATCCCTGGGTCAAAGGCTGCTCTGGACCCACTTTAGCCAAGGTAGCTTTGAAATGATACAACTGATCCCAAGTAGTAACTTCATCACATGCGCCCCAAACCCTAGCATCTTTTAAAGGAAGAAGACAATCTGATGTTAGGTGCCATCAAGCAGATTCCAACTCACAGCAACCTTATTGCAGAGTGGAACTGGCTGTCAACCTGACAAGAATCAGACTGCCGCATCTCTCTGTTGCAGAACGTAGGTTCAAACGATTGACCTTTTGGTTAGCAGCTGAGCACTTAAGCACTGCATCACCAGGACCCCTCCTTCAGCAAGCTCTACCAGCCCAAAGGTTAAAACCCATAATGTCTGGTGTCCAAGCAAAAAATCCTCAGACATGGAAAGAGACAAGGAGAAAGGGGGAAAAAAAATTCCCAAACCACAATAAATATCAATCAATAGAAACCGATTAAGAATGGACAAGAGATGAAGGAATTAGTATAAACCAGGGTATTAACCAAGCTGCTGTAATAGAGCAGCTGCTTTGGAAACACTTTAGCAGTTCCTCAAAAGACTAACATAGTTACCCAACAAGGTCTACCCAGAAAATTCAAGATAAATGAAAACATGTGTCTATACTAAAACCTGTACATGAATATTCATGGCAGTATGACTCAAAAATCACATGGTGGAAATAATCCAAATGTCCACCATCAACTGGTAGATGGATAAACAAAATGCTGACATTGATAAATGGAATATTTATTCAGTAATTTAAAAAAAGGAAGCACAGAGACAGGCTACAACAACCTCAAAACTAGTACATTAAGTACGAGTTATAAAAGACTACCTATTGAAATTACTTGTGTATGAAATGTCCACCGTAGGCAAGCCCACAGTGACAGACAGTAGACGAGAGGTTGCCTAGGGCTGGAGAAGCAGGAATCACTGGTGAAGGACACCGCCATAAAGATGTTCTAAAATTACATTGTAGCGATGAACGCACAGATCTGAGGCTATACCAACAATCAGCAGGACCTGTGGCATGTGACGTATACCTCACCAAGGCTGTTTGCTTTGAAAGCTGTTTACCAATATGCTCCATGTATTAAGAAGGGAGAGTAAATGAAAGGCGAGAATGGAAGATGCGAAATAAGCAGGCCCAACAGTGCTTCCAGAAAAACACAGCATCTGAAATAAAATACAATGGCTGGGATTAACAGCAGACTCAACATTGCAGATCAGAAAACTTTAAAGCACAACAGAAACTATCCAAAGTAAAGCATGCCGGGGTGGGGAGTGGTGGTGGATGGGGGTGGCCGAGACTGACTGAAAGAGAGAAGAGGAGGGATCTTTCTGTAGCAATGAGGAGGTCTGAAATGTTTTATGTCATGTATGTATGTGACTGTCGTTTTACACAACTCTGCACCCTCAAAACTCAAACTGGACAACTAAAGTGGATGGATTTTATCAAACTAATAACAAAGTTGATTATTCTATGAGGGAAATTCAAAATACATCACCATAAGCATTAAAAGGTGGAGGGGGACCATTTTATTTCATATATCCAAATGCTGTTAACAGTGGGAGTATAGGGCAAAAAAGTCTTCATGCTTGCAGTGTTATAAGAAAAGAGAGGTGGGGTGGGTGGGAAATAGAGATAAAGGAAGAAAGAGATTGAGTGCAGGAAAAATACGAGGATTGCAATCTGCACTTATAAACTGTTCTTCACACACGCTTCAGAATTCACCTGATTCCTATCCCTATTAATCATTCTACTTGTAAAGCCAACAGAATGTGAGTGTTCTCTTTCTCGAAAGTCAGTCTCCCCTCAACTCCCTCCTCCCCCCGCCTTCCTCCTATATTTGTATGTATGTGTGTGTGTGTGTGTATATGTGTGTGTGTATATGTATACATACACACATATATATGAGAGAGCTATACCAGTCCTCCCATCCGTCCGCTCGGAACACAAAGGTAAGAGCTCAGTCTACTAGGCTGAGAGGTGCAGTCTCATGATTCTCATCTGTACAGACGTAAGAACATGGAATATTTCAATTCCAAGGAGTTTCCTTGGGGGTAAATTTCACTGTAGCTAGCTTACTCTGAGTTTCTAGTCAGGAGTCCATAGTTCACTGCTTTTAATGTAAAATTACAAAAGCAAAAACTGCATTAAAGAATATTAAAATACATTTTTAAAGACAGGTTCCACAATAGATTTTTTTAAATTATAAAGCTATCTAATTCTTGTCCTATAAAAGCAGTAATTTAAAAGTTATTGTAAGGCCTATATCAAACAAGACATTTATGGAAAATTTGCTAGGCATAACCCAACACTTTGGATGAATGAGTCGCTGGACCCAGGAGCTGGGGACCAAAGCCTGGGGGACACCACAGTCAACTGGCATGAAAGTCCACAAAGACAAAATTCTGCATCCTACCTTGGGGAGTAGTGACTGGGCTCCTAAAAACCTGTGAGCAGACATCTGAGGTGCTTAAGGTACCATAGAGCTATTGAAAGTATCAGCAAGGAGTAATGGAGAAAAATTTTAAATGCATGCACACAATTCATTCAAAAAATTAATTAACTACTCAAATATCAATCCCCATAACACTGAGACCAGAACTAGATGGTGTCCAGCTACCATGCCTAGCTAAAACATAGAATATTTTAATGCCAAGGAGTTTCTTTTGGGGCAAATTTCCCTGTAGCTAGTTTCTACAGTTTCCCAGGAGCATTAACAACTGCTCTGAAAGGGATCCCATTAGAAGGTCCTGAATAGAGAGGTTGGAGAAAAGTGGGAACAAACTCAAAATCCTAACAAAGATAAGGCATATTGGTCAGATGGAGGCTAACAAAATCCTTAGATGATAGCATTTAGTGAGTCTTCAGCTCTGGAAATGAACTCACCCTCGTGGTCAATTCTCAGCCAAACAGTAGACAGGTCTACAAGGAGAACAATAATGCAAGTGAGGTGGTCACACCTGAGAATAATCAGTCAACTGAGATCAAAAGGGCAGCATTTACCCAAGGACAATGGAAACAGGAAACACAAGGATAAGTAATGTTACATTGTGGGAACTGCAATTAAAAAGTCTAAATACATACACAAAGCCTATAAAGGGGTTGGTGGGGGGAGACTGGGAACCTTGCAACTTAACTAGGGAAAAAGCAACAAAGCAAGTTATCTTTCTCTGCAGCCAAGTAAATAATACTTGGACAGGCGATCAGGTGTGGCAAAGGGAAAAACCCCAAAGACTCACATAAATTAAAGAAAAGAGTTGTGACAGATTTCCCTAAGTTTGTTCTTTTTCAAAGAGTGTGCGTGCGTGCGTGCGTGTGTGCGTGTGTATGTCTTGAGTTTAATGAAAGGGCCACATGCAGCCTAGGCAAGAGCACTGTAGTAACAATCAGGCCCTGGGCCGGTTATCAGTTTGTACCTGGCCCTGTTGTCAAGTCCTTCACTGGAGCTTAAGGACCTGTAAATGTGTGTGCATCACTAAGGGTTGTGCCAGAAGGAAAAACAGACAGTTGATAACACCAAACCGCCTTTCAATCTAAAAGGTATCATTGTTGGCCCCACGTGGTTGACGCAGAAACAAATACCTGAGCCCTAAAAGGGACCCATAGTGTCAGGTAAAGATAGGTGCGGGGAGAGGGGAGCCCTCTTCCTACCTGGCACTGCCCTCGTCTGCCTCCCTTTTAACAACCCCATGTGGTCACCACCGCCTGGAAAGGTCCAGAGCGAGCACAGAGAGCATTTTGGCTAATGTTAAAGCTGAGGAGGTCAGATTCGGGGCTTGTAAACCTGTCCAAGGTCACTCTACTGTATGCAGTCAAACCCGGACTAGACTGCAAGTCACCGGACATCTGGACATGGGCACCTCGTTGCCTCTCTCTGAAAGCCGGGCACTTTGCTCCCAAGTCACCACAACTTCGCCTAGCCGCTGCCTCCTCCAAGGGCCAACCCCTGGGATAAGCCTGTCTCTAAACGCCACTGAAATAAGTGATGTGATGATTCACTACAGATTTTGGGGAGTGGGGAGAGGTTAAAAATAGAAAAGCTTAGACATAATCAATCCACTTAGTCAGCTTACTAACTGTGTAAACCATTGCTTTATTGAACATGAGTGACAGCAGGCTGATCATAAAGACATGTAAGCTTAACCCGCAATAACCTCTGTATCATGTCCTCTGGTAAATGCCCATTTGGTTTAGATCAGTGGGTCTCAACGTTCCTAATGCAGCGACTCTTTAATACAGTTCCTCGTGTTGTGGTGACCAACCATAAAATTATTTTCGTTGCTACTTCATCACTGTAATTGTGCTACTGCTATGAATCAGGTGACCCCTGTGGAAGGGTCGTTGGACCCCCAAAGGGGTTGTGACACACAGGTTGGGATGCTGGTTTAGGGTAAAACCAACCAAAGGTATTCTGAATAGTTATGGCTTGGGGAAAAGCAAATGCCACAGCTGGTAGAGGGCTCCAGCTCCCTCCGTGCTAACACAACGCTCTAAACTGTGGAGTGGGCGCAGTCACCTTGAGGGGAAACCAATCTGCCCAGGAAAGTAAAGGCCGGCTTTCTGATCCTGTGGGAAAGGGCACAGAGAAAAACAAAACAGGTGGCCGTCTTCCTCTGAGAACAGCAGGTTTCACTTACAACTTGCTGATGAGGTGACTGCGGCAAACACGAACCTCCACAGAAGCACTGAGGCCAAAAGATGAGCCTACAAACTGTATTATTTCGAAACCCAAAGGCAGCTGCAGGAATCCTAAATGATATACTTTTTAGAAAACAGGGAGTTGGTTCGCAGTCGGATATTTGTGATTTTGTGTTTCTGGATTCAACCCCCCCCCCCTGTTTTGTTGTCGTTGATTTGTTTTGTCTGTGTGTTTGGGCCTACAAGTTCTGGAAAGTTCTTTGAGTACCCTTCTGTTTTCTCCAGACTGTTCTCTCACATCTTGTCCATGTCCCATTTCCCTCGGAAATCATAATAATCAGTTAGAAATTAGCCTCTTTGGCAGGATACATGTAAGACCAGAAACATGAAGACCTGCCGGTCGCTTCACTTCTTAGTCATCTTCAAACAAAGTGGAGTATGGGCATCTCCCAGCATCAGTTTCCCGGGGGGATGAACTAGAGAACCCCCGCCCCCACTCCTCTCAAGCATTCCAAATGCTTGACACCAACCTAGATGGGGGAAACCTGAAGACACCGCCGGCGATGGAAAGGAAACGGTGAAGAGCAGCGGTCGGCCAGCCAGCCTACCTGAGGCTTTTCAAACAGCCGTGCCAATCCACACGTGCGAAAGGTGGTGAGACCCTGCTGGTGCAAATCGTTAAGTGCCCACTAACTTACTGTTTGCCAGTCCAGATCCACTCAGAGGGACCTTGGAAGAAAGGTCTGGTGATCCCCTTCAAATGGTCCCTGCTACTGAAAACCCGCCCTTAGCAAAAGTATGACAGTTGCTTTCTGAACCTGCCTGGGAAGATGATGACCGATCTTAGTGGGTTTCCTATGGACAAACTTGAACCACAGCCTGGTAGGACTATGCAGACACATCAAATTTGAGACACCCCCCCACCCCCACCCAACTTCTTTTTTTTTCTACTGGTAGCATTGCCACTATGTATCCAAAACCCAGAGTTGAGGGGGAAGGGGGTGTTGTCACAACTGCAGGGGCCTGGTTAATATGCAGAAATCACTGCTGGGTCAGTCAGGCTTGCCAATGAATGCCCTTGGGAAGAGGAGCCAGGGTACAGTTTGGGGTGGTGAACAAAAGGGGTGATGTACTGTAGAATTCCTTTCAAAAAGAAGCCCTCATCTCCAGAGCTTTTGGATTATTTCTGGGCAAGAGCAACAATTAGTCACTAACAGACAAGAGCATTATTGACAACCAAGGCTGGGCCGACCTCCGAGTGTACCGCTGAGGACTCCAGCCGTCCAGCCCGCAAGGCCCAATTAGTTGCTCTCTGATCCGACCCACGGCTTTTACTGTTTCTGACCAAGGTGTTTTGTCGGGGCAAGTGTCTTAATTTTTCCCAACAACAATTTGCAGAGATATTCTTTATGAAGTATCACACACTCATTCCAAGATAAAACTTTTTTTCTTCTTTTTTTTTTGGGTCTTCGGGGACTTGGAAGAACCACATTGTATACGATCATTGCTCTCCAATTTGCTGTCCTATTGTAATCTCATGCTCAGGCCCTCGGAACCTTCCAGACACCTAGGCCTGGGTCCCTTACTTTATCTAAGCAGGTAATCAAGACAGCAAGCCTCCTGATAGTCCCTGTGCTGAAACAAGAGGCAGCACCTTCGCTTTCTGGGGCAGCTCCAACCACTCCTGAAACACTTGCCCAAAGAGGAAAATGCTATCTAAATCCCACTGTCTGCTACGACAAGGGCAAGGTTTTTCTTGATCCGAGCCTTCTTGCCCTTTGAGTAATGAGCAGCTTTCGAGGTGTGGTTTAGGAATATTACAGGAAGGCACCCCCATCCAGTGCCGGCCGCACAGTGGGTGCTCAAAAACGGAGCAAGAAACAGAAGGATCACCACAACAATGAGTTTCACGATGAACTTTACTCATCTTAGCTAAGGTGTTTATTTTGGCCTATGCATCATAGGCTTAAAAATATAAACCAGTTAAAAAAGCCAAGGGGCCATGCCCCTGTGAGATGAGGTAAAGAACATCTGCAAAACTGAAGCCCTATGTTGTGGATTTCCTTCCGAGTCGCGACCAAATGGGCAGTGGTCTCCATAGGACACCCACCACCACCACCCATGGTGCTCAGATGCAGCTCAGGAGGATGAGCCAGAGCGGAGACAGTTCTCCAGAAACTCAAAAAACAAAAGAGTCCAAACAAACACAAACACAAAATGTCAATAACAGAGAATCTAAACCCTCAGAAGTTTGAGGGGGTCTGAAACATGCAGACTGTCTGTTTTCTTTGGCTGAGCTCACAGGCTGTTGTTCAAGCTCAAATCCCAGCACAGACCCTCACACTGTAGAATGTACTTGCTGTTCCAACACAGAATGAATGTGAATCGATTATTCCTGATTCACAGGTACGAGAATGTGAAAAAGGAAAAAGTGATGTATGAAAATGACATGGCACTTCCACAGTTTAATAGTTTAGAACACACTATTCATTTACTTCAGGCAAGGCACATACGTACATACGTACCGTACGTAGCTGTGCAATATTACCGAGATGCAAAAAAGGACACAAAATATGATGCCAGGACGTTCTTCCACAGGTCAGCCATCCAAAGGTCCAATAATCCACAAAGAATCCCCCTGAGGAAGGCAGAGAGACCCAAGGGCCTTTGCCTCATGTATTCTCCGAGAGAGATACCACAGGTTGATACTGCCTTCCAGTTTCCATTACAGGTACTTATTACACCCATCCTAACTCCAGAGTTTCATGAGCAAATCCTTCCTAGAATATCTGTATGATTGTTGAAAACATTTTAAAATGCTTTTCTCTCCTATAGTACTTTTAACTTCCCTGACAAATTAACTTGGTAAGATGCTGACTCTTCTAATTACATTCAGATGTAAACCAAGTATCACCATTTTAGTCCAAGTAGTTTGAGGGTTTGCTGTGGCCGCTTGCATTTAACCATCATCAACACCACGCTGTTTCAGAGAACGTTAAGTCATCCTCTGTCCCAGCTTCCTAGTAAAAAGTTACTCTAGAAGCTCCTGGACTTGGTGTTATTTTCGTGATTACAAATTTCCTTATTCTAATAGGCTATTATAATATATCAGTGACAGTGGTAGGAGTCCTGGTGGCCCTGTCAGCTGAATATTGGACTACTAACAGCAAGGTTGGTGGTTCAAGCCCATTATCCAGAATGCAGACAAAAATGAGATGATCTCATCCAGTAAAGACAGAGAGCCCCAGAAACCCTACAATGGGTCACTATGGGTTCAAAACTAACTTGATGGTGATGAGTTTGGTTTTTTCATTTATTATATACCATACAGAGAAACTGTAATTCCAAAAATCCATCTCTGAGAATGTGAATGCTTTCATAGATGACACTTTATCTACGATTTTATCGTACTACAGTTCGGCTACAAACTTGTATAAAGTACTTAGGTGGATTCTGCCAGCCTCCTTTAGTAATTTTATTTTCATTCATTCATTCACAAGCACAGGATTTTTCTTTGTCGCAGGACACTTATTTAGCAGCAAGGAAGTTAGTGAATACCATCTCTTCTGAAGTCACCCAACTTATAGGAGTTGTCATTCTAACAACAAGCATACTTAGACTAAAATTGTTCTGATTCATTGTAAACACAGGTGAGTAACTGAGTAACCGATTATTATCTCTAAACACAAAAAGAAAAGTGTCTGACCTTCTGTAGAATATCAGTGTGTGTCTCAGAAAGCACAAGTATACGGTCCAGGTTCTAGTGGATGCACAGGTGTTTCTTCTGCTATCCAAAAGCAGGCTGTGTTTCTAGGAAACTTGTCGTACGTCTAAATGGCCTAAGACGCCCTTCTTCCTTCAAAAAATCACTGCCTCATCTGAGGGAAGTCCCCCAACAGTTCAAGGCAAGATACAGGGAGGAAGGCAGCTCAGCACGCTTTCCTCTCTCGTGGCAGTTCCAGTAAAAGGCTACTGAACGCTCAGCCCTGAGAGCTTCAAATGGCCTGCTATGACACACACACACACACACACACACACACACTCTCTCTCTCTCTCTCTCTATGTGGGGCTTCAAAAAGGCTGTGGGAAAATGTTGATAAGCATTTCCATGAACTTTCTTGAGCCCCTGTTAGTATTATATTAATACATAACATCTATTTTATCAACTGGTCATGATAAAAAGTATTCACCTCTCCAAGGCTTTTCACAGCACACCTGTATCTGGTCCCCCCGTGTGAATATTAGTACACATGAGAGACGTCAGAAAATAGGCAGACTCGGACTTCTTGTCATTCATCAGATCCACCCTACCTCCAACCCTCTGAGGCGCTACAAAATCACTGCAGCAGCCTCCCAAAGTGATAGGAAAAGCACTGTATTCTGAAAGCTTTCTTCTTGCTCAGGCCAGGCAGAACCAGAATGCTAACAACACAGCAGCAGCTGCCCTGGTAGAGGCTTGCGCAAAGCAGGGCTGATGCTCAGGGTTGGCAAAGGTGGGAGAAATGGGCACTTTTACACACTGCTGGTAGGAGTTAAAAGTGCTCTTTCAGAATCCAAAAAGAGGATACTTAAATTTTAAAAAGGGGTCACAGCTTTAAAAACTGTGTGCACTCAGGCAATCAATTCCAGTCCCGGTGGTGTGGTGGTGATGAAGTGCTCAGCTGCTAACCCCAAAGGTTGGCCGTTCAAACAAGACAGGCCCTCCAAGACAGACAGATGGGGCAGTCTGTGTGCACAAGGGTTGCAGCCTAGGAAACTCGGGGGCAACTCTACTCTGTTCTACAGGGTTGCTGTGAGTTAGAATTCATTCCACAGCAGTACGGTTTCTTTGTTTTTAATATACATTAAGGCTTACCTATAAAAATGTCATCGGTGATATTTATAGCAGCAAAAATATTGGAGGAGGGTGGTGTTTACTATCCATCTAGAAATTACCAGCTAAATAAATAATGTATCTCATACAATGAAATGCAATGCCATGCAGTGAAATATTAATACTATTAAAATGAAGTCAATGGGCATATTCCACAGAAGTGAACATTTAGATTCACACAGAAGCCTGCACATCAATGTAATGTTTCCCGAGCTGGAAACAATCCAAGTATCCATCACTGATGAATGGACAGGTAAAATTCATGCAATGGAATACTATTCACTAACGAATAAGAACTGTTGAAAATTTTAGAATTTTGATATATCTCCAGGGAATTAGACTGAGTGGAAAAAAAAATCCTAGAAAGTCACTATATGACTCCATTACAAAATGTTCCTGAAATGACTGAAATATAAAACTAGAGAACAGCCTAGTGGTTGCTGGGGGTCAGAGTACAAAAATGAAGGCAATGCTCTAAAACTGATTGTGGTGATGACTCTACAACTCTTCTTTATGTGATGGAAGACTGAATTGTATGATATGTGAATTATATGCCAATAAAACTGTTGGGGGCGGGGGAGTAGGTGAGACATGCAGCACAAAGTCGCTGGGGTTCAAGGAAAGAGCGGCGTGTAAAGCCCTATGCGTGCTACATGCTCCCAGCCAGCCGGCCAGGAAAGAAGGTTAACTGCACAGTTGCAGGTGATTTGTATTTTCTTCGTTTTGTGCATTAGAAGCTTCCAGCTTTTCTACAAAGAAACATAGACTTAATAATAAGAGGAGATAAAGTTTTAAAGGCCTCTATTGGTGCAACACTAATTTGCATTAAACCAGTTTGTCTTCTCAATTTCATACAGCTAGGCTTTTGTCAGTCAGTAGTCTTGTCAGGTGGGTGGCTTACCCCTCAGAAGTCTTGCAAGTAGGACCAGAAAACTAATCAAGTACATTTAGGAAGTGTGAGTGTGTGTGTGTGTTCCTGGGAGAATAAATCTGAGGGGCGAGTGGTTGCTAGGCAGCCGCTCAATCTTGCCCAAACCAAACCAAACCAAGCCCATCTCTGTGGATTGATTCCGACTCAAAGGGAGTGGCCTTACACAAGACAGCATGCAACTGCCCCACAGCTGTCCAAGGCTGTGAATCCTACAGAGTGGTCCCGTCTTTCTCCCAGCGAGGCTGGGCGGTTCTTTGAGCCACTGACCTTTTGGTGACCAGCTGAGCACTTTGAACACTGCACCACCAGGGCTTCTCTCCCAAACAGGGGACTGCCCCAAAGAACCCGTTGCTCAACATATACATACAGAAAT
>NW_022107431.1:38929967-38932736 GCF_000313985.2 Echinops telfairi | reverse complement strand
GGGGGGGGGGGCTGTCTTTCTGAAATGCAGGTATATTCTGGAAGGAAATAAGAGATGGATGATGCACATACTCAGTCAATAGGAGGTAAATGAGAAAGATTAGAATTTGTCGGAAGATAAAACAGACTTTTGCAGATGTGGTGGGTATGAGATAGACTTGCTTCTCAGACATTATTCTGAAGCACTTCTGAGTGTACAAGTTAGACAGGGGAGAGTTGTAGGGGATGAAGTCCAGGAAGATTTTACCAAACTAGGTCCACTGAATAGCAGTGAAAAGTTAAACACTGGAGAGTCTTCTGTGGGTAGACTGTGAAGGGCAGTCCACAGGCATCTTCACGGAAACACAAGAGTCTCCATCACCATCAAATCCCAGGGAGAGGTACCAAGGGCTGAAGGCCATTGTCAGAGGCAGGGGCATTCTGAAAAGCCAATAACCTTAAACTGCTTCCTACATCAACATACTGAGCACTGTTCAAAAGTGGAAATTATTGTATTCGAAATACAAGTCCATAAACTGTAGCTGCGAGACCTACAGACATACAAACTATTCTAGGCATATTTGAGGATATAAAGATGTATCATAATCCATATATTCTTAAGCAACAAAGTTGATGCCCAGCAGGAAGGTTTTCTTTTAATAAAAGGGTACTGTCTTAAAATAAAAAAACCCATAAAAAAGTTGTGCTCCTAAATGACATTCTCAGGCCTGATTTAATTCGGAGGGTCACTTACTTATTAACTGGGGTAACAACAAGGGGAAAGGAAGATGGAAATCACCGAATAACCATCAACTGGCACTCATAAAGCACTTCTGATCGAAGAAAAAGCAAACAGCTCTCAAACCCTTTTCGAATGAGCTATGTTTACATTCCAAGTTTGTTATGCAATAGCTGTTAGTGTCCTTTTAAAATTTATTACATCTAAAAAGAAAGGAAGGAAGATTATGCCCAGATAAGCATTAGAGAAACTCCTTGCTGCCATTTGGAGAAGGTAAGGGTGAAGGAGGGAGAAGTCCGTGAGTGGAGAGGCAGGGTCCCTGGCCCCGATGGCAGGGCCAACAACCACCAGGCTGCGGAATCAGGAAACTACTCTCCACATCGTGCATACAGATCTAGTTGGCATTCCCGAAATCCACTGATTTGCCAAATCAATCCCACAGACGGGGACCTGTGCAGCACTTATGTAGAACTCTTTTTGCCAACTTTCTGCTTCACTGATGGTGGACCACCAATAAGTCAATCACTGCAAAATGTGTCAGACCCACCCCGTCAAATTCGGACAAACTCAAACACCCTGGGATTGTGTGTCTGACTTAGTCTGTACTTGGCTCAGAGAAAGCTAAGGTGTCTTTTACTTCCTGTTTCCCAGAAGGCCCAGCATAGACAGTTGTCTCAGAGTAATAGGTCAGTATGTCCCAGTGGCTCATTTTTGCACATCCTGTTTGCGGTCGTCCCAGTTCATCTTATCACTCACCAACTGCTTGGTAATCCCCAGTCATCCACACCCGACAAATGTCCGTATCAGCAGAGCTGCGTAGAACAAGTCAGCAGAATTCAGCCAACGTATTCCTTCTCCGGGGATGAGATGACTCAAGTAGAGATGTTGAAAAGACTGAAGAATGCAATTCTATAGCAAAAAGATGACTTTAAACAGACAGAAGCACAGAGATCTGTCCCTCGTTGGGTTAAACAAGATGGAAGAGGGGAAGGTTTTGGAGAATAAGGCAAGCAGAGAACACGCACGGCCCTGTAGAGTCAGCCCTCAGTACCTTCCAGAAGTAACACATCCATAGATGTGACCAACCGCTAATCAAAAATATTATTTGGGGGTGGGGGGAGGCGGAAGGCAAGTAAGTGGGCAAACCATTCCTTCTAAAGCTCAAGGGATCATAAAGTACTATTTGCATAGCATTTACATCTAGGTAATCTAGAGGTGATTTAAAGCATACGGGATGATGTCCATAGGTTACATGAAAATACTACACTCTTTTATTATTTAATGGACTTGAACACCTGTGGATTTTGGTATCTCTAGGGGTCCTGGAACCAATTCCCATGGATACCAAAAAACAACAGTATATTAAGAATAGGATCCTTTCAGGAAAAATCATACTCCCTCAAAAGCTGGGAGCTTCAAAACTCTATTAAATGTGTGTGTGTGTGTGTTTTATTTACTCTAAGCATTATACAATCTAGTTTAAAAAACAGGTTTAGATAAGGTTTTTTTAACAAATATGGATTACTCTAAGCCAATTCAGCAAAGGAAGAATTACTCATTTTTTAAAAAATTCTAATTTTAGTGCTTCTTTAGGACTATAGTAGGTGGTGGTACATGAGAGACTTGGTGATACAGCTCAGTGTCAGGCAGACCAAAGTGCTTATTAAAAATTAGAGGAAATATGAGGCTTGTTCCAGAAATAGTGAGACACTCTGGTGACCTCTCACATGCTGTGCTGGGCCCAGCCACATGCAGGCCAGGCCTACATCAGGAGCCACCAAAGCCGATCAATGCTGCAGAATATCAGGGCAGGAGGGAGGGGGGGTTGCAGAAGGGATCATCCTCACATCATATTAAACCATGGGATACCTAGCTAAGGCAATGATGGGCTCCTCCTCCAGTGACTGATAACACATAACGCATAGTTGAGTAAAGGGGTGCCTTTGGTCTCGTAATGAGTCCAGGGAGAGAATTTCACACAGTCCTTACCCAGAGTGGGTATGAACACCACAAGGCCACATGGAGATGCCCTAATCCAATTAAAAACAGCAC
>NW_022107431.1:38900384-38928498 GCF_000313985.2 Echinops telfairi | reverse complement strand
TGGAGAGGAGGAAAAGACACCTTCCTCCACTCAGGATCAAACACACTTTCTTTGTGCTAAACCTATCTATTACTTGACCTTCCGCTTCTGGATTTCATGGGACAGAGAAGTGGAAAGGGCAAATCTCTGGGGGGCCGGGGGTGGTGGTGGTGGTTTCTAATGGTTCAACTGCAGAGTCCTACGTCCGAGTTTCTCTCTCTCCTAGCCCTGGTGAGAACTTATGCAACCTCTGAGCTGATACAGCTCTCAATCAAGTCCACGGGCACGACCACGTCCTTGCATTTCCCCTCTGGGACCAGCAGGGACACGATTGTGTGGCGGCCTAGTTACCTTCTTACTGAGCTGCTGCCAGTTCCAGAGTGAATTTTTCTCTCTGGTTCTTTGGGAGTTGTTCTGGCTACTATGCTTCAGGGTGTCATCCACACCTCAGGTTCTAGAACGTTAGAAAGCACTTTCCTTTTATCTAGTCCAGCATTTCGCGACCTAATACGTATTCTGCTGATAACTGGTGTTCTGTTCAAAAAAAAATTTTTCCCCTCTGGACCTCAAACAGTTTGGAATATGCTGGGTTAAACACTGTAAAATGGGTTTAAGGCAGGGCTTCTCGGGGACTTCCAATATGCTGATATGCAGCTTAAAGCTCCTAAAAGGTGCTTGAACGACAAGAACCCATTGCTCCTTAAGCATTTCCAAGAGTATAAGCCTTTACTGGAGCGGACAGCCTCATCTTTCTCTTGTGAGGTGATACAATAGTCCGGGACGTACAGAGTGTACGTTGTAAGGGGCTTTCTCAAAGTAAGGTAACGCTTTGGGAAGGGGAAGATAAAGATACCTAAGTTTAAACACACAAAGGTCAGGAAGAGGGAGGCAGGGTCCCGGCAGAGTCTGGCATGAAGAACGGCTGCTGCCGTTTGCATGATCCCACTGGCATCTCTTAAGTAGCCTGTGTTTGCGCCAATAAAGAAAAACAAATTTCTAGCAGAATGATGGCACTTGTCACAAAGATCAAAGCCGCAGTGTGTCATGTATGCTACCGGCAGGCCTCTCGTATGGTGTACGAACAGAGGTCACTATAATCTCAAGTTGTCTGCGCAAGCTCCTGTCCACAGCAATTAGGACAGGAAGGCTTGGGGGCGACACCTGTAAGAAGGTGGCTCTGGGCGCTTTTGCTTTCCTCTGTCTTTTTGGACACAATCAGCTACTTTCAGGATTGGTGTTAACAAACTGCCCAGCCTCTAAAAGGAGAGGCCTCTAAGTGAGAGAGAACATCAAATGATGAAAGTCACTGAAATTATAAAATGCTATTTTAAAAAGTATCAACAAAAGGGCAAAAAAGGATCCCCCCCTGACCCGGTAGCTTCCGATGACTTCTTTTTTGCAAATAAAAGCTTAGATCGTATTTTATGCAAAAATGCCCAGCATACTTTAATGAACTCCACACCAAATACACTGAAAGCCTCTCTGTATCATGAGTTAAATTTCACAAAAGTTAAATGATGCTGATGAAGGCGACAGTATCAATGGAAAGTACTTCCACCTCCTGCTTCAGAAGCCCTTCCAGTATTCCAGAAAACTCAGCCTGCAGTCCACACCACTACCTGAAGACAAGACACGCAAGAGCTCTCCCCAGCTCCACCTGAAGCAAGCGGGGGGCTTTGCGTCTCCACATGTGGCTCGACAAAGGTTTGCAAACGCAGCTGCTTGGGAGAAGAGACAACGAGGACGGAAAGTCAACCCTTAAAAAACAAACAAAAACCCCTCCCTCCTTGAGTGCAACATGAAAATATGAGGATAAACTGTCCTCTTAGCTCTTGCTGGTGGTGTTTGGGGAAACACTGGGAAAATGCCTTGGCTCATGAGCCTCTCCACCAAAGTCACACAGTGTCCTTGGCAGGCATAGACCAACACACATGCATGCTCTGGGGTGGCTTTTGTAGCACATAAAGTGCTACAAAAAGTTGAGTCTCCACCCCTCCCCCACTCCCACTTCCCCCCAAAAAAACAAAAACAAAAAAAATTCTGCCTGGCCTTATCTCATTGATAGAGGCCCACAGGAATTGTGTTTGGAGAGAGCTCTGCCAGGTTCAACAAACCCAGACTTGGGAAGGGTGGCGTGTTGGTACCCGGCTGAGTGGGCTGCACTGACTCTGAGTCATGGAGACTTGCCAGACCTAGGTCTGTGGGACTCAGGGCGGCTCGGAAGGCTGCGAAAGCCACCATGGGGCACCGCTCGGATCGGCAATCCATGTTTTTAGCGTTTAGGAGACAGTAAAACAAAACAACATGGTCTAGCCCAAGAGAAAGGAAAATTAGAGGGGGGCCAAAGCAGGGAAGGAAACGTAGCTGAGGGGGAGCAGAAGAGGCTGGCAGAAAGCCACTGGGAAAGCCAGCCGGTGGGGTGCCACCATGGTCCAGGGGCCACTCCGTATCTTTATTCTATTCATGAGAAACCCCAGCACCAGGAACGTGACAGGCTTGTTTCATTTGGCTTCTAGACCTTCGGGGTATGAAACAAGCTTCTCGTGTTCCAGAACTCTCCTGAAGGAGAGGAAAACAGGAATTAGCCTCAGATTTTTACCTGTTGCCACCTTTTGCAAGTATACAAGTGACTTAGACCGATCTAAAATACCTTGAGTGGCTCACTCCCCTTAAATTAACCAGCTGCCATCATGGTGGGGATGAGAAAACAAGGAAGAGGTAAGATTCCCACCAGCATAGAACTGTTTGCCATCTCCCCTCTCCTGGCCAGGGTTACCTTAGCACAAACACAAGCACAACACAACCCCCAAAAGACACCCCCCAGAAACAGCACATGGCAGACGCAACAAAACCCTCGTTTTCTCCCTAGCCACGGGAGGAACTGCTTTCCTTACATGTAGGCAACCTCCTGACACAACCTTTCTTACACTTTAAGCTCATCTACTTAAAAAACAGTGAGATCTAAAATATCTGCAAACCCTATTTCACAATCAACATCTTTTGATAAACTAGGAAATAAAAGAACATCTTGTTACTATAAATGCATAATCCTCCCTCTAAGGAAAAAAAAACTGTACCAAATCCAGCTACAAGGATCCATTAATAACAGGCTGTTTTTTCTTTTCTTTCTCAGAGGCTAACTTTTACCACGCCTGGAGGACTTGATCTGTGAAAACAAAAGACCAGCCACGTTCCCAGTACAGCTACAACCTGCCCATCGCTGTGGGGTCCATCCTGGTGCATGGTGACCCCACAGGGCAGAGTAGAACTGTGCTGTAGGGCTTCTGAGACTAAATCTGTATGAGAGCAGCCAGCCTCATCTGCCTCTCACAGAGTGGCTGGAGGGTTTGAACCGCCAGCTTTGTGGTGAGCAGCCCACTGTGCCACCAGGGCTCCTAGATGTCCAAATGGTCCCTAAACTATGCATGCCTAAGTGTGTGCCCACTTCCCTGTAAACACACTAGGTAGACCTCCTCTCTAGAGTCTCAGCGTGTTGAGGATGACACTAGAGACTGGGCAGCAATGAGTGCGCTGAGGGTCTTCAGCCTCCCCTTCACCCACTGACTGACGGATAGATGGACGGACAGATGTATGGATGGCCCTCACCAACCATTCTACAGCACCCTCCTAACAAATGGCTTCTCAGGCACTCGAAAACCACAAGTGTGCACCCTGAGGCGCCGGCTGTGGCAGACAGATGCCAGAAGCAAAACCTCATGACATTCTCGTCCCGTAGCCACCCAGAAACTTAGACAGGTGTGAGGAACCGTGGTGCAATTATCTGAGGAAAAGGCACCCTCTTCCCACACACAGTCCATCTCCCACCACCATTCCATTCCAGAAACCCCCACTGAAACTATAACTTAATTTAAAATGCATTTCTGCTCACCACCGACAAGGACACTAAGTTCCTTGTCTAAAGGAAAGACTGCTCAAACCCTGGAACGAGGAGGAAGGTAGGAGAGAGAGGAAGACTCCTGAGTAATCATAGAAAAGGGGAACTGAAATCATCTGAAGGCAGAAGGCTCTAACCTCGAGTGCTGTAAATGTACTATCCCCCACCCCCCTGCCCCCCCAAGTTACTATCTGGCCTAAATGTACTATTCATTCTTTCAAGTTAAACAAAGAAATTACGACGACGGTATTTCCTAAACTTTTTTCAAAAAGCCAGATGTATTGAGGTAAGACTTACATACCAAAAATACACACCCCTTTAAAGGATCCAGTTAGATACATCTTGGCAAACATATACGCCACTGTAACCTCTAGCACAATCAAGCTAGAGACGCTGGCCCCCACCCACACCCACCCCCATACACCCCCATCCCCCTGCCTCTTGCAGTCAATCTCTTCCCACCTCATGGTCCCTGGAAATCACCCATCTACTTTCTATCACTGTAAGTGAGTTATGCTTTTTCTACAATTTCATATATGGCCTCCAATCTAACATATGCTTCTGTGTCTGGCTTTTCTCTCAACATACTTTGGACATTTACCCATGCTGAGTAGCAGTGGTTTATTTCTCTTTACTACTACACAGTCAGTACCTGCTTTGTATGGCTAGACCACAATTCTAAAAAAAAAAAAATTTTAATAAAAGAGGCAAGATTTACTTAAAACATGTACACAGCACTTGTTAAGGAGGTCTTTCTTTCACACAAGGAAAGTGAAATCTCTGAGTCACTTGGTATAAAATACAGATCCCAAATCCTTAAGCTTCAGGAAACCCCCAGTTTTGTCTGGTTTTGCGTCACCTCCCTATACAATAACTTGTTCAATCAAATGGAAAGAAAGCCGATAACCTGAGGTTTTTGTTTACCGCCAGCTCAAGCTGTTATTTCAAGCTGCTGAAGAACTCTGAGGAAACTGTGCCGAAGCAAATTTTCATGAGCTGCTTCCTGAAGGCCTGGCCGAAAAATGAACGTCAGGATGACAGTTAATGTGGGTTCTGCTTTTTCCTGATGGTTCAGAACTTAGGATTTCATGCTGACTCTTATGCGGCTCACCACCCGAGGGGCGGGTGGGTTTGCCCTCCCGGTGGGATGGCTCTGAGAAAGGCCTCTTTTGAAAAGAAAATACATCAGCTGTTTATATGTGTTAAACCTAACTGCCCAGATCAAGCAAGACGACCGTTTCCATGGAGCACAATTAAGGAAGCTCTGCTCTGGACAGAGGGACACTGTACTTAGCTCCGGGATGGAGGCCTGCCTATTGGTGACAGGTATGGTCATCCTGAACATGAAGAGAAACTGCCCCGTCAACAGCACTGTTAGCTAAAGAATTCCAATACTCCCAGATTCAAAAGGACGCCTCTCCACCACGTTCTCCCTACTCAAAAGGCCTTCTCCACAGCCACAAGGAAAGGTTAGGAATGAAAACAAACGCTATTTTCAGACCCCAGTCTCACCCACTAGCTTGGTGCTCGCCCACATACTGGGTCTCAGTTTCTTCTTCTGTCTAAGGAGGAGGCTGGGCCAGAGAGAGTGAGAGTTCCTGCCGGTCTGAAGAGCTATACTTTATGAGTCTCATCAAAGTGACATCGTTCTGAGACAAAAATCAGAAAAGTTGCATTTTTAAAAAACCACAGAATTTATATGCAGCACATCTAAAATTCTGACAGAAACATGTGTCTCAAGCCTCCATTCAAAATTCTTGGCCACAGTCGCCCAGTCCTGTTAACAAGTTCCAGTTGGTACATTTCTGTGCCTATTGCTTTTTGAACCCTGATAAGCTTAAGTGTATTTTAGTATGACTGACGCACAGAACATGATATCCTTTAGCTGAGAATGAAGCTCTTAAATGCTCCAAACCTGACGGAGGGTGAAAAGGTTTCTTTTGGGGGGGGTGGGGGGCCACGGGATGCCACCTGCTTTGACGACCGTGCGTCCTGGCACACCTTCTCGTTGTTCTCATTCATGAATCTGCAGAGACCCTCGAGAGCCCGTGATCGTGCAGGATGAAATCGTCTCTCCGTTTGTTTATTTTCGTTTCCACACACTTGTGATTGGAAGGCTCTGGATTAGAATCAGCATAAGGCAACACCGCATGATCCCAAAGCCCCTTACATTTCCCACAAGCATATAAAGAAAGGATTGTTTCCCCAAATACTGGTCACAGGGCGGCAGAAACGGCCCAGCCACCAAGCCCCAGCAGGGCCACCTCCTGCCAGTCTGGCGCGGACTCCTCCCACTCCTGTTCTTAAAGTTCATCACAGCTGAATCTGCAGTCCCAGCCGGGCTAGGCGGCAGGGGAATGGGCCGGCAAGTCTGTACTGGAGCCCTGCAAAAGGGTGGAACAATGCAGCCCTGCCTGCACTCCAAGAACAAAGCCCGCCTCACAGACGAAGCACTTTCCAAGACAGACAGGGATGGCAGGGCTGAGCGAGAACGCTGGCAGGGGTTTGTGTAAGTGCACTGTCTTTCTTAGGACTGAATGTCCCCAGCACTTGGAGAGGAAATAAACAAAGATCGGGCAGAGCATGTGTCTGCGTGGCCCACAGGGGCCAAGGCCTGGCCGGGTCAAGACTCCCGACTCCCAGTCGGCAGGCACTGACGTCACACAGCGTTCCAAAATGTGGGCTGCGTGTGACCAGGAAAAATTACAAAGGCCAACTTAAATATAGCCTATATTTCTCTCTACCACTTAAGATTTTTATTTTCAAAAACAATAATTTTCCAGAGAAGTGGAGGTAAAGTAAAGCTGGGGCATGGAAAATAGCTACTTGTGGAATGAACAGTCCATTGGAATGGGACACAGGCACCAACGAGGCCATCCACGATTTCCCTGAAAACAGACCCGGGTCGAACTGCGCCACCCCACCAGGTCAGAAACCGGTCTGGCTCTTCTGTTTCGGGCCATCACCTCAGGTACATCATCTTTAACTGTGCTACAGCAGAACCTAAACATTAGGCTTACTTTTAACAAATGTTACGGACCCAGGATACGGCTATTACTTTTCATCAGAAAATGTAAGTAGTATTTCCATTTCACAGTGGCACCAGAACTATGTGTTCTCTTTTTATTCTATTTCTTGCCAAGTTGCAGAAAATAATCCCAAGACAGCAAAAAGCAATAAGGCTCCAGTCTCCTGCGGAGGCTTTGAGTGTAAGGGCCAGGCCCAGTCAGGCTGTACTTTCTCTGGGCTTCCTATCTACTCTTCCCAGGGAGGCCCAAACCCCGGTGTTCCAGCCAGGAACCTTGGCTCCCACAAAGACAGCATCCTTGCGGTGACATCTGACATTTCCCCTGACCTCTGAGGTGGGGAGGTGGGGCGGGGGAAGAACCAGAACCCAAACCAAACTCACTGCCCTCGACTGGGTTCCAGCTCACGGCCACCCTAGAGGGCAGGGTAGATCTGCCTCTGTGGGTTTCCAACACTGTACATCATAGATTCTCAAACGTACTTGCCATACCAACCCCTTTTCAGGAAAAGTACTGATGCAGCACACCCAGGCAATCAGAAACTTTTGCACTAGGGCCATCAAGTCAACTCACAGCCAGCACAGAGCCACCCTATAGGGCAGGGTAGAACTGTCTCCTTCCGAGACAGTGTTGACAGGAGTAGACAGCCCCATCTTTCACCCTCCCAGTGGCTGGTGGTTTAGAACTGCCAACCTTTTGGATCGCAGTCCAACTCTTAACCACTATACCATCAAGGGCAGGATAAACTCTTAAGTATCTGCTTTTGCTAACCCTCCCCCCACTCCCCCGCCGGTAATTCTAGCACTTCCTAGTTTGAGAAACACTGATTTGCAGTGTGAATCGTTATGGGAGTGGCTGGTGGTTTTGAACTACTGACCATGCGGTTAGCAGCCCAATGCATAATCGACGATGCCACCAGGGCTCCTTGCAGGGGAAGAGGTTGGGGCAGAAAATAGTACCAGTACTGACCAGTGCGAGGAGGAGAAAGCAATGCCTGTGTCTTTGTGCACTGGTCTCATTCTGTGTGACAAATGCATCCTGGTGAAGATGACTGCAACTGTGAAGTCCAGGGTTTCTAAGCTGTATCAGCGCAATTTAAAAAGAACAATTGTACAGCACTTCCGATTTATTTTTGTCTAAGTCTTATTGCTTAAAATTTTAAAACACACAACAAAATATCACTTCCGTTGTATTGATTCCAACTCATAGCCACCCTAAATGAGGTTTTTCATATAGTTCACCTTTAAAAAGCTATATCCGAGCCAGTCAGGGTGCAGTATAGCACCGATGAAACATATAACTTTTCTCTAGTTCTTTAATGCTTCCTCCCTGCCCGCCCCCAACTATCATGACCCCAATTCTGCGTTACAAATCCAGCTAGACCAGAGCATGCACACTGCTACAGACAAGAGCTGGAAACACAGGGAATCCAGGACAGATAAACACCCCCTCAGGACCAATAATGAGAGTAGCCACACCACGAGGGGAAGGGGAAGGTGGGAGAAGAAAGAGAAAACTGATCACAATGATTTACCTATAACCCTCGCCCAAGAGGGCGGACCACAGAAAAGTAGGTGAAGGGAGACATCAGTCAGTGTAAGACATGAAAAAATAACAATAGTTCATAAATTATCAAGGTTTCATGAGGAAGGGAGGTGTGTGTGTGGGGGGGATTAGGAGCTGATACCAAGGACTCAAATAAAAAGAAAATGTTTTGAAAATGGTGATGGCAACAAATGTAAAAATGTGCTTGACACAATGGATGGATATATGGATTGTGCTAAGAGCTGTACGAACCTCCAGTAAAATTATTTTAAAAACAAACAAACAACTCTATCAAGTCAAAAGGAGTCCCTGGCAGTGCTGTGGGCTCCAGATTCGTTGGACAGCTAATCTCAAGGTCACAGATCGGCTGCTCCTCCGGTGAAAAGGTGAGGCTAAGTGCTCCTGTAAAGATTTACAATCTAGGAAACCCCACACAGGGTGGCCGTGAGTCGGAATCGACTAAGGGGCACTGGGACTATTTTTGTGTTTCCCAGTTAATGGTCCAAATGCTCTGCAAACTAGCAAAAGAATATGCACTTATAGAGAAAAACACGAAAAGGATTTTTTGTTTTTTAAAAAAATCATTTTATTAGAGGCTCATACGACGCTTATCACAATCCATACATACATCAATTGTGTAAAGCACATTTGTACATTCATTGTCCTCATCATTCTCAAAACATTTGCTCTCCACCTAAGCTCCTGGCATCAGCTCATTTTTCCCCTCCCTCCCCCCTCCCCCCTCCCTGATGAACCCTTGATAATTTATAAATTATTATTTTGTCATATTGAGTGAGTTAGTTTATTGTGCCAGCCTGGCCGATAAAGACATGTGGGATTAATTGAAGGGTGGAGGGATAAATGGCTCAGTGAACCTCGCCTTTCGAGTTCTCAGGTCTCTTGCTTTGTGATGGTCGCACCAGGGTGCACTGCCTTAGCAGTTCCCTGCTTCAGCTTGCAAGACTGACTTCCTATAAGACATCCCCAAGGAGAAGCCACATAGACCTACCCTGATGCAGCCCTGGGTGCTGGAGACCCTTGCCGGCCCAGCGCTGAGATGTTTACACATTCACTGACTCGGCTTTCCTCCTGCCTGCAGACGGCAGCATATTGTGTTTTGTGAGATGGAGGAGGATTTTGTGGATTGGTGTTGGACATATGGTTTAATGGGTTAATGTTGGACTTGTGGGCTTGGGCAGCACTGGGTTGGGATGTTTTCTTGATGTGCACTTACCCTTTATATAAAACTCTCTCTTATACATCAGTTTCTGTGGATTTGTTTCTCTAAAGTACCTAGACTAATACACATATCTTGCATTGTCTGACGTGTTTTTGCTTTTCAATGTATTAAAGAATAGTTCAAAAGAATTTAAACTTAAAAAAAAAACCAGCTCACCCCTCCCATCTCTACCTTTGCAGAATGTATTGGTCAAGATAGAATACGTTCTTAAATGCAGTCACAAGCGATGCAATCAGTGCGTGGATTGTCACAGAACAGTTGGCTTTTAACCCTATGAAAGTAATTTTACAAATCATATCCTTCATTTTTAGAGGGGCTCTTACTGTTGCTTACTGCAAAAGGCAGTACTAGCTAGACCGGGGAGCAGTTAGGAGAGGAGGGAAGAGGGAGGGGATTGGGGACAGCCCTCTCCACAGTGCATCCCCGTTCACCTTACTCGTTCGGAAACCCTGGTCAGGGTCATCCTAAGTACAGGAATCCTCAAGTTTTCTATAAAAATAGTTTTGTGTCTCTAACGGCTGACTTAAGCACAAGGAAAGTTCCAAGTTCTAGAACCAAATGTACTCTGCCAGGCAAGGCGAGTAACTGCAGCTAACCCTCTGAGAGAAGTTAAACATTTCGTCAAGGCTTTCTGATGACAATGCAAAATTGGGAGAGTACATTGTACTTTAAACAATGCCTTGTCTGTTTGCAGAAGTGTGGACGAGTCCAAAAGCGAGGGGTGAAAAAACAAGGTCAGCTCCAAGCGCCAGCTTTCTTGGCCGGAACAATCTGTGGACTATTGGGTATGTGCGCGTGCACACACACACACATTTTTGCATGAATCTACCTAATGTGTATACCACAGGGAAGCATATAAAACTTCCAGCAGGGGCCCGGCAACTGACTCCCATCGATCCCCATTATCTGAGCCCCTCCACTCTGTCCCAGATGGCAGTAGTCTGGGGGGATCCCTTTATCTGAACACTGACTGGAGCTTTGTTCCAGCCCTGAGCTCGCTCTGGGTGACTGAGTTGGGTGCCAGGCGGAGTCTGCATTCGTGCTCGGCCACTCACATGCTGACTGCTCCTGGCCCACTTGGTCTCCCAACACTGAGAGAGCCAATCATGGGCCAAGCCCTGCTGAGCCTGGTGTTTTGTTTTGTTTTCAGCAATTAAAAAAGATGTTCCTTCTGATGCTCTTAACAAATGTTCTTCCAATCTCAATACTGATGCCTCAACCTCTTCCCAACACCTACTTCAGGAGAATGTGTCTACCTCAGATTCCCTAAGTCCTTTTGGAGGCGAAGTAAGTGGGGTGTCCTTGTTTGAACACCAATGACATACCAGCCCCTCTGTTACTTCAACCCCTTCTGCTGAGTCTGCTACTACTTCTTGATCCAGACAACTCCCTGCATCAAGTATTCGGTTCCCTTATCCTTTGTACCAGTCTGGGTTCCCACCAGGAGCCCTGGTGGCTTCGTGGTCGCATGCTGGCCTGCAAACCACAAGGTCAGCAGCTCCAAATCACCAGCTGCTTCACAGGCCCAAGATCAGACTTTCTACTCCCATAAAGAGGCACAGTCTCAGAAACCCACAGGGCGAGTTCCACTGTGTCCTAGAGACTCGCTGTGAGTCGTAATTGACTTGCTGGCTGTCAGTTTGGTTTGGATTTGGGGGGGGCAAGGAGGTTGTTTCACCCAGGTGGTTCATCTGAGCAGTTCTCATTCGGAAGAATCCGATCCATACAACCAGGTAGCTTGACGAAGATCATCGTTTCCTCCCATTTTCCCAACAACGTTGTCAAGCCCCCTTGTATTGGGTCTCTGTTTGTGCCAGTCACTCTAGGTCTGGCTCCATCCACCTCCCCCAAACTCTGGGTATGCTGGTAGAGGACTCCCAGGGCTACATTAACACACCACCGAGGAAAACAGGCTCAAATAAATGGGCTAGCTCATTAACTTAGAGAATGAAATTGCCAGCACGAGAATCTATCAGATCAGGGTTCTCCTCAGGTTGTCCTAGGAGGGAAAAAGGTCCTCCTGAACAGCAATGGCCAAGAGGCTGACCTTGAGACTGACCCGTTCTCACTGAAAGCAAACGGCAGATTTGGAGGCCAATGGCCATGGCCCTTGTTGCTTCAGTGCTAGGACACTGAGAGCCAGATTTCTGGCCTCACCTTAGCCCTTGTGAAGTAGTAATACCGATCTTTACCCTGTGGGTCTCATACCCTCGCGCCCCATCTGTATTTCTGGAGGTTGCCACTGTGGAGCACAGAGCATGAAGATTAGCATCTTGAGGGAAAGGTGTTCTTTGCTTTTCTTGAGGCTGGAAATGTGACTCTAGGACGAGTCCAGCTGGGAATGGCACGTCTGTGTCAGGTCTGAGTGGCACTGAGAAAGGAGCCAGCTGTGGAAGTGGGATGGGAGTGGGGCTTCCCTGAGGCACGTGGCCCACGCCTCTCTCCCACGCACCCTCAAGGATGCAGAAGGAAGCAGCCAGCGGGCAGAGGAGAGATGCTCACACCACAGACATCTCTATACCAAAGGAAAGCACAGGGTACGCCTTGCCAAGGCTCTCGGAGGGATATTCGTGCACACTCTGCTGGAGTGCTAGGGAGGGCAGCCCAGGCCCTCCGGAGAGGGAAGGACTGACCGACGCACTGCCAGTTGGGCTCCCCACTCAGCAGTGAGCTGCTGGATCCCGTGTCATGGGCCTCGGGTGGCACCTGGCTTTGAGAGTTGTTTGGGGCATGGATTTCAGCTCCTCCAACAGCTGGGGAGGCAGCAGGGTTTGGTGGCAAAGCAAGAGGCAAAAAGCCAAAGATCACCAACTCAACTTCTCAATTCAAAAGGGGTCAGGGCGTACAGCCCTGTGCAGGCTACTGGGTTTCATTCTGACCGTCAGGAAACTTGGGAGGCTATTCAGGGCTCCTTAGGAAAAGTTATCATTACTATCATTCTATTCGTTTACAACCTCCTAGGTTTTCGCCAAATGAAAAAAAACCACTAAAGTATTTTAAATACACACAGGGCACAGTATCATCCAAAACTGGCGCTGCTTCTCGTTAAGGCAAGATTCCAGGTGGCAGGATTCTAGGTGAAATCATCAAAATATTACCTAAGTGCCACATAATATCACCGCTTTCCCCATTAATCCACCCAACACTGCACGCTAGGGACGAGCTGAGTTATCTCCTTTACAAAACGCAGACTCGGTATTTTTCCCTGGTTACACAAACAAACAGCAAAGCCACAGTCCAAGGAAGGGCGACGCCCACCTCCCCCCGGCCCTGCAGTCTCTCAAGAGGGGTCTGTGCTCCATCACTTCTCCCTGAAGGTTGCAAAGTTCCCTAAGGAATTCTCTGATGACTGGAATAATTTTATCAACAAAAGAAGATGAAACTCCAACAGAGCCCAGCATTGTTAGAACTTGCTGTTATCAGAGGTAAAAACAGTGATTGCCCAGAAGGAAAGCACGTCTTGAGGCTCAGCCCAGCAAGGCCTCTCAGCAAGGCAGACCTTCCTCAGAGCACTGCCTATCATTCCCTGAATGGTCAACTCCTCCGAAACAACGCCCACTTTCATGTCTGGCTTGGGTACTCCACGCATTAGCACCCGCTTGCTGAACGAAGCCAATGGACAGTCATGCCTGTGGCCCAGGCAGCACACCCTCCCCCCATTCGGTCAAGTCATGTGAACTCTGGGCATGTACACTTTCCCCTGGGTTTTGCCGTGGATCCTTGCCCAAGCTGCCACCAACCCACTGCTGAGGGGCCAGAACTTCCAATCAGCCGTGCCATCAAGAAAACGTAGCTCACAAGCGTTACATTTGGATAACGTGCTGTGTTCTCACTTCACCTATAACACAGACAGATGAACTCACTACAGCCTTAGACAGCCCATTTACCACAAATCTTTCAATAGGCAGTGTCCACAGTGCAATCTCCTGGCAGCACTGAAAGTGACTGGAAGCCCCGCTTTCGATGTGGCGATGACGAACTGAGTTCCTTCTGACAGGGGGCCTCACTGCATGGCCTCAGTAAGCCCATCCACACGTCCAGTCTTCAGCCTTCTTGTCTGGAAGTCCAAGGGATATAACAGACATCCAATGCAGCCGGTTCCAGGACTCAGGAGTTCCAGGGTCGATTTTGCCCTGGCTCAGCCTTCGTGGGAGAAAGACCGGGCTTTCTAGTGGCATGAAGCGTTTTCGTCTTGGAAACCCACAGAGGGAGTTCTACCCTGTCCCATCGGATCGCTGTGAGTCCGCATCAACTCGATGGCAGGAAATTTCAGTGAGCAGCCCTGGTAGCCTAGTGGGTAATGTATTTGGGCTGCTAACCACAAGATCAGCAATTCAAACCCACCAGCCATGCTGCAGGGGGAAAGATGAGGCTTTTTACTCCCGTAAAGACTTCGTCTTGGAAACCCATAAGGACAGCTCCACTCTGTCCTGTAGCATCAGAATTAAGTGGGTGGCAGAGAGTCTAGTTTGGTATTTTTCAGATTGGTCCTCCCCACCCTGAAAATTCCTCTGGAAACCAGGCCTAGGTGAGACCAATAGGGGGAATGTTCAGGGGCATAAAATGGGGCTGGCAAGAAGGGCATCCTAGACACAAAGAGTCCAGAAGCACAGGGCCAGCCTATGTGGGAACATGCTATACTAAACGCGGGCAGAGGCGGATTGGCCTCCTGCAATCTTGTTTTCTGGGTTAAACTTAGCTTTCCTGTCTGTATGCACAGGTATACACATGAAGAGAAAACGAAACACCACAAGTTTACCTTGCAAATTGTTTCCTCCAAAAGGAAACCACCCCATTGCTTAAGACCATCTTCTAGAAGGGGTGACTCACTATGTACACGACAGAAACCTAACTGGAAAGTTTTAGGCCCAATGTAATCAATGCCTCATCTTACCCACAGCCCATGTATTGTGTTTTTGGCCTTGTAGGGCACCTCCCGTTGCCTTAGAGTATGGTTTTCATTTACAGAAGACCCACCTCTTTTGACAATGCATCTGGTCTCTGACGGAGATAAGCAATGTTTCTCAGTTCCTACAACTGGATGCAAAGATTCTCCCGTGACACACTAGAGATGAAGGAATTAGAACACGGGGCTGGGAATCTCGGACTTAGCACAGCTCCACCTGAACTTGTACCCATCGTGTGTTCCAGGGAGAAGTTACAGCCGCTCTGGGCCTGCTTCCCGCATCAGGGAAACAGGCTCTTTAGGGCGATCCTTAGATGTAATCTGAAGGTGGCTGCGGCACTTCCTTCTCTGGTGACTAAATGAGTGGCCTATGCTCAACTAACAAAGAAGGGGGGCTGGGTGTGCAAGAAAGATCGGCTGTCCCTATGGGACTGTTAAAACTCTCTTCATATAATTTCCCCAAAATAGCCTGTTTGGTTTTAAGGGCTTTTTCTTAGAGAGCATACAGCCTATACGATTGAGAGAGCTTTATCTCTATCATTCATCTCAGGAAAAAATGGAGGCGTTTCTTATATTTCATGCAGATAAGAAATACCAGACAACCAAGCTCTTTTAGCAACGTCTTGGCAGCAAGCCCCTGATCATTTTTCATGATGGGTGATAATTGGGAAAAGACGGCACATCGCGTTTCCTATTTCATTCCTCTGCACCCTTCAAACACGAGGACTTTGGGAGATCTCCATCAGAGACAGGGCGCCTCTCCCACGCTGACGAGGAAGAAATGCTCCTAAACACCTTGGCAGACACGCCCAGAGCATCATCGCTTTCTACTGTTCCAGAGGCACAAAGTGACTTTGCTTCCCTCCTTTTCCTTCAGCTACAGGAAGAACTGCAATGCACTTGCAGAAACCGCTTGGTTGGGCTCCAAAGACCATGCGAAGATTGTCGTGATGTGGAAATGACGGAGGACCATGTTAAATCGCAAAACAGAGGATGACGACCGACCTCGCTGCACAACTGCTGACAAACTTCACCGCATACCTACCAAACCACTGCTGCTCGTGGCCCCGTCAAGCTGACACCACCGCCACGCCACAGCTAGCTTCACTCTTGCCTCACTCACAGGATGGCATTTGTTAATGGCCAGATCTCCTCCAAACCTCCAAAGTCATCCTCAAGAGAGCTGGATGGTAGTGTGCCCCCCCCACCCATTGTTGTAAATGTAGAATCCCAGAAAGAGAGACCGTCGGTCAGCAAGGAGAGGCTAGCGTTCACTCTCTCACCTGAGGGTCTCAATGGGTCCATGATTGTGGAAAACAAATTTTGAAGGATTCTAATTATACAGTGTGCTCATTAAGATTCCATTTAACTAGGAGTGGGCATGTGCTGTTTAGCGAATGCTCTTTGAAGAAGTTCCATAATGATTTAACTCCCCAAATCGAGTCAATGTTCCTAATGTTTCCACAAAGTCAGACACCTACAAGCCTCCCGCTCTGTCAAAGGTATTTCTACTTGGCCCTCTAGCGCATGCTCCTGCGTCCCCACTCACCACGCGAGGATCAGTCCTCGTCTTCCACCACCTGACCGCCGCCTTTCTCTTCCGGCTGCCATCACTCAACATCTTCTCATTGCAGTCTCCCTCTCCCACCCTCCCAACACACTGTGCTGGGCTTGAGCGTGGGAAGCCGATCCAAAGCCAAGAATGAAAACTAGACCCACGTGACCTATTGGCTCCCAAAGCCACGTCCAGCATGACACAGCTGTTGACCACTGGTGGCACACAGCTATACCACGTCTACAGGAGAGAGAGGAGCGAGAAGGCGGTGACCGCACGGAAGTTTCAGATGCAGTGCGGACTGCATCTGACCAGCATCGCCCTCCTTGGAAGAGCACGCCTGCTCTGAGGCTTGGAGGAAAGCCCCATCTCTATGAAGAATGACACTTTGCAGGAGTGCAAGTTTTAAAAGCCTTTGGGGTACGACGTAAATGCTTGCCTGCAAGCGAACATTCAAGTGTGTTCTCTGGCTGCGTTCTCAGACTGGGACTGGCCAGGTAGCACGGGGCCTGCCTCAATTCTAACAGTCAATGATGCAAACGCTCCTCCGTCTCTTCTTTGAAACCCAAATGAGAAGTCTGAGCGGAAAGAACATGCCAGCGAGGTTCCAGGAGGATCCTAACACCAATTTCCCTAAAGCTTGGGTAAGTTATTCATTTTAGAGTTCATTTCGTCAAGGTGGAGACAGACTGCAGCAGATGGATCACCTCAGGGCACTAACTCCATGGCCTTGGGCCAGTCGCTTCACCCAGGTTCCTCATGTACACAGAGAAAGGGCTGAGATGCAGAACGCTCTCCACAGTGCCGGGCACACAGTGATGCTCATGTGCAGCAGTGGCTGGTAAGGACAGCCACCTGGGGATAGACAAACATAGTTGGTGACTGCGTGCATTCGTACCACGGCAGGTGGAAGATGTAACATCTTTTTGCCTTTTTCCCTCCCTCATAAAAAGCTTTGGGGCTTCAACTCTCCTCAGTTCAGCAGCGTGTAGAATGAGGGTCTTCTAAAACCAAAGGCCTCCAGCTGGCCCTCTGAGATCTGCACAGAAGTGGAGGGGCTGTCATCTCTCCTTCCCATCGTCATGCCCAAGCCCTGGAGCCACGGCCCTAAACTTTGTATCCAGAGGGCAGAACGGCTTGCTGGTATAAACGGTTGGTTTCTTGTGGCATTTTACCTCGGAAATGCATCCTTGAGGCCAGATTCTTTCAAGACACCCCCCCCCTCCGCAGCCTGCGAGCAGGGGCTCATTCCCCCAGACAGCCAAGAGGGAGTGCAATGGGCTTTGTCTTTACACATTCCCTTCAGAGCAGCGGCAGCCCCGCCAAGGGCCCCTTCGCCCCAAGTGATGTAGGTCCCCACACCGGAATCTGATGGACTTCTGCTCTTTACAATCCCTAGTGTTCTCCTGGAGTTCAATTTGTGAGTGCTGCCGACAGGATTCGAAGGCAGAACACTGAGTGAGACTCCAAACCCTGGCCCAAGCTTTCCCCACCACTGCACGGACCTTCTGACGTGTGAAACAGTTGAACCGGCTTACTTAGCTCCTTTCCCAAGAAGCATGGTCAATCTAGAAAGAAGGCTCCTCTAACCATTCCAAGAAGAAAACTCCCCTATCATGGCCTGTCTGGAGCTACATCCTGAGCCATTTTGTTTCAGACACGGCTTCCAGTAGAAACAGGTATGCTACTGACAGAATCCAAACCATTCTTGCCCCGCACCCCATATATGTCAGATATGGAAGTATTTATGAATCTCGGGCAACATTCTACAGCAGTTGCTAAGAGGTCCTGAAATGAGCTTCCAGTCTTGGCCAACCCACTGTTCTTTGCACTATTTATATTCCTAAAGCCATCAGCGATGTCGGTGTGGCCGATCCGGACTCCTTGCTTACGGAGCTACCCAGTCCAACGGCAGCAACAGGCACCCTGGCTTCACTGCGTGGTGAAAGGGGGTTCCCAGAGGAGGCCCTGCGTCTTTTAGGATCCTAGCCCAGATGCTGCCATGTCTCCACCGTAGCCTCCTGGCCTAACCCTCCCTCGTAGGGTAGGCTGTGCTTTCCCTTTCGCTCACCCTCTTCTCAGTGATTACACCCAGCACATTTTAATCTTATCTTTCCCCCACATGTCCCGTGTCCGTCGGGGGATGAGTCAGTCAGACTACTCCCCTAGCTGATGCTGATCTTAAAACTGGGAGCATTTCCAGAAGACCAAAAACAAACAAGTATTTCGGGAGAAAAGATGACCTAAAAAAAAAAATCCAACCTAAACACCAGTCTGTTGAACATCACACAGGCACCAAGGTGAAGACTCGGTTTCCTTTGAGTGGGTCCTTTGGCACTGTCACCTGGGAAGGTGTTTGGTACCCTTGGCCAGTACAGAGAGCTCACCAGGACCTGGGGGGAGTTAAAATGCAGGAGCTCCATCTGTGTTACCTGTCAACAGATACCACCAGAGGCATCTGTTCGTTTTCCCCATTTTTGTCAGGATTTTAAAGTCAATATGGCATGGCAATTTTGATCACAGACTCCTCATCTATCACCAGGGGAACCCCACAAAGGCAACAAATAACAAAGCCATGGGTTTCAAACGCCAGCGTGAGGCAGAATCACAGCGTGAGCTTGGGAAAACAGATTGCTGAGTTCCGTTTCTGATTCAATGGGTCTATGATGGCTCCCAAGAAGCTGCATTTCCAGCAAGTCTCCAGGCAATGTTAATGCTGCTGACTGGGGGTCATGCTTTTAGAGCCACGCACTTACACGATGAGAATGTGGAGTGCCCCCCGCAGGCTCCCCCCATGTCAGATTAGTCACACAAAAGAGGGAAGGCAAACCTATGGGTCTCCAGCTCCAAGTCTTATGCTATGACCTGAAATGACACTCTCTCTTCTTATGCATTCCTAAAATATGCTCACTGGAGTCCAGTGGTCACAAGGAAAAACAGTGGGAGTTGGGAACTTTTTTGAAACCACATACATTTATACAAAAGAAAAAGTAGAGGATGAGAACCTAGTTAAATATAGTTTGTTGTAATGATGCCCTTGTCTTAAAAGGCAACTATACTTTTAAATTCCAACTCCACAACAATACTTCACTGCCACTGAGTCGATTCGACTCTTAGTGATGGATGCTACGGGGCAGTGGAGAACTACTCCTCTGGGTGACTCTTGACAGGAGTTGAAAGCCTCATCTTTCTCTCTCGGAGCAGCTGGTGGTTTCACACCGCTCACCTTGTGGTTAGCAGTCCAACAGGGAACGCACTTCGCTATGCCTTTGTGATATGCAGTTTTCATGAAGCACAGCAAATTCGCTCCTCCCATAAAAAAGAGGGTAGAAACAGATCTGAATAGCAAAACTAAAGCAGGTAATCACTGCCACAGCCCAAATCTCACTTGGGTCTCTAAGACAATGGATCTAAACCCCAGTTGTAAGTTGTAAAATACTGATGCCCCAGCCCCACACCCAGAGCTTCTGACCTAATTGGTTTAGATGGGGCCTAGCGTCCTAGTGATTCTGAAAGGCATCCAGGGTTGAAAGCCACTGATGTAAGAGAAAGGTCACAGAGAGATAATAGGAGGGATGAGAAGAGGATCAGTAAGGCCTAGTGGGATATAAATGGGGGTGGGGGGGGGGGGGGAAAAAACAGGGGACAATTAAGACAAATAAAAATAAGGATCTTGGATTCTGAGCAAGATCATCCAGAGATCAACACAACGTGGCTCTCTCACTCAGGCTAGATGACCAAGGAGGTGTCTTTGTTTGCCAAACGCTTGCTAGCAGACAGCGGTCCAAAGATTTTAACAAGGTGCACGCTCTCCTTCAGAAGGATTAATGACAAGGAACTTGGGGCAACGACCTTTCAACAAGTCACAAACAAGTCAACTAACAGTTGACTTTGAAATCATGTGCCAGAAAAACAATAAAATTGATCCAAAGCATCTTGCCTTTGAGCCTGAAATCAGGCTCTTTCTTGGACAGGGATGAGACTAAAGAGGACTGATTGAGATGGTTCAGTTCAGCAGAGGACATGCATCTACTCAAAAAAGGAGGCTCTAAACTTATCTTTATCGGACAGGACTGAAGATAGAAGGCCTGATCTAGGCCACTAATTTCAAGAAACAGTATACTGCTACTGCACCTAGGAAGTGATCTATCAGGAACTTAAAAGAGGCCAAGTGTGCTAAAGCGAGCACACTCACAGGGGTGTCAGCCCCAAGGCAACTTAACGTAAAATGAGCCCACTGCATCTTCATAAATCCAGCCCGTGTCTCCCGGAGTTACAACAATGTCTCTCACCCCACAGTTGTTGCTTTTTTTTAAAGAAATGCAGAAAAACTCTTGGGTCCAGACTCTCAGCTCTCACTTAATAAAAATGTTATCTTAAAATGTCACTCATCTGTTTAATCGCCTGACAAGTGAATTATTGTTGCCAGTGGGGCTGGGCTGAACAAGAACTCCTGAATAAAGACGTGTCGTGTCCCGCCTCGCCCTACCAACCGAATGTCCTGCGGAAAGGGAAACCAAATACGGACCTAGATACAAATGTGGAAAGAGTGAAACTAACAAGGCCTTGATTTGGAAATGAATGCTTGCTCCGAGGACGCCCCCAAACAGAGACTTGGAAAGTGAAAATTCCCCAAAACCTAGAGCAACCAAACTCCAAACCCAACAACTCCCTGCCACTCAGGGAATTCCGATTCCTATGGATCCCACCAAACAGAGCAGAGAGCCTCATCTTTCTCATCTTTCCCCACAGGTGCAGCAGCGGGTGGTTCCGATGGCTGACCTTGGAGTTAGCAGCCTGGCCGGTAATGCTCTGCACACCCACCCCCCCCCCCCCCACCCCACCCCCGGGGCTCCAGCACAAGTTTATTTCAATCAGGTGTTTTTGTTTGCTTGATGGTTTCCTTAAGGAATTTACCAAGATAAAGATATCTAAGGCTAAGATGGGTGAGAAGTCATCTCTTTTCTTTAAAAAAAAAAAAGCATTAGAAGGAATTTTTTAATTAATGGAAATAAAAAATGAAAGAGAGGAAGAGGAAGTGAGCAGGGCGGGCTTGAAGCATCACTCGGCACCAGCTGAGTATGAAATATGGAACTGAGGCAATTATCCAGGCAGTTTACGAGGAACGGAATAATTATTTTTTAAATCCATCGTTAGGACATTGGGGAGGGGAGGGGAGGGGAAGGGAGGGGGAGGGCGTTTTGAGAGTTGAAAGATCTGAATTAATGACTTCACTATCCCGTTGATCTTTTAAGAGCAGTTCCAGTTTTCAAGGTGACATCTAACAAGCTCAACGAGACATACTTTCCTAAGCTCCAGTCCCACCACCCTCCCTGCATGCACGCTGGCTAATCAGGGAGATCCATCCTGCTCACTCGCATTATCACAGGGTTCCAGTCTAGCCTCTGGACATTATCCAGACACTGCCTGCCTGTCTTTACCCCGCAGCTGAGCGCCCTGTGAACGTTTTCTAGACATGCACAAAGCAGCATGGGGTAGCTAAACCAGTATTCTGCTAGCTGCATTTTGTCTCTGGGCACATTCTTACAGGCAACTAAAAGCACCGTTTAGGGCTTGCTCCTACATAGTTTTACCTTGAAGACAAGGCAGTAGGCTCTTCAAGAGAGATAAACACTTTAACCTGGCCAGCGACTGGTTACGCAACATTTTCTGTTTCTGCCTGGCAGCCTGCCTTTCAGCCCTTAAGTAACTGCATTTCAAACAGGCAACCACCTCATGAAATATTTTTAATACCTTTAATTATTAGATCTAATTTGGCAGCCAAACTTCTGCCAGGAATTTCTTCTAAGTGGTCGGGAGATTCTGTTCTGTTTTGTGGTGTTTCCCTTCCCATCCCCCATTCCCACCCACCCCCCAAAAAAGTCCATTTTTCTTGGTCTTGCGGAAGATCTCTTCTTGCCCTCCGACCTGCAGTCTACGGAAGCACAGGTGACCTGATCTCCTTGGGCAGAAATGTCTGAGATGGCAGCCTGGCCCAAAGAATTTCTACACGCCATGTTATCACTCTCGTATTTCTAACTCGCACACTGCGTGTCTGATGCTGGGGGTACACTGTGGTCACACCAGGCAGTGGTCAAACAGAAACGAGAATCCCCAAACCATCAGGTTTCCTCGGAATCTCCTTAACTAGCAGCCACTCCCTCTACTCCCGCACTAAAAACTTCAGACCCCGGCTCCAGCTTTAAAAGTCACTAAACACCAACAAACCACTGCCGTCGAGTCGATCCCAACTCACCATGAGCCGATGGACGGAGTAGAATTGCCCCCACAGATGACAGCCACCTCTTTCTCCCATGGAGAGACTGATGGGTTCAAAGCAATTGCTTGCTTAACCTCTACACCAAAAATTAATAGCTCATGCAAAAAAAAAAAAGGAAAGGAGCCAAAAAAGCAGGGTCCAACCAAGTCCATCCCCAACGCGTACACACGTCTGTGGTCACAGGAACTCAAAAGCTAAGCGTTTAAGATGCTGTTGTAAAGGAGTGTGAGGACTAATAGCAATAGATGTAAAGAACACAGCAGGTAATAATAGAAAAGGCGAAAGCTCCGGAGGAGCCAGAGAGACTGGGACTTTGAATCCAAGCAAGTTACCGTGTACGGTACTTTGACATCAAAGCCATCTCCTAGTCTCACATTGGCATTCAGAGTTAAATGCCTATCCTGTAAAAGCGGTATTAGATATTTTTTTTAAAATGAGATGCATACTTAACACATAGCAGGTGATCAACAAAATAAATCACAGCGACTATTACCATTATGTCATATACCTAGGCCTAAGAATGTCCTGTACAGAATCATCCTCTTTTCATTGTAAAAACAAACTATGTCTCTACTATATAACCATGGCTCTCTTTCCCCAAAAATACCATTTTGGAATTTCGGAATGAACAGGTACAATTCTGATTCTTAAAGAATGTCAACACAGAACCCAACCATACTACCAATGAGTAGATCCCAACTCATAGTGACCCCGTAGGGCAGAGTAGAACTAACTACTCCTAGGGCTTCCGAGACTGTAACGAGGGTAGGCAGCCTTGTCTTTCTCCCACAAAGGGACCTAGAAAACACATGCTATAGCTGTAAAGAAGCCCATGTTCCATGCTTCAACAGGATGGTTGGTTCTCTGAACTTAACACAGATGGGTATGAATCTTGGGCCATGCGTGACTTTCATAAACTCCAACACAGAACAAGCTGAAGGGCCTTCAGAGATACACTGAATTAGCCCTACCACCATCATCAACAGTGAGGAGCCTTATGCGAGTCCAACTTCTCAAGTCCTAAAGAGAAGGGAGCATTTTTCTTTCTGTACTGTTCTTCCACCAGGGTCCTCAACTCCTCTCTCCCCTCAAAGCCACACTATTCTTGACCAAAACCCTTCACCAGATGGCATGGTCTTAGCATAAACCTCAAGTCCCCACTCAGACACCGGCATCGCAGCAGCATCATAAAGCAGGCCAAGAAGAAATGCAACACGGTGGAGAGCGGGGACAGCCCTGTCAGATGGTTAGAGACAGGAAGGAGGTACAAGTGTGGTCGCAAGATACAGCACAAATCCTAGAAGTTCTAGGACACCAAGGAGACGCCATGCCTTTCCATCACAGCAGGATGACGGGAAAACAAAAACACAAACTTGAATTGCCAGAAAGTAGCTTAAGAATGATGAATGGCATTTTACTATGAACTTTAAGGAAGGCTTGTTCAAATCTTCTCTACGTACCTTCTAGGCCTGTCTTGTCCCTCTCCTTTCATCCCTATGCGCCCAAGTAAAATAAGCCACCACCACCACCAAAGTCAGAGGCAGAGTGAAGGGAGTAGTCTTTGACTACTAAGTTAGAAGTTAAAATAAACGACATTTTCTCCTGCCAGCGGGAATCTGTGAAGCCTTGACAAACACCAGAAGCCTCTATGAAAACAGAGCTAGACTACCGATCATTCAGCTGATCCAAACATCCGACCCAAACTCACTGCCATCAAGTTGATTCCAACTCACAGCCACCCCTGTGGGTTTCCCAAGCGGTTGACCTGTACGGAAGTATGCCGCATCTACCTCACTGGAAGCAGCTGGTGGGTTCAAACTGCTGACCTTGTGGTTAGCAGTCCAATGTAGCCGGGGCTTCTTAAACATCTGAGTTCTGTACAAGTTTGGAATTAGCTGCATACGAACATTTATCTTTTTTTCAGGAGTAGCAAAAAAACTAAAAAGCTGGGGAAGACATTTTTCAGTCAAGTGTGCTTTATTTTAAATCTCTATTTGGGGATTGGAGATGGACCACGGCCACATAGCACAACTTTTAAAAAGTCAGTTGTTGGAGTGGGGGT
Source organism: Echinops telfairi (assembly GCF_000313985.2). Lineage (NCBI taxonomy): Eukaryota > Metazoa > Chordata > Mammalia > Afrosoricida > Tenrecidae > Echinops > Echinops telfairi. The sequence continues at coordinate 38,904,010 of NW_022107431.1, read as the reverse complement.
GGATTTTTTAGACTGGCCCCCACCCCAAATGACCCTTTTCTAATAATGTCATAAGCATACATCACAGCATTACATATCGGAGCTTTTTACATCTCGTCAAAGCTTTATTTTAGCTTAAGGGGGGAGGGGGGTAAGTACTTGAAATCAGCTTAAAGATTTGTGTACTCCCTCTGCTGGCTCTGAATTTACAGTAAATTCTCAGTGGCTTCAGGAGCCGAGTTATTTCATTTCACTGACATCTTAAACACATGGAAAAATATGGCGCAGATCCTCCCTCCACAAAAGTCTTCAGAGAAATAAATAAGAAATTCCAAAGCACATACTGAAAACTGCCATCTCTGTTGGATTGATTGTACATGCGCTCCGGAGGGAAAGTGGACGCGTTTTGTTTGGGTGAGGGAGGGGGCCACTGTCTTTCTCCCTGCAGCTGGGCTTGCCTCCCTGCTAGGAAACTGAAGGAACGTTTGGACCTGGCGAATCCCTAGAAGAACACCTGGCAAGTCCATCCTGAGTCATGACCTTTCTGCCGAGGGAAGGAGGCCTGCTGACACAGCAGTTAAAACCCTCAGAAGCTCCACAAGGATGCAGAAGGTTCAAACTTACAAGCCAGCCCCCTGAAAGAAAGCTGTGCCGTTCTACTTCCTTAGAGAGTTAGTCTTGGAACCCCTGTGGAACACTTCTGCCTGTCCCCTAAGGTCACTGTGAGTCAGAATCTACTAGACAATGGGGGATTTGACTTGGTTTTTGGTTGATCGGAGCAGGCCTAGAATTACTGGAAGGGCCATAGCTCATCGGAGACGTCCATTGATTTCACTTTCTTAATGTTATCCCAAAATAAGTAACTATCACACTCTCAAGAGTCAAACTTCAAATTAAAAAAAAAAAAAAAAAGATTATTTTTCTGTACTGGATCCATATGCCAAACATATATTTGTGTTTTACTAGGAAGGAGTGATGCGTCACAATAACCTGTAGATGCCTGCTACTGTACTTCTTTTTCTGATTAAGGAAACTAGGTTACTGGGAAAGGAAAGCTGTCTGGTCCAGAAAAAAAAAAAGTTTATTCCAACAACCTCCTTTGTAGAAATGGAAGAGGCAAACCATCCATTCACAGGCAAACTGCAGGGGGCCCAGAAAAGCCAAGCCAATTGCAATGCCATTAGTCCTGAGGGAAATGCAAGTCAATGCCACGGTGAGGTACCACTTCATTCCTTTAAGATGATTACTACTCAGAAAAACAAATACGATAAATACAGGAGGGTTAAGATAGTACGTGGGATTTTTTTCCCATGATCTTTTAACTTCATTTTCCCCTAAACTCTTTGAAGCCCCTTTGTATTAGAACCTCCATCCACTGTTGGTGAGCATGTAAAATAGTGTAGCCATTGCAGAAAAAGCGGGACCGTTACTCAGCAACACGAGCCCACGGCCCAGCAGTTCTGCTCCCAGGTACATCACCAAGAGAACCGGAAGCAAAGACGCAAGCCGACACTTAAAAATCAATGTTCGTTTCAGCGTTAGTTGCAATACCAAAACAACGAACGCAACCGAAGAGTCTGACAAACTATAAATCGATCGATAGACGTAGTGTGTATTCATAGACTTGAATACATTATCCAGCCGTAAAGAGAGATGAAGCCTTGATACATGCTGCAACAGAGAGGGACCTTTTAAGACATTATGCTGAGTGGAATAAATCAGACACAAAAGGACAAATATGTACAAGCCCATTGTGGTTGTGGTAGTTGCATAACCTGTTGTCAATTTGAGCCTTAAGAGTGAAGGGGTGGAGTTCAGCCTGTCAATCATGTTGCAGCTTGATGACCTCATTTGGAGGTGCTAAGGAGATAAATAACTCGCTGGAAGTGGGACACAGAGAGACTCCCTGTGAGACATTTATGATGACAAGCTACATGGGGCTACACTGATGCCGGCAAAGCCCTGGGAGCTGTAGGAGCCATGTGGAGACCCCTACCAGCACTGAGATGCTTCTACCACCACTGGATCCACAAGACTTCCCACCCACTGGCCTGTGGTCTTCCTGCATTCGGCCTCATTGCATGGCTGCATGAACCTAAAGAGGAACTTATGGTCTAGTATTGAACACATGGGCTAATATTAGACTTAAGGACTTGATCTGGCTGGGATGTTTTCCCAATATTCAATTGCCCCTTTATATAAAAATCTTATTCACATTTGCCCCTGGATTTGTTTCTCTAGTCTACCCAGACTAACATACCCATTTATATTAAATATCTGAAATAGGCCAAAGCCCAGAAAACGAATGTTCATTAGTATTTCCAGGAACTAAGTGAAGAATGAAACAGGGAGTTACTACTTTAATGGTACTGAGTTTCTGTTTAGGGAAGTGAAAAAAAAAATTGAAAATGGGTGAAAACAGGTAACTGTGGCATAAGATTATACAGGTAATCAGTATTACTGAAATGTGTACCCAAAAGTGGTTAAAATAGCAAATTTTTGTTACACAGATGTATTCCACTATGATTTTTTTTAAAGGAGTAAAATGCTTAGGGGACACCTGAGTCAATTGGCATAACAAAGTTCCCAAAGGCAATGTTCGTTAATCCTATTTTGTTGAAGAGCAACTGAGATCTTCAACACTCAGGCGCAGCCATCTAAGGTGTAACTACTGGCCTCCCCCATTGCGAGGAAGAAGAGTGAGGAAAATCAAAGGGCACAGGAAACAACTGGTCCAATGAACTAACGGAGCACATGAGCATCAGTCTCCACACCCCGGACAAGAACTAGAAGGCGCCGGCCTACCACTACCAGCACTAGAAGGGTCTGGATAGAGTAGGAGAAACATACGGAGCAAAACTCAAAATGATGAAAGAGACGAGGCTTACTGATCAGAGACCGGTCAGACCCCTGTGGCTAAGGCCCTCAGTCACCCTCTAGGTTTGGAATGAACTCCCTGGTGGGGCTCAATGTTGAGCCTAAAACAGGGGACAGTACCAAGAGTGGGGTACGGCACTCCTTGGACTCAAGGGCCAAGTTCCGAGGGTCTGTTGGGCAGGAGGAATGGAAGCAGGAAGCACGGGGAGGGAAGAAGTGGGGTCAGTGGCAGTGCACTGAGGGGACGGCAATGGACAAGCTGAAACAAAGCCCGTAGAAACGAAAGTTACAGGGATATCTGCTCTGGAAACCTTCGCCTAATTCACAATAAATATGTTCAAAACAAAGAGGGAAATGGATCGCTATTAAGTCTGGGCAGTGATGTACTCAGAACTGTGGTGTTCTATCATAATCGCAAGCTCAGCCCCTTCTGCAGAAAACTACTGTAACTCACAGAAGCTGCAGACCAGCTCTCCAATAGCCCTGCTCAGAGACCACCAGCTCTCTCTCCTCTCTCTACATATGCCCCTCAAGTCCCAGTGCACAGACAGAAAACCTCAAATACATCTGAGGTGTATGCCCCCCAGTGCTGAACCTTACAGGAAAAAAACTCATGCTACACACCAGCACTGCTCAGCCTGTGAAAAGTGACAGAGGACACTTTAAGCCACACGATTCTATGGTGATTCTTTCTAGAACATTAATAAAACATACGTGTTGGAGGCTGCATGAAACGGGGTACACTTACACAAGGCTAGCTTGAGAACTCA
>NW_022107431.1:38892838-38898575 GCF_000313985.2 Echinops telfairi | reverse complement strand
TTTTTTTGGAGTAAGAATCACAAGCAGAGTATCGAAATGTTTCACTATAAGATGTTCTTCTATGGTGTCATTTTCTTAAAATAGAACCCTCCTCTAAAATCTCCTAAAAATAAGTCTGCTGTAGTTTCATTTTGTAAGGAGGAGATAAGCGCATCAAAACAAACCCTGCGCTTCATGTTTAAAAGGGCCTCTGAGCGACATGGGCTCACAGGTCCAGGTCTAAAAGGGGGCCGGTTTCTTCATTTTGTAGGTCGATGACACAGCTTTGAAAAAGAGGAAAACCAGTGTCCCGAGTGCGCTGCTGCAGGAGGAAGAGGAAGTACGCTAGCTGAGAATCACTGACAAAGACAGCCCTGCCGAAGGAAGTTACACAACCACGTGTGGCAACCTGGGTTGCTTCTTCAGACCAGACCACCACCGGCCCTTTAGTGAGTGACTCCAAGATGCGACCCAGGTCACGCAAGACGGCATGTCGCCCTGGCATTATTATAATAACTCCATCATTTTGGAAGCTTAGCGTACCTAAATGTTTCACAGGACCTTCCGAAAGGAATTGGATGCATGAATCCAGAGACTGGCGACCTAAATGAGGACCTAAATAAGCGTCCTACGTCTGAGCAGCCCTCCTCTCTCTCTCCACCTGGAGGAGAAGCCACAAGGGTACATGTGCCCACCTGGAGGAAGGCTCTGGGTCTTCAAAGAATCTTGCTCTGCGGTGGCAGGGGCGTTAGGCCTCCCCCAAAAGGCATACTGCACCTGCCAAACGGTGGGAATCACCAGAGAAATCTGCCTGACGTGAAAGTGCCCGGACCAGTCGGTGTGGGCAGGGGTGGGGGGTCAGGGGCAAGCAGCTTTCATCCGGGTAGGCTCTGGAGGCCCAGCGGTCTCTGATAGACAACAAGAACCAGTAGGCTTACAGGTGCAGGGCAAGGAAGCTGAATCTGAATGAAAGGAAATGTAACCTCTTCTCCTGATGAACCACATTTGATTGTGCACTGCTCCTTAACGCTGGAGGTAAGGGAGCCTGTGTGACAGCCATCACGCCTGACCGGCGCTTCATGGTGACCCTGAGGGCCAAAGCAGAACTGTCCATGGGTGCAAGGCTGTAAACCTTCACAAAAGTCGATGGCCTCATCCTTCTCCACGAGGAGAGCCTTAACAACTGAGTCGCCAGCTCTTCCTACGTGTCTGACAAACAAAAGGTTTCCTCCTCCTGCTAGGAACCTACACTGGCCGGCACTGGCAGCTACGCAAACATGAGCTCCCCGGCCCTGGCAGCTACGCAAACATGAGCTCCCCGGCCGCCAGCAATGGCAATGTGGAGGGGCTTCAAGAGTCCGTTGGAAAAATTCTGTTACCTTGTACCCCCATTTCCCCGTGAACTTTAGTCGTTTGCACTTCCAATGCTGAAATAATAACACATTCTTAGATTGAGAAGCAAATGTGCTTTTCAGGAACTCACATAGAATGACTCATTACTCAGTAAATGATGCCTCCGGATGAGCGATTTACAGAGGGAAACAATGTAATCAAAGACAAAGACCCCTAGACCTGGGAGTTCTAATGACTTGTGTGCTAGGGAAGCCAGTCCACTCTCCAAGAATCAGCTTCTTCCCGGGCAAAGCAAAGAGTTTGGACAGGTCAGCACACCTCATTTTGGCCAAACGATGGAATCATCTAAGAAACAAACTAACAAAATACCAATTCTGAATCACACTAGTCTAATTAAAGTCATAATCTTGGGTTCTGGGTTGGGTTTGTTTGTTTGTTTGTTTTTAAGGTCCTCGGGTGATTCCAGTAAGTGGCTAGGCTTGAAAACCACTGGTCTTGAGCCCCAAGCCCCCTTTCCAGTTTCCACTCTCTGACCCTTGGGTGATCATTCTGGTTACAGGATCGCATAACATGATTCTTCTAACAAAAGAAGATCTAGTACTGTGCTCTACGTGCACACAGGACGGAGGTTTATCTGAATTCTAGACATTTTCAGAAGTTAAATCCCCAATGCACAACCCAGTACGAAAGTGGTGTGGTTTCAATGCACACGCATGCTTCCAAAATGACTAATCACAGTAGGAATCAAGTCATGAAACTTGGACGGGTGGAAATGGGTCACAATTAGCCATCGATCGACCTCTCTCTTTCCCTCTTCTTCCACCCCCACAAAGCCACAAACACAAAAAGGTTGGCTATTAGTCAAAATGAGAATTTGAAACCAGTCCCAGTTTCAAAGGGCCTTCTCCATCATCGAAGATTTGGAAGTTCCTGCGTGGCTGCATCTTTTGAGGAAGGTCATCTTACAAAAACTCTTGAACTAAATTATATCCCTACAGTCTTCAAGGATTAGTTGCCATATGATACTAAGAAAAGGAACTGAGGTAAAAATTTAACCCTTTCAACACCGACTTATTGTCTGCATTTAGTTTTTGTGAAAAGCAAATATTTTCAGTAATGGTAAGCATTTTGAATAAGATTAACCTTTTCTGTGGTAATATGGATTTGGTGTGATTAGTGGGACACATGTGTCCCGAGGGGTCTCTAGTACTGTTGAGATGAGTCCTGTTTCTTCAGATTCAGACCAATACACAGGTCCCCACCAGATGGCAGCACACACTACAAATGGGGTCATGGCTTCTCACTATCCCACTAGACCCCAGAAACAAAAAAATGTAGGGTGGGTACTATCTGAGGGTGGCTTCAAAAAGTTGGTGGAAAAATGAAATTGAAATGTAATTAAATTTTTCCACAAACTTTTGAAGACCCCTCGTATGTCCTATGGGCTATCAAAGGGTCAAAATAACAATAACCAAATAGGTGTGTCCTGTATTAAGGATATTGAGTCCCGAGAATTTTGATTTACAATGTTTCATAAAGTTTGAGAGAGAGAGAGATACAAAAGCAGGGAAGGGAAAATGAAACTGTGAGATTAAGAAAATGGTTATGACATAAAACCACTCGTAGTTTATGATTAGCCCCAAATCTCTTGCAAATCCGGTAAGCAATGTGGAAATACAACTAGCCAAGTCTTAAAATTAATGGCTACTCTTAGTAATACCACCTTATTACATAAATTGTCTTTTTAAAAATCTGCTGTTAAACTATTACCTTAAACACAATGGCAAGAAATGCCATTTATTAAATTAAAATTACTTTTGTAATCATAAACATAGAAAAGGTGCCAACCCTTTATATGCTTACTTTTTAACTACATAAGTTAAAAGTCAGCTAAACTTTTAAACAGATTCTTTGCACTCAATTCAAAATCATGCGGGACTAAATTTCAAAGCTGAGAAATTTGAAAAATATGCCAAGCTTCTAAATCCAAGCTGTAGGGTCAAAGAAACTGATCCTATCCTCACACTGTACATGGACGTGTTAACCTCACCACCCATTTGGAAACCCAGAATGATAAGCTATCAAATTAGCACTGCTTTGAAATGGAAAAAACTCTCATCCTTTCTGCAAATTCCTTTGTAAAACAGAAAAATTAGATCAAATTTAAGAATCATTTTAGATCAGTATCTGTGCTAAAAGAAAGATTTGTGCAATAATGTAGAAAATACATTTAGCTTTTAAAAGCGATCTAAACACAACCAGTCTCACCAAAACTAGCTGTTGGAAAAAAACAAAAAATACAATTACAGATAGGAACTGGAAACACAGGGTATACAGGGCGGATGATCCCTTCAGGACCAGTGGTGTGAGTGGCGATACTGGGAGGGTAGAGGGAGAGTGGGTTGGAAAGAGGGAACCTATTACAAGGAACTATATGTGACCTCCTCCCTGGGGGACGGGCAACAGAAAAGTGGGTGAAGGGAGACGTCGGACAGGGCAAGATATGACAAAATAATAATTTATAAATTATCAAGGGCTCATGAGGGAGGGGGGAGCGGGAAGGGAGGGGAAAAATGAGGACCTAATGCCAGGGGCTTAAGTGGAGAGGAAATGTTTTGAGAATGATGAGGGCAATGAGTGTACAGATGTGCTTTACACAATTGATGTATGTATGGATTGTGATAAGATTTGTATGAGCCCCTAATAAAATGATTAAAAAAAACAAAACAAAAAAAAAACAGTAAAGACTGTGTTTGCAAAGTTTTCCTTTAAAAGTACATTAAAACCCTCAGTGCTCCAAGTTCTTTAGTATTTTTTATCCAATCTTCTTTCTAGCATTTCACACACTTCTCTACCAAAGCTAAACTGGTCTTCCTTTACACACTTAGTAGGACCCAGGAAGGCATAGGCGTCCTCAAAGATAATAAAGAAGCAGAAGAAGGAAGCGACTACCTCTCTAATGTATTTTTTTAATCGAAAAGAAGAGCTACATCCAAATAGGCTGATAGTCAATGCGTATCTGTAATTATGCAAGGCTCTCTTTTGCCTAGTGGAGACACATTCATTTCTTGTGGGATGGAGTCAGGGAGGGTGGGGTGCCCAGGTAGAGCAAAGCAACTGGATATCTACAGCTCAGCAGGGGCAGAGGAGTTAATTTCTTCGGATGCCCAACTGCAGGAAGTCATTACATCATAGGTCTTTCCACACCTCTCTCCCTACCACGTGTCCTGCGCCCCAAGAGTCTGAAAAGGAACCGTAGTCTCACTCTTCAGGTTCACTCGGTAGAAGCCATTACCGCCTGACTCTGACATTAAGGCTGCCTCGCTCCCGCCCAGGTGAAGCGCAGGCCCCAGTCCTCCACACCTGGACACACACACACACCACCACCACCACCACCCACGCCTACCGCCAGGCCCCAGCAGGCGTGGTGTGGCCAATCTGCGCTTACTTAAGTGGCACAGCTGGCTCTTTCCAAGCCTCCAAGAACGCTTAGGCGGCTACTGTGTGGCAGGCTTGCTTGGATGACACCCTTGAGGAGTCGGGATGTCAACACCAGCAGAGAAAGAACGCGCCCCCTCTCCGCAAAGTTTTCCTTTAAAAGTACATTAAAACCCCCACCCCCCTCAATAAAGGGCTGGCTTTTTCTAATGGGATTGAAGTGCCTATGGAATTTGCACCCACAAGCCTGAAACTTAAACCCAAAGATTCTCAAGCAGCCATGGAGAGAGCGCCCTGCTCCTGTGACCACATACCCAAGCACTCCTCCGGCGACGGACCCCAAACATCCCGCCACACACACACGCCGCCCGCAGTGTCGCATCAGCCCCCCACACACACTAGGCGAACTCCACTCCAAAGTTGGCGCGAACCTACCTCCTCTGCGCTGTCTGGGAATCCAGCAAAGCCACTCCGGCGTGGCCTTCCCTCGCCCGCGTCCCTGGCCCCTTCTCCTCACCTGGCCATTCCCAGAGCTTCCCCGGGTGCCCCCTTCCCACCCTCCCGCCCTCCCAGGCTGCCCTCAGGTTTGCCTCCTCCAGAAGTCACGCAGAAAGAACACCCGAAGCCTCGCAGAGGAAGCTCCCGCTCCCGGCCCGCCTCCCCGGCGCCCGGAGGCGCGCTCCGAGGAGCCCGTGGCGCTTTCCCGCTGCGCAGGAGGCCCGCGAGCCCCGCCGCCCGCCCGGACTGCGTACGCACCTTCCAGCCCGCCGAGCTGTTGCTGTCGCCCTTATCCTTGAAGTAGGGCACGCAGCGCACCATCCACTCGTAGATCTGAGACAGGGTCAGCCGCTTGTCCGGGGAGCTCTCGATGGCGCGGGTGATGAGGTCGGCGTAGGACAGGTTCCCCCAAGCGTTCCGGCGGGACGAGCATTTCCGCGGCTGCCCGGAGCCCCCAGCCGCCCCCGGC